>NC_062972.1:11509832-12123047 GCF_023078275.1 Leguminivora glycinivorella
TGATCTATAAACATATTTTTTCTGGTTGGTGATAAAGCGCCTTTTATAAAAAGTTTAAAAGAAAAACGCATCGTTATGTAAATTGTAACAACATTCAACAATATTTATAAGTCAAACGAGCAATAGTTGTAGCAATATTTACAAATACTGGAACCAATAATTAAACTATATTTTTTCTGTTGATTCATTCAATAATGTATTAATAAATATAATGACCGACTGCACATTGCCAGTAACTGATGCATTTAAACAGGATGCGCTTGCACGATCTTACCTAAGGCGCCTTAACTAATACCGAATCCATGGCACAAACAGCAACACCTTTAACTGACTATCGTTAGACTTTATGCCGTGGTAATAGGGATCACAAATGTGTTGACAGTGTTGCCTGTTGCTTGCTGTTGTATATAGTACGGGCCGTACTTCGATGCCGACGAAAGGATTTATGCGAACATTACGGGTTTCTAGCTCGGCATCATGGTCACATCAAAATTTTTTCTATCAGTTTTGTGTGAAGACAAGTACCCTATGTGAGCAAGTCTCTTTTTGTAAGTAATTACCTACTATTTGGATGACATGTGTCTATGTCCAGCAATTAAATCATAAAGAAATAAAAATAAAGACATTAGAACATTAGATATTGTTTGACATTGTTAAGACATTAGAGATTATAATTATAAGAGCTTATTGTAAATAAAGATTTACTTGTGTCAATAATAAATATTGTAAGCATGTCTTGAAATAGTATTCCGATAGTATAATAGCGTCAAGGATGATTGGTTGAGTATCGGGTAGAAAAGAAATAAAACCCTGATGAGTGATGAAAATTGAGATTACAATGTTGGGAACCCCACTAAAAAAAAAAAAAAAAAAAAAAAAAAAAAAAAAATCGAGAGAGCTCCGCTAAATGCGTTGTAACTATATGTACCAAATTTTAATAGTGGCGTGGCTATTTTTCTCCACAAATAGTGTCGCGGGCTCCGCTAAATGCGTTGTAGCCATTTGTGAATGAATTGAATGAATTACTTTATTGCGATAAACATGGTATACATTAGTTGGTACATTACTATTTTTGACTAGCAATACATGTTTAGCCAAAAATGGCATGCAAAATTATATCTGAACCTACAGTAAAATGCCCTTCTTTATTAGTAGCGTGACTATTTTTTCTCCACGAATTCTGTCGAGGGCTCCGCTAAATGCGTTGTAGCCATATGTGCCCCACTTTAATAGTGGCGTGGCTATTTTTTCTCCACAAATTGTGTCGAGTGCTCCGCTAAATGCGTTGTAGCTATATGTGCCCCACTTTAACAGTGTCGTGGCTATTTTTCTCCACAAATTGTGTCGAGGGCTCCGCTAAATGCGTTGTAGCTATATGTGCCCCACTTTAACAGTGTCGTGGCTATTTTTTTTTCATGAATTGTGTCGAGGGCTCCGCTAAATGCGTTGTAGCTATATGTGCCCTACTTTAACAGTAACGTTGCTATCTTTGTTCACAAGTTGTATCGAAGGCTCCGCTTAAGGCGTAGTAGCTGTTTGTGGCACATTTTAACAGTGATAGGCTATCCATTCAACTCAATTCAAAACCTTTAATGGCATAAACAAAACATGTCAAAAATACAAAAATAATAATACAATAAATAAGGAATTAAAATAATCTTAAACAACTTAGTCAAAAAATAATGATAAATTTAAATACTAACCATAATTATATATATAAAACACAAGAAATTAAAACAAAATGTTATCATTTTAAATTAAACTTACTATGTAATTCTCCACGAATGAAGTCAAGATCTCCGCTCTCTGACTGTTGAAACTTTGTGGGCTCCACTTTATTAGGAAATAAATAAAATAAACATTAATAGTGTGATCTTTGCTTCAAAACTGTATCGATGGCTCCACTTTTATAGATACATTATATAGAGAACATTGTATTTATAGCGTTCTAGCTATATGCACATCAAGTCAACCTTAAAATGACTATATTTTCTCCACAAATTGTCTCAGGAGCTCTTCTTTCGTTCAAACTACATTGAGAATTCCGGTCTCACAGTGCATTGTCCACTGTGTTTTTTCAATCGGTTTACGCTTCGGTGGATTCACGCTTCTGTCGCTACGTTCATCGGTCACTTCGCTCTTCGCTCGCAACTCCAACGTTCTTAGATTGCTTCTCTCCTCGCTGTATTCAATCTGTTTATTCTTCGGCCGCTCCGCTCCTTGGTCTCTCACAAATTAAAGATAGTAACATTACTCCGCTTTAAAAGTGTTAATGTTAATGAGATTTACATTATCTCGAGACTTGTTAATCAGATTTAATGTAATGTAATGTTGTTATATAACTTATGTAGGTACCTACCTACTTAACGCACATTATACAGAATGAATATAAGAACACTTTCGTCTAAGGATTGAACCAATGAACCAATGATTGAACAGTAAACAAAAATGTAAATCTTATTTTCCTTAAAATTGCTAATACTATTGCTCTGACAAGACATACAATATAATGTTGCTACACCATATGAGCATCATACATACACTAAAATAATAAAATATACGCCGTATTAACCCTTCAGTCATAGCTCTATGACCTATACCACAGCCTATACCTACACAAATCACTTTACAATGCTTAGTACGTGTCATCATTAATTACTCGCTGTTATAATAGTTATAATAATGAAAATAAATAATCAAGGCGCAATAAATCCCTTTCAGGGTGGCTAGCCGAATGGCACAAACGCTCATGAAACGCTCACGAAACGAAGCGCTAGTAGATATCTATCTCTATCGCGCTTGCGTATTGGCGCGACAGAGCCAGCGGCGTATCGCTTTCGTTTGGCGTCGGAGAAATGCCATTCGGCTACGGGGCCAGGCGAGCAACGACTATACCTGTACGTTGCCACATACGCATTAACTACCTACATCCTACACTTTAATTAACATACCTCGATTGAAAGAGAAATCTAATACAATATTTAGAGCTCTAAACTATAGGGGAATTGTGGTACGGAAAACAGGGGCTGACTCGTGGGTGGTGCACATTATCTAGGCCTATATACCCGGGGCGTAAAATCGCCGATGGAAACTAATACACACAATATAGTTGTGCAGTTATGCAGAGTTATTGCAGCCGTGAACAGCTAGATTAATAAATCCAATTAGAAAATAAAGTTTCCAATGAAATTAATATTTAAATTTGAAATCCCTGATTGACATACAGTCTCGCTTAGTAACTAGAAAGTTTAAATAGTTATGATAGTTGATTGTATAACCCAACTACCTATTTTCTTTCTTGTTAATTGTAGTTTTGTATCACAATACATAGTACAGCTTTACTGTAACGTTATTTTATTTTATTAGTATGTATGTTTGTTGTTTGTTACTCCCTCAATTAATTAATAAAGGAAACTGTGGCAAGTGTGGAATAAGCAGAACTGTCTTCTGAAGGATTACCGGACAAACACACCTTTAAAAAAGTTCTAATGCTTCAGGTTTTTGGTGTTCATGGGTGACAGCGATCTGTCTGCTCATTTGCCTTCTTTACAACTTTACAATCAGATGTTAAAATTGAATGTTGTATATTTTGTCCTCAAAACATCGGCAATAATTACATAATAATTAAACTAGTAACTAGCTAAGTTTACTTCTTCCTTTTTAAGTATAGGAGCCTTTTTTGTTGGCATCTATATAAATTAATATAATACTTACCAGGTTACTTATGTTATATGAACAAAGTGATATGACGTTTTAAAACAATATTTAGAAAGTAGTATACTAAGGCATTGTATGGACTTACTTTTTAATTGCATAGTAACTGAATTTGACTTTTAATTCACCTTAGAATATAAATAAAACATTGTAACTGCGTATGCTTATTGCTTGCATTGCCAATGCACAAAAGGGAATTTGTTGCTACGCATAATTTTACATGAGATTTCTTGTACATCAGAAAAACCTTAAATGAAAACTGATGAAACTATAATGACCTTGACTTTAAAACGTAATTAATACTAATTTAAAAACATTTCATTAAAAGCCAAAAAGCGCCGTTCTAAGACCTTAGAAGTTGCAAACTAATCAGTGTTACCATAACCAGGGAATATCAAAAACATTCATAAAGCTTAATATAATTATAACATTTTCAATAGGTTATATATAAAATAATAGGAATAACTTAACTTTAAATAATAGGAATAACTTTTAATTTGCTTAATGACGTCATCATGACGTCACATCATCAGATACTTAATACCATTAAGTAGGTACTCATACGAAACTTAACACTATATCATATTTTGATGTTCTTACTTTATTTTATTTTCGCATGCAGTATTTGTATTGACATGCAAGGCTCTGAACATCTGCATAGTAAATAATATTTGTTGTCTCGGATTTGGATAGGAAGTATAATTAATAATCAAACGAACTTACCTGTGAAGTTTGATTACAATTATACGAGTATCCAAATCCGAGACAACAAAGTCCCGCCCCCCAACCCCGAAAATAACAATAAAATGGTTTCACGACACAAAAAGATCTACTCTAAAATAATGATGGGTTTACGCCGCAGGGCGCTGGGCTATGTTGAAGGTAGTAGGTATGCATGGCGAGAACTTGTTTTTTAAATTTTATATCTCTGAAATGTGTGACTTTGGACGGTACGATTCCGTGTGCTGCATAGTAAATAATATTTGTTGTCTCGGATTTGGATACTCGTATAATTGTAATCAAACTTCACAGGTAAGTTCGTTTGATTATTAAATATTTATCATAATAGCATTATTAAACCTAGACAAAATGGGTCTATCTCGGACGGTATATGTAGAACGGAAAATGCCTACAATATTTTTTTCAGTTTTATCTTAACTTTAAAGCGATATTATGCAGATTAGCCTTCGGTCATTTCAAGATACCTAACGGACCTAACCAACCTATATTATGTACATATAAACGTGGTAACGTAGATTACATAAGTTATGCTGTAAGTGTAATAAATATACTAATATAAAAAGTGATCATTTTGCTTTCTAGACCGTTTGCGATGTGGTCTAAGACTTAATATTACACTAGTATTTTGCATTTCAGACCGTCCGAGATCAACCATTAGATAAATAAATGATACGAGTAGATATAAATATGACATATGTCAATTCTAAGTCACGTTTCTTCATTTTCGTTTGAACTTGTTGTACTCGTATTTCTAAGGTATGTTCAAGTTCGAATCGGCCCGTGTTTGCTCGTACTTATTGCCGTTCGATAAATGCACGAGTAAGTTTGTACACACGTTTAATGTAGGTATTTCGGAAATTGCCACCACATAAGGAAAATTCAGATTAAATAAGTATCATCCCCGCCGGAGTCTTACGGTAATTCGCAATAACATAGCGCTAATGACTCGGCATTCACACAAGGGAGGTTCGTTTCTAACTGCGACATTAAGACCTCCTTATTTGGCTATTTCACTTAATAACAGGACCTTTGTGCTGAACGTGCAAATATACTATTAATATTGATTACCCACTTTTCTTATAAGGATAAATGGAAAAGAGCACATGTGCGTGCAATAGGCCCACGGTCACATAATTATTACAAAATTCACGTTCCACATGTACTATATGTCTCTATCTAGGTTAACTAGAAAACCTCACTAAAAACGATAAATTCGCCTTTGTACAAATTATGTGTGTGTTTTATGTATTTTTTTATACAATAAAGTGATTTTCCCCTCACTAGCTCGTAAACACGTGTTTTGTCCTTTAATACCAGCGGGTAAAAACGCATTTTATCCACTAGTGGGTAAAGTAATTTGACCTTGAATAAAGTCAAATTAACTGCTTTAAAATTGATAAAAGTAGATGAATCTAGTAATAAAGATGATTTACCGCCTGTGGAACTACTGGAAGCAATGATAAACGCATTTTTTGCGTTGTAGTTTCCTCGCTATAGTGAGGGGAAAAGTTTTGTGTTACACTCGGGTGCAAATGTATTTTACTTCTCGTGTGTTAAAAAACTCGCAAGTTCAGGATTCTATTCTCGAACCACTCGCTTCGCTCGTGGTTCAACTATAGAATCCTTTCACTTGCTCGTTTTTCAATTCCACACTCGGCGTTAAAATACAACTTTGCCCCCTTGTATAACAAATAACTATTATTACTACTATTACTTATTATGTATTGTGATTCAAGCTACATTCCGCTACTCAACAACCAGCTAATCCTACCAGCCCAGCTCCTCGAAGAATCCTATCAAAACTTTGATGTTGAAGTAGGAAGTCCGTGAGGTCTCTCGGGGTTCAAATATGTTTTACCCCGTATGGAGCCACTGCACTTTAGCATCACGTTAGAAGCTGTATCCTATCTTTCCGTGCTCCTCCAGTATAAGGACCCTTGCAGCTTGCAGCTGTTTATAATTAGGGTTCCGTACCAAAAAGGTACAACAGGAACCCTTATGGTGCGACTCTGTCCGTCTGTCTGTCCGTCTGTCACATTCCTAAATATCTCGAGAACTACTAATGCTATCAACTTGAAATTTGGAATACTTGTGAACATTGTAAACCTCTACAAATAGAAAGTATAATTTTTTTAAATATATTAATTTTAATTGTAGAAAATGGCCAAAATGAAAGGGGGGCAAACTGTAAATTTCAAGTTACTAGGTCAAGTGGGGTATCGTTGGAAAGAGCTCAAATTGAACGTAAATAAGCTATTTTTTATAATTTTTTTGTTGTGGAAAAAAAAAGAATTTTGAAGGAAAATGTAAAAAAAAAATACCGTTCCCCCCCCTTATCTCCGAAGTTTACCAACGAAAAATTATGAAAATTTTAGTAAACATTGGGTTTATGCTATATATTAGAGGAAAAATATAATCGTGTTTGTATTTTGAATACTTTTTTTTTAATTCACAAAAAACTTTTCAGATTTTTACTTTCAATTTACCCACCCTTGCGGATGTATATCGTACTTCAAATTAATACAAAATGTTACGTAAACTATCTTCTGTCCAATAAAGTAAAAACTGTTTAAATCGGTTAACATTATAAATAATTATCCCTGAAAAACCAGGTCGCGCAAATTAGTTAGCAAATTGACCGGGAGATGGCGCTATACACTATAATACTCATTAGTGCCTATAATTTTGTCTTCTAGTCAAGTCATTAGAGTTATATGAAAATATGAGATTATTTTTACTAGGTAGTTTGAAAGAAAGTTTGTACGGAACGCTCGGTGGGCGAGTCCGACTCGCACTTGGCCGGTTTTTTTTTAAATAGTCCATGATCTGTTAGTATGTAGCGAATATACTTCATGGAGGCGAAACGACAACGTATAGTTGTTTTGCGCTGAATGATAGAAGGAAGAAAGAGACACAATGATTTTATCTTAGAAATTGTAGTTTTCTGAAATATTGCTTACAATGTAAGTTCAGCAGTTTTATATTTTTAAATTAAAGGAAAAATGGAAAAATTCACTCCTCCGGCAGGACTCGAACCTGCGACCTTTGGCCTTGCCGGGGCCATCGCGCTTCCAACTGCGCCACGGAGGCCTGCTGTATGTGTGCGAATTTATCCATGCCTTCCCTCAATTCTCAACCGCCGGGTGGCGTTATAGCAAACATCTACCCGTAAGAATAGATCTTAACAGGCGCTGGAGTCTCAATTTACATTGAGAATTCGCCAGTAACAATGTGCTAACCCATACTAAATTTGTTTTTTATCATGCACAAACGTCTGCGAGCGATATTACATATTTTTAAATGAAAGGAAAAATGGAAAAAATCAACCTGCCTGGCTGCACAAGGCCTGGAAGTTTAAGCGACTGCTCAGTTAATAGCTGTCTCTATTCATATTCTGAATTTAAAAATATGATAAATCTAGTCATCTAGCTCGTCCGCTCCGGAAATGAAAACAGCAGCGCAGATCTCGAATTGAATATTGGAGCCGTAATCTGCATTGAATTGGAAGTTGATAGTGCATTTTTAGTAAAGATCCAGACTATTTACTTAATGGTCTGATCACGTATAAAAGTTCTTAACTTTGTTTTTCTGGTATTAGCCAACTCCATCTTGATGACCGCTCTATACCTAGGAATCTATATTCTTAAACGTATTCCTTTTAAGCGGTATATTTTGATTATGTTCCTTAGGGTTTTCAAAATACAAAAAACATAAACATATCGTCAAAACTTAACATAAGGTGCTGCCAGCTGCGTGGCAGGGCAAACTATCAAATTATTCATTTCATTTGACTGAAATATATGTGTAATTGACACAAATATAGTAAAAATATAGTAAAAGATTAATACCTAAGAATAATATTTAACTCCCTGAAGAACAATATTTCTCGATGTATGTTCTAAGGTTTCGTAGCAGTATTCCGAAACTTAGCAATACGACGTTTGAAAGACGGCTAGTAATTTCATTATCCCCCACAACACGAGATAATTGAATTCATGTTCGGCCCGGTACATACGGAACCTCAAAAATACTTGAGTAACTAGTTGGACTTAGTAATAGTAACTTAGACGTGATTGAATCGTGAAAGAAATAAGTACTCAGGGGTTCGCTATTGTCAACTTTTTTTTTACAATATCAAGGTGCCGATATTTACATTATTATAGTACATATAATATCTACACATTCAACTGTGAATTGTAGTAGCAGCATTAGTGCTTAGGTTATACAATTTTTGTTCTTAATTAAATATATTATTCTTATTTCTTTTTGGCACTAGGCAGATTAATATGCACTGTCGGCACGGCTGGTCAACACCACAGGGGACCCCAGGGCTGGCGCGTAGTCGCGTACCTCTGCCAACTTATTTCTCTTGGAATACAAAGAGGTAACTCCGCCAGTGTCATGGGGTTCCATGCCGCAGGCCGAACTTTTTTACGGGGTTTTCTCTTTATAACAGTTTAATTTAAGTTTTAATGTTATAGTTTTAATTGTTTAGTCATATTTTTAGTATACCTATATTACTGTTTTTGCTATCCTAAATTTAGTTTGTATATATGCACGATAAAAATATCTTAAAGTAAATGTACAATTTTTTGCTCCTAAAACAATTTTTATAAGTACGGACTACGGCGGGACCATGCGTGAATGACATTCGCAACATCAGTTAACGGCAAATGGGATTCCCAAAAGTATATCGTGTTGCCTCGGGCCGTCGCTGCTTTGACTCAGGAGAGCCAGGAGCGTTTACTCACTTCGTTGGCTACAAATTCTAGTCTGGCTACACGCCGGTATCATCTGCAAGGTAGTGTGAGTAATGGTTAAGACTACAGTTCTTTCAGTTTCCCATTAAAACTCTTGTAATTACCTATAAATACTTTGTAGATAGAATTGGACGTAAGTAGTAAAAGTTTCTCTAAGGTATTAATGCGAATAATCGAGCAACGTTTTATTCATCGACACATGCATAAACTCACGCCTGTATTCCCAAACGGGGTAGACGGAGCACATGGAACCACTCATGTTCCAGTGCGACTCTTAGCAAACAATGAGGCTAAATAATACGAAATTGTACTGACAATTAGACATGCCATATTCCATTCCCCAGTCGACTTCTAAGAAAGGGGATGGAGAAATCAACAACCTCTATGACAAAGTAATAAAAATATTCAGTAAGTATCTATAGAAGCTATTTACAAGATAACATAACACGAACTCACCAGCTCATCGCTTCCAAGGGCCGTTAGTAGGGTAGGCGCGGAGTACCGCAGCGTAGTGCCTGCTCCACGGTGGCGTGTTACATGCGCCATACTAATTGAATCCGCGTCATCGAGCGTGCTGTGAGCACAGTCTCGCGTTATCTTGAGTATTACAGTGTACACGCGTATATGGCTGGCGGAAACGCTTTTAATGGCTGTAATAACGTTCCTGTTTAAACTACGCACGCATTACGAATGTTAACTCAGGGCGGTAATTTAAAACGCGATTTGTCTGTCTTTACATTGTTCAAGGCAGTTCTTACTATTTCTAGTGATTACAATTAAATAATCGAGCACAACTGCAAAGTTTGCTGTGGCAAAAGCTCACTGTAAAAACGTGACGTTTATGAAGAGTCACAAAAATAACAGACTAAAGGTAAAAGTTGAGCCTTTTCTACTGACCGTGTGGCTCGGCTAAAGTATAACGTTATATGTATACTATTATAGAGGTACAAATGGTACAATATCGCCGTACGCGAATGGGTTTAACTGTATCCGCTAAGTAGTTAATAGTTATTTACGAATACTGTATATTTTTATCTGTAGCAAAAAGTATAAAAATAAGAATATTTCTTTAATAGGTAGGTACTTATCATGTCTGATACTCGTCAAGTCAATATAATTTACCACAGTTGAGGCATTAAGTCCGCCGTTTGTACTTTTTTTTCAATTGTGCATTAAAGTTTAAATAAATTAGTATCTATGTAATATGTATGTAGATAGGTAAATAAAGCCTGAAAATGGACCAAGCAAATTAACTATGTTATTTGTAATTGTTGAATAGATAGAAGTTTGAACCCACAATCCTAAAGACCGACCGCGTAAACACCCAGCAAAAGCTTTTAGTTCGTTAAGCTTTGTGTTTTGTAACAATCGCAGAAGATAAAGGCGGGCCTAGGTTTAGTTTCACCGTGCTTTGTTCGCTAATGCAACGTCAAACGTACCACTCTCTCGTCTTAAGATCATTAACATTCTAAGTTTGGGTGTGCCTTTACTAAAAAGCTCCTTTGTTATTTTTGACAAGCGTAGGTCTGCCTTAAATCCCCTTTATGATACATGTAATCTCAAAAATGTCTTGCATATAGGAGTTACATTTTATTATTAATGATGTTAACATTTTCATTCCTTTCATTTCATACGAATACATAACCCTGGATCTGTAATTAAATATTATATAAATCTGATCGTTCGAATACAAAAAATAGCTAGAAATCAAAAGCGGACCTTGGAGATCCAGAACCCCAAACTTTCGTGTTTATTTATTTTCATGTTACATTTAAATCCATCATTGCGGTTCACATACGGTTTTTTTGAATATCCAGAATTTAATTTTATTTGTAATTTTATTAGAACTCCTTATTTAAAAATGTATTATCTGTTTAACACTAGTTTTATTTAAGCATAGATCCAGCACACAGGTGTCCCTAATAGTTTCTGTGTCGGCTAACAATTAACAAGGCCTGGCTCAAGTAGAGGCAGGTCGATCGAGCCAAGTCTCACCACGGCCCAGAAACCGACGGCAATTTCCGCTGCACCGCCTGTTAGCACCACCTGCTCGCCAGAAATAACGAACAAACTTGCTTAAAAAACCTATTCTTATTTAAAATCTCCCCTAAATACTCATACTCGAAGTTAAGAATTCTCCGAAGCTTTGCGGCAGGTGTAACCTACAACGAATGCGGATTTAAAGGAATTACTGCAAGCTGTCTGCGACGCCAAATTTATTGCTGCTTAGTTAAGACTTCTAATCAAATTTAAAGGCAGACAGCTCGAGCGAACGATCGCTGCGACACGCTTTAATCTGGTGCAACTTTGAGTCTGTAGTTGGAAAACTTTTATTATTTTGATTAAGGCGACGTACCTCACACAGAAAAATGGATTTTTTAAATCTTTCTACTGACTTTCAGTCTTTCGCCAAAACTATTTTCTGAAAATACATGTATTGTAATAAACTAAAAAAAAAACATTTTTGAGCGCTCTTTTAATGAATAGATTAAATATACTTTGTCAACTATGTACCTTTTATTATGTTCACCACAAATCGATAAATAACAATTCACTTAGGTATTATATATTTTAAAATATAAATATACTTCGTTTTTCAAAAATAAGAAATACACATAAGTATAGGTAAATAAACGAGAAAAAATGTGTCGAACCCCTTCGGGTGTAAAACCGACCTATCGAACCTATCGTATTCAACCTAATACGCTAAGCACAGCTACTGGCCTGTGAGACAAACGTCATTAATTAAAACAATCACTGACATATTCCTTCAGTGTCATATTTAAAAATAGGTATCAAAAGAGCAGAATCGAGGAAGCCTATTATTGGTTTTTAGTCTGAAACTGGCCCACGGGTCACACATACATATAGAAACTTTGATAGTAAGCTCTAAATAAAGTCAGTTTTACACTACAACATTTCAGTGTTCGAATCTGTGTGCCACCGCCGCAACGTGAGACCCTGTTCGATATCGATATCGTTCACAATATGCCTACTAATGCCTAGATATTTGAAGTTTTGTCTGACATAAATTCAAAGGCAACCTGAAACATCATTTTGGGTGAGTAGACTGGGCACTATCTCGTCTTTGATGATCATGAACTCACTTTTGTCATCGTTTTATTTTAAACTATGATACTGCGTAAACAATGCTTACCATTTGTTTGTTGACACACGTTTTATTGTGTAGACTTAAGTAAAAACCTTCAACACAATTGTATCTACGAGGATTAAAGGATTTTCCTGTTTTTGTAACCAGTGAACTATTTATCCATTTTCGTAGTAAACAACAGCTTGTTAACAAATAATTACTTAATTAGTTCTTCCCTTGTTTTACCACTGGTTTTTAGTAAAACTTTAGTAGATGCTGTTACGCGAAGAACAAAAAAAGTGTTTCACGTTTTAAGGAAATTGAATTTAAAAGTAATATCATACAGTTTTATATCTTACACCACTTTTTTTGAAATAATTTGGAAGTCAGAAGGAAGACAAGAAGTTTATCTATGAGCGTAACTACAACCAGAGGCGTCAACATTGCGTTTATACGGAGACAAATCTGTGTAGCAGCTTGCGGGTAACTGGAAAGCGGCACCTCGCAGAGCGTGGCTTAACTAAATTCAGTAAGCAGACGCAGAATATAAATGTCAAAACTTAGCTCTGCTGTTCTTGCTTTCTTTTTGGAGTGAAATTATAATTTTCTACAATAATATTAAACTAAATCTAGAAGTTAGGGAATTAACGTCCAATTGTGGCTCCCATGGCAGATAATATTTATATGGAGTAAAAAAAATAAACGTAATGACAAATATAATGATTTGCAAGTAATAACTATGGCAATGGATATAAATACCTATGTTTTAAGTCTATGAAATACGTATATTTAATACCATAAAACTACTCGTATTAGTGATACCAATAGTTTTCACGATATTTTATTAATATCAAATGAATAACAGCAACATAAGTGGTGCGACCAATATTGGATCAATACCTATTACGCCAAAATTGATATATTCAGAATAATAATAAGTTATTCCTAAACGTTATAAATGAGCACAGATTCTAAGGATAGCGGACCTTTTTATCTTTGCTTTCACTTCGCAGATTCACTGCACTCGAAATCGCTGAACCGTTCAACGGAACTCTCAAAGGAGATGCCACGGCTCGAGCGACCACTCTTAAAAAGAATACCTAAAATTCACACTGCGATTGCAATCAATTTTGTAATTTAATATCTTTCCTATTTCTGTACCTATCGTGATCTATATATCTCCTTCCGACGCAGACGAGAAACTCGTTTTGATAGGAATAAAAAAAAGTTAAAGTCAAGAAATTATGTATAAAATATAAATGATTGTATGAATGTGGCTGTATATGTACCTACTATGTTGTGTTTTTATTTATGTTTGATACTTAAGTACGATTTACTTTTATATTACATTTTGCTCTCACTAACAAAACGGTGGATGCATTACAAAATAAATACACGTAAGTATAAAGACACAACATGTTGGCGTACAAACACAACATCCGTAACAGTGTTATCTGAAGCGACTAGCAATTGGACAGTGTTATGGAATAAGCGATCAAGCGACAGTTAGTTGAAATCGAGAAAATGAGCTAGAAAGATTTGAAATTTGAATCAGTTGTTGTAAGTTCATTTATAAAGTTAAAAAGTTAATTTTGACATTGAACCTATAAAAGTGTTCATAATTTAAATAGATAAAAAAAAATAACACCTATTCAAGTTTCGAAGTTATTAAAGTTTTTCCGCTTGATTCTTTATTGAACTAATACTGGGATGAGGTTAATTTATTTCGCCGTAGCGTACTATGAGACATATTTTGTCGCTTGATTCTTTAATGCAAATTGTTAGAGGTAAAGTGAATACTGGAATAAAATAAAATTCCATATATTTGAGTAAATAGTGCTATTGTAAATAAATCAACAACAACGTTTTCCTCCACAATGATTAGAACTAATCCGTCTAACAATTTAGTTTTGTTCTCCAATCAACTTTTTTTAATAAATGTCAAAAAAATCAGCATATATGGCAAAATTGGCATTGTAACTAATAATAATTCATTAGTACTAGCCAGGATCACACACATAAGATATTATGATATAACAAAACCTCTTGATACTTAGTTCTCATTAAGCGAAATATCCTGCAATTTCAAATATGTAACAACGAATTAAACGACACTATTAGGGCGGTTAAATCGATATTGCGTTTATAAATCATCAAAACTTTAAACCAAAACGAATTAATAACATTTTTATGGCGTTTAACTCGATTTTGCGATTTAGAATATACACTTATTATAATTTGTAAAAGTAAATTTGGCGTTCAATTCGTTTTTACGTAACGACTTAGTACACAGGGCCATACAAATTTTAACGTGTCGCTTGATTCTACCCCCTAAAATAAGGCTGTAAGCATGATTTTTCAACAAAGAAATAGTCAATACTATAGATTATCACATTTATATCCGAACTGCATTCATAACTTTTTTTTCGGATTTTGGCGCTTAGTTCGCTATTCCATAACACCGTCCAATTAACAGCGTACAGCAGGAGGAACGAAAACATGTCGAGTGGAGAACTCTCCGGCAGTTTTCACTAGCGGTGGTAGTTAGCGACACCTGCGTCCTACAGACACCGCCCCGCTTTATGCGATCATAACAATAACATCGCACCGCATTAGCCGACCCAACCCTCCCCGTATAATAGGCTTCTCTAGGCACACAACAATAAGATTAACCATTGTATTAAACGGCCCTTAAATCCTTTAACATAGCTTGTTGACATAACGACTCAAACCCACGCCTCGCATATTTACTCGCAAGTTAAAACGACAAAATGAATCGAGTCAATACACTTTTAAACACCGTTACGCACCGAATTTTTCCAATACATTGAATCTGTATCCTTAAAGTAAATGGCAAAAGTACGTCAGAAAGGAAAATTTATTCAATAATCCAGAAGACAGGATTAACTGGGCTTGATAACGCTCCGCTAGAGGCGAACTTCATCTGTGAAGCTATTGCTTTTTTGAGCCCCTGAATTCCATATAGCCACGGGTCGGCCGGGCGATGGGTACGGAAATCGCTTTCAAAACACCAACGGCTTACTTGTGGAGTACCTGCTTAAATCCATCAAGTCACGCGTCCGATAAGACTTTCAATCAGGCCGAAGTTAAGGTAGGGCTTCGATCTTGTTGCTGGAGGACAATTGTGCGAGTTAAAGCGTAGCAAATCAAGTTTGTTGCTGCATCCGAAGTAAACCCGGTGAAGGCTTGTTTGTTCTTTAAATTACATAGGGACCACGTTGGCAGACCGTTGTATGTACATTCCGTTGTATTCTCGTTAGATTGCTTCTCGTCCAAGTTACGGTGGTGTTTGGGTTTCGACGGTGCGGATTGCATACGTTTTATTGTAATAAATATTTTGTGCATAGAAGATGGAAGAGTTCATATTTTATGTTATTTATATTTTTAGTTTAGTTCAGTTAACAATACGCCTAGATCAAGCCATATAAATACGAGTATTCATTCATGCATAGGAAGATTTCTAAGGGATATTGTTTCTTTTCCGGATATTTACCGGACCATTGTTTTTATTGTGCTTATACATTATTCAGCACTGCCATTGAACTTCAGATCAGCTAAATAAACAATGCACGGCACCGATCGTATGAGCTGAACGAACGTACAAAGTAAAGAAACACAGTGCACAAGCGTTGATGGCGTCGAAAGCATAAAATGTAGATAGCCGCTTCACTGAGCGATAGCTGTTGCTTCCAACAGAATTTTATTGGCCTCTTTCTTCCTTTTCGAAGCAGGAATTGAATATTTCTAACAATACCTTTCGTTATTTACGAATAGAAAACACGCAGATTGGAACAGTGCACCTATTTTGGCTGTTAGGGTACAACATCAAACTAAGCTACAAATACAATATATATCAATAAGAAAACAATGACAAACTTATAAGAAACTATAAGTCTAATTTTTGTAAATAACTTTTAATCAAAAACCAGGTATGACTGATAGTTTCTGAATAAATAGAAAATAAAAAGAAATTGGCATTTAATTAAAACCCTTTAATGACAAGGCAATGTTAAAAGGAAAATGCCACAAAGTGAGCTTTCGCCAGCAATATGTAGGATGGCATTTAAGCAGCCTGTACACAAAATTGAACAGCACTTGCATTGAAACAAAGAACGCTGACCCGCGATTCAGTGCTGTTGTTCTCATCCTTTGTCGAACACAAACGAGACTTTGCATGAGGTAAACCAGCATAATTTATAATCTCGAACGGATAGTTGTTAAGGAAAACGAGGGAAAAGTTATACTAGTTTTCCTGTCAAACATGTCATGTCGCTTGGACTGCAGAGCGATGGGAATGCGGGTCCAGGCTTGAAAACTATTTCCATAATAACACGTTGCCGCTCCGCCGCCGGGGTCGGGCTGCATGCAATTATATTTCAATATTTCACCTTTGACTATTTGCATGTATCAAGTTTTTAAACAATTTTAAATCCAACCCTAATGCTGACGAAATAAATTGACTTGGTCCAACAAATATCGCATCGGCAATGCTGACAGCATTTTTAGCACCTTTGTATCAGGAACTTTAACATACTTTATTATTTATTTGTAGGTTTAATTTTAGTTTACTTTTTGTTTACTATACTTTCGTTGGCAATACTTATTTATAACTTATGCCCCATGTTGCACAACGTATTTTTCGTGTTACAGGAAACAGCCAGTATTCATTCATATTTAGGTTGAAATCTCAAATTGTTTTACTTTTTCGTTCAAATAAATAAGAGATAGGTACATACAGCTACATTTTATTTATTTGTGTTGAACTGGTTATTGCGCGCGGGACATAAATAACCTTTGCGGACGGAACGTACCTACGTATTCCTATGCGAAACGTTGTAAGTGGTATCCTAATACGATCCGATTTTTAAAGGCCTTGCGAAACTGAAACAGGTTTTTATTAAGTATCAGCAGAGACGTAACTTGAGGTTTTAGCCACCGGGCCAGTTAGCTTTGCCGCCTTATTAAGTGATGATAAAGTAATAAAAAAACACACACTAGTGCCTACGCCAAATCTTGGGATTAGTTGTCAAAGCGGACCCCAGGCTCCCATGAGCTGTGGCAAATGCCGGAATAACGCAAGGAGGATGATGAAAGTAATAAAAAAAGACCCTGCCACCTCGAGCCATAGCCCGGTTGGTCATAAGGTAAATACTTCATGTTAGTAGTTTATACCTATAAATAGTGAGCGTCCACAAACTCACATCGCACGCACGTTCAACCGATATGCACCGTTCTTATCGCAATATCAGTGGACGAAATACGATGCGATATGTCCAATACGGGTATGTGTACCTTTAGACAGGCGCTTATGACATTGTTCCTACGGTGCCAGTTGCATACGATCTCGCCCCAAAATATTCGTTGTGATCCGGTTAAACAATAAAGCTGCTAAAGCTGTCGTAAAAAGGAAAGATGTTGTATATGGTTTATGATTATTACATTTTAGTCGTGGCACTTTTACTGAAATCGTTTTCACAATAATTCGTAGAAGTTTTTGTAACTTATCTACAACTTTTGTTTTCAAACTTGAATAGAATTCGGGTAAGAAAAATTGTTACAAAAAATACACACTTAAAACGGAAAAATGGTTAAGATACTCTTAAAAATGCAGCTTAAAGCCCCTATAGGGCCTCACGCTTGACCCACCGCCCTCTTTCTATTTGGTTAATGGATCCAGTGAGATTGGTTTTCCGCAGACGTAGACATGAGTAGTCGGAAATATCATCTGCATTTAAATATGATGTAATATAATAATACGAGTCCTTCACAGATCCGGACTAATGCTATAGAGCTATGGGCCTGCTTGTATGGAATATTTTGCTAAAGCATTCATGCATTTTTTATTATTAACTACCTAAATAAAATAAATTAATAAATATTATAAGACAGTATTACATAGATTGACTGAGCACCACGGTAAGCTCAAGGCTTGTGTTGTGGGTACCCAGACAACGATATAAATAATATTCAAATTAATTAATATTCGACAAACATATATCTGTGTTCATCACACAAATAAATGCCCTTACTGGGATTCGAACCCGGGACCGCGGCGTAGCAGGCAGGGCAGGGTCACTACGCACTATTATTACTCCACGACTTCTACGAGAATGACCAAATAATATATGTTATACAAAATTTATCAAACATAATAACGCAAAAACAACGCATAGCTGCATAGCAATTAGTTTTGTAGTTTCATTCAATCTTTTGAGCTTAGGAGCTCCAACCGACATCAGGTATCTGTGAGACGACACATAATACGAATATATTATTCAGTAATATTCAGTATACCTACCTACCCACCTATCTTAACTTCACCTCAAATACATATTTCTTTAAATACATAATTAGATAGAGCCTCCCGTTCAGCAAAGAGTTGCCTGTGTTGGGGCTCACTACGAGTAAGTTTTGTCATCGTATTAAAATATCAGTCATATTATTTGAACGGCATAGCAAAAGTTGCATACATTAATAGCAATATCACGAGCGCACTTACAAAGGTTGTTTATTAGCGATGCCGTTTTTATGCTTGGGATTAAAACATACACCGTTCTCGGCACATTTTTCAGTCAGTACACTGTACAAAGTGTGTAATATGTGGTTTGGATCAATATTTCAAACACTGTAATGGGTCGGTAAATGAATAGTGTCTTTTTAGAAGGGTTTCACTATAAACATACATATTTCGTTGAATTAGGAAACTCGTAAAACATTTTTTCATTTGGTGATTACAATTTTTTTGTCGATATTGTGTCGACGTAAGTACCACGCACAATGTTATGATCAGGGCCCGTAACTTTCATGCCGGTGACATAAATTTGACGTCACGGTGCGTATAGGATGATTCAAGAGCTTTTTTAATAATTAATCATTATTAATCAATCATTTTAATCATGAATTCAAAAGTAATCTATTCATACGTGAAACAATTAATACCTACTTGAGACGTGAAAAGTAAATTAAATTATTTGTTTATTGTTTATACATACATTTTATTAAATAATTTTGTTACCATATTTCAATAAATTATAAAAAAAAAAAAAAAATTGCTTCCTTTTCACGCATCAAGTAGGTATTAATTATTCCACGTATGAATAGCTTACTTTTACAAGTACTTTTAAGTTATTTGTACATAATTAAATTGATTAATGAATAATGATTAATTATTACAATAAAATTATTTGAATCATATGCAGCGTGACGTGAAATTTATGTCATCGGCATGAAAGTTACGGGCCCTGGTTATGATTTGATTTATCTACTTGGGTACCTAAAATCAAGCTGCCTTATTTCGTTCATAAAATTGGCCATTTTTTCAAAGTCGTCCACCCCACATTTCTTGGAACATGGATATTTTTTACGCGATTTAAACTCAGAATCGCGAGGTCTTTCGATCCTGGTAGGAGAAAAAAAATGTCCCAAGATTTCCATACATTTTTCAAACCTTCCATTCCGTTACCGCCATACAAAATGTATGAAAAAATGGTAACGCAATGGGAAAAAACCTTGAGACCTTTTTAGGGTTCCGTAGTCAACTAGGAACCCTTATAGTTTCGCCATGTCTGTCTGTCCGTCCGTCCGTCCGTCCGTCCGCGGATAATCTCAGTAACCGTTAGCACTAGAAAGCTGAAATATGTAAAACCAATATGTATATCAATCACGTTTTATTAGGGTACCCCCCCTACATGTAAAGTGGGGGCTGATATTTTTTTTCATTCCAACCCCGACGTGTGATATATTGTTGGATAGGTATTTAAAAATGAATAAGGGTTTACTAAGATTGTTTTTTGATAATATTAATATTTTCGGAAATAATCGCTCCTAAAGGAAAAAAGTGCGCCCCCCCCCCCCTCTAACTTTTGAACCGTATGTTTAAAAAATATAAAAAAAATCACAAAAGTAGAACTTTATAAGCACTTTCTAGGAAAATTGTTTTGAACTTGATAGGTTGAGTAGTTTTCGAGAAAAATACGGAAAACTAAGGAACCCTACACTGAGCGTGGCCCGACACGCTCTTGGCCGGTTTTTTCTCCTATTAGGATTGAAAGAGCTCGCGATTCTGAGTGGAAATCACATAAAAAAATCCAAATCCAAACAAAAAGTGGGGTGGACAAATTTGAAAAAAAAAATGGCCCAAATATAGTGTCAAATAGACCTCTACAATTTCTACAGGTTAGACGCGCACGCCTCGCCTTCCAGAAGTTCATCATATGTGAGATGTTTTGCGATGGGAAAGAAAATGAAATAATTGTTATTTACACTTTACAATCAAGACTTGAATGAAAAAGAGTACAAAGAAAGAGGCAAAAATTATGCAAGTATACTGCTCGGGCTAATACTTTTGCATTCCCTACCCAGTCAAAGATTCCACTTATTTTTAAGAAAACGATCGAGGGTAGCGAGTGCTTCGAAAAGTGGAATCTTTTTTTTTAAACAAGACGAAAATGTGTATTTTAGAACTTCAAACAAAGTCAAACCATGATTTTAATTAAGTGACTGCTAGTGATATCAAAACCAAGATCATAAGACGCCCGGTAGAGCGTAGCGGGACGGCCTGCGGGGCTCCTTGTACAGAACAACAGTCAACTGGCATTTTTTTAACCTTATTAAATCTACTTGCAAACCAATTTTCATGTACATTGTAGTTATTTACAATTGTAGGTGTTTCCTGCTGTCTTGAGCAAAATAAAATATTACAGAAAATTTTAATTACATACATAATAAATCTTAAAGTCTAATTTAGACTTCAAGTTTTGTTTTATTTTTCACTCTGGAATTCCTTTTATGACGAGTTCATACCAGTTACACAAAATACTGTAGTACTGTAGTTTTATAAAAGGGTTGTCTATTGTTTGCCCGACAGTCATTTAACATAATATTCATTTGCCCGAATCTAACTTGCCTGAATTTCATTTGCCCGAATGATTTGTTTACCATAAAAATCATATGACACACTCGTTGTTTATCCGAATATTACCTTCCATAATCATACAATGCCATACTATTTGTTAGCCATATTATTAAGTGCAATAATATGGTTTCATAGAATATTCAAACGCCATAAGCAATTATTGCCATATTAATTGTTGCCCATATTATTACCTAACCTAACCTACTTTCTGATAGCAGTTTCATTTTCCAGGGGTCACAGTTCTAACCTAACCTAACCTACTTTTCCAGCAGTTTCATTCTCCAGGGGGTCACAGTTCTAACCTAACCTAACCTACTTTCTGATAGCAGTTTCATTTTACAGGGGGTCGCAGTTCTAACCTAACCTAACCTACTGTCTGATAGTATTTTCATTTTCCGGGGGGTCACAGTTCTAACCTAACCTAACCTACTTTTCAAGCAGTTTCCTTTTCCAGAGGTTCACAGTTCTAACCTAACCTAACCTACTTTCTGATAGCAGTTTCATTTTCCAGGGGGTCACAGTTCTAACCTTTTTTTTTTTTTAGGAGGGGAAAAATGCATTACGCATACCACTCGGGAGCGGGGAAGGACCCGAGTGGTTATGTGGGACTCCTTGTTAAGGGCTAATGAGACCCCAAGTCTACCCACTAAACAACCCCCCCATCTGCCGCCATTGTTCTGTAACGGTGGGCTGCAGGTACGCTCCCGCTTTACATCTACAGCACCACCAGAACCAGTCCGCTTTGCAGAGCACCACCTCCGGAGGCCCTTGATAGCCTCGGACACAAATGGACCGTATCCAGTACGGTCGACCTCTCAGGGACCGCGTGTGCAATGGATGGCAGGCGTCCCCGTGCCTGTCATCCTGCGATCAACCTACGGAGGCAGGCGGCGGTCGTGTGCGACCCGTCTGCGTCGAGCACGCTTGCGGCGCCGTTGATCGGCCATTGGGGCGATCTCCCTAGCGCGTTCCGCCATTTCCTTCTGCTGCATGACCTCTTCGCAGAAGATTTGCATCGCTTGCCAAGATCTTTCACTGTCAACCATGGACTTAACCACCGCTGGCAGCGACAGGTCTGGCCCCACTATAGCAATTAGGTCAGCACGCTCTGGGCCCCACACTGGACAGTCTTCTAGTGTGTGTTGGGCAGTATCAACCGCTGCACCGCATTCATGGCATTCCTCTGTTGGCTCTCTGCCAGCAATCTTGTGCAGATATCTCCCAAAGCAGCCATGTCCCGATAGAATCTGCATACTTTCTGATAGCAGTTTCATTCTCTAGTCCTTCTAGTACCTATTATAGTAGTTTTCGATTCTGCCAAAGCACATTATGGAAATAGACTTTTCTGGACCCTAATTTGTATGACAAATGATGGTATGGAATGTGGTAATTACGGATTTCGATGATTCTGACAAATGACATTATGGAAACTGACTTTATGGGAAACAAAGTTTCTGGCACTAGATTAATATAGTAAACAATGATTATGGCATAAGATGTTATGAGAAACAATATTATGATTGTTGAATAGGATGGCAAATAAAATTATGGCAAATGAAATTCTGGCAAATGGGGGTATCCCTTATAAAAGGGTTTGCTACTTCAGGGAAAAAGTAAGTACTGTAAATAGTCAGCATGTAATGTTATCATTCATAGGGTATGAACCTTATATGTATATTTTCCTCGAAAACATTATTCGCAATAAAAGTTATAGATTTTATGTATGTCAATCGGATATCGGAAGTAAAGCGTGAAAGCGATGTGAACGAGAGGACGTGACGAATTCAGCTGAAAACGCACGTAGACAATTAACCCCGAGCTGACGTCTGCAGTGATACATGAAGCGAGCAGCCCCCAGAGAATACCAGGAATAAAGCGGACCCAAATATACACAACCTTACACCATTATTACCTTCCCTTTTTTCAACGCACAATTTAGGTATATACTACTACTTTAAATCTACATAACACCCTCAAGATTTCACGAAGCGCGCGTTAAAGAAAATATTTTTAATAAGTCGAGATCAAAGAAGCACGTGTCGCTGCCAAAAAATACGAAGAATTTGGAAAATTTCGTTACATAAATCTTCGCCGCTTCTAATTACAGGGATCCAGGCACTTTCCGCTTTTTTGGGCGGAGACGGCTATGCTTTATGATGATTTTTATGACGGAGAAAACATCGTGCACCTGAATTTAGGACCTATTCTTGTACTTACAGTATATGGTTTATACAAGTAAGTAAGTACATATTGCATTGTTTTTAATCGCTTTTTTGCAAATACTCATTATGGGCACTCTAGTAAAACTGCCATTTATTTCGTACTAATTATATAAAAATCAGGAACTCTGCATCAAAGACATAACATGAATGAATATAGTGGTACTATAAAAATGGACCTTACTAAAAAAAACCATTATATGTAAATAGAGCGCGAATGAATAAAAAGCGTTATGATGCCATCTCGTAGTGTTTTATATTAGTTTTGCTTTGGTTAGAGAAGTTGCGCAACGAGGCGGCTCACTTCAACGCAGAATACGCTGTGTGTTCAACTAAAGGGCTCTCATACTGGGAGAAAATAAACTGAGCAAATACTAGCTGAGCGGGCATTCCGACCGGGAAAATTATTTAGAATGCAATTTTTCAAATATTATTTGTCAGCAGTGTACATTCATGAACCTTTGACTGGTTAATATGAGGCAAAAATGTGATTATGAAACAGTTTTTCTGTTTACCTATTTAAAAAGCTTGTAGAAAAGAAATGTTTTAAATGTTTGCTATTGCTTGAAATCAATGATTCATATAATTTCTTACGGTCAGCCTCGTGTGGGAAGTTAGTGCTGTCAATTAACTAACTAAATAGACATTTAGACATAATCTTCTGGTGACCTGAATAGAAGCTACTAAACAACACCGAGGTATATACATACATAAATTCATGCCAATATTTTCAAACGGGGTATGCAGCGCACATGAATCTGATCCAGTTTCAGCACCAATCCTAGCATTAAGGTCACCACACGGGCTTATTTATTTACTTACGGAGAACAAATTAAACAATCGGTTTATTAGGCAGTTAAGAAAGAAACAATTCTATTTTACCACTACGTATAGTCCTAAATTCAATTTCCTGTATTATATTATACTGGTGTTCACATATTAGCCAACGATGCGTCATTGGGAAAAGTGATGTGGTCCCTCGTAAGTGCCGAACATTTATCTCGCCGCTGTATATGTCCTGTCCTGTCTGTATTGCGAATGTTGGCCCTTAGTTATATGGTACAAGCTTCTGTCAAGCGATATTAATGTGAGAGTTTTTGATTTACATGTTGTGATTCAAACTAAGAGATGAAGTAACCAACGGAAGGTTTTTTGCTCTTGGACACGAGTTGAACTTGAGTGAACAATTATAAGATTGAAATGAATGGAAGAAAATAGTCTAGTTTTCCTTATCATTCGACTCGTGTCTACTCGATAGAAATCAGTAGCAGGGGTGCAATGGGTGCAAGTGTTGGCAAGCAGGGTCGGCGGCGCGGCGCGCGGCGGGCGTGCAACGACGCACGCCTTTGAACAGGGACCTGCTCTTTTGTGAGCTCAACGTGTAAGGAATTACCGGATACACTGCAAAATTTTTCAATTTGAAACAGATTTCTCAAGCATTCTTTTGTACTGTTTGTAACTCTGTTTTCATCTTTTGAATGTTGCAGTACCTACTAAATGCAGTTTTATTTCTTGACGTATAGGTACATCCTGTAAATTGAAATGTTTTTCATTTCATCGGATTTCATTTCATGTTCACACCTGCCTCGCTAATTATTTAGCAAGAGTTACATGGTTACAACCTATAATTGTTGTAGTGAGTGACGATACGAGTAATGATTTTATGTTCTTGTGTCACTAAATCGTATCGTACGGAAATAAGTAAATTTAGAGTAATCACTGCATACATTATTTTACTTAACTAGGTAATAAATTATATTTTTATTTGGGCATATTCTGAACCACGACGGACAAAACTAAGTATTTCAAGCCTTAGTATCAAGTAAACAGTCAATTTGAACGTTTTTATAGTTATTTGTTATACAAGAGTGCAAAGTTGTATTTTAACGCCGAGTGTGGAATTGAAAAACGAGCAAGCGAAAGGATTTTATAGTTGAACCACGAGCGAAGCGAGTGGTTCGAGAATAGAATCCTGAGCTTGCGAGTTTTTCAATACACGAGAAGTAAAATATATTTGCACTCGTGTGTAACACAAAACTTTTCCCCTCACTATAGCGAGGAAAGTACAACGCAAAAAACGCGTTTATCGCTGCTTCCAGTAGTTCCACAGGTGGGAAAACATCTTCATCACTAGATTAACCCACTTTTATCAATTTTAAAGCAGTAAACTTGCCTCTATTCAAGGTCAAATTACTTTATCCACTAGTGGATAAAATGCGTTTTTACCCGCTGGTATTAAAGGACAAAACACGTGTTTCCGAGCTAGTGAGGGGAAAACAAACTTTTCATGTCGTAAATAAATAAGTTTCGTAATAGCTGTTACGGTTCTATTTTACAAATCTTGTAAGTTAAGATAAGAAAGTAAAAGTAAAATACCCTCAACGATAAAAGCTTAAATACCAAAAATTTTATTTTTCACTTAAAAATCAAGCCTCGGTAAGGAAGATCTTATAACTCACCAGTTTGGAATTAATGTAAGTGCAAGCACCGGTAAGAATAACAGGTTGAGTGAGTTTCGGCTCTTGACCCAGCGACTCGCGGTAATTGCCGCTGTTAGCGACGCGAGCGTCGCTCTTTGACGCCGGAGCAAGCCTTTGTCACGATAAATAACCCTCTTTTGACCTAACCATTAACACCCCAAAAATGGCTCCTAAATCACAACGCTAATCTTTAGATCAAGATTCATTGTCACTATGAAGAAGAAGCTAGAAATATATACGGCACCGAATACCAAATTCAATATGGGCTCATAAAAGACATTTTATTGAAGGAAAAATGATATATACCCAAAGGCGGATAAAGTGTCGCTAACAATCACTATTGTCACATTCAATCAAACCATTCGAACCGAGAGTGCGCCCCGACTAAATAAAACGAGGACGTTGGTACAGTAACAATCCCCGGGATCCATACAGTAAAAACAGTGGGATCTCATCCAATTTTGCATTCAATCTACGACCACGAGAATTGCTTCCTCCGAGATGACCCGCCACTTCCACTCGCCATAAAGCGATGACCTAATCCAGTTTATTTGATTTGGGTTCCTGACTTCAGCCTTCTTTAACAATTTGTAAGAATAACGAAGGGCGAGCTTATGTACAGTGAAGTTAGGTACTTAATGTTTTCGCTTAGGTACTCGTAGGGGTACGGTCAAACATAATTATATTTCTAAACCTCATTTTTTATGTCGGTTGAAGTAGGTAACGTGCCGTTAAGAAGACGAAGTATTAAGTTTAAGCTTTTAAATAAAAAACCTTAAATTTATATTTGATAATTAAAATCGCGCCGTCTGCTAAAAGATAAAAAATTCAACTATTTCTTAAACTAAGTAAGATTACGTTTGATGGAATTGGCTGATTACTTTTTAGTGTGTGTATAAATGTAAAAACGATCCCGGGGTCGTGTAACCTTATAGACACGGAAATATTTATTCTATCTCGCTTACGCATACGCACAGTGAGAGGAAAAAGAACAATGAAAATGAAAATGAAAAATGAATGAAATGAAATGAAAATGAAAATGAAAATGAAATATTTATTTTTCAAGTAGGCATATTACAATGCGCATATGAACGTCAAATAAAGCTACAACCAGAAGAAACACAAGAGTTATGGTTATAATTAAAAAGATGCCTCCAAAGAACTTCTACCAGAGTTCTCCCCTCTTTTAGGTATTCTTCAAATTATCTCTTCGAGACGATTCTATTTAAAAAAAAAAATGCTTGCTAAAAGGCGACGCACTTAGTGTGTCACTAGGAACAAGCGCAAGGGCAGAAATGCAGTAAGTGCAATTTCTTTACAACTTCTAAAGTTGTACAAATATAATAAACCCTCAGAGAATAAGCGGCATGGTGCGACAGAGAGAGGTTATCTCTCTTGAGATAATCTTGTGCCAACTTGCCACTTCTGGATAACGTTTCAGCAAAGTTTAAATGCGCCAGTCATCAGAGTCACGTCATTTCATTTGAAAAGCTTCGTGCAAACGAAACTGAATTACAGTATCTAAAGCTATGCAAACAAGGTATCTTTTTTTGAAGAATGAAGAAGACGAGTAAGTAGCTACGTATATTTTTATTTCAACGTAGATTCATAATAGGAACGCAATATTTACAATACCAATCCTCATGCAAAGAAACAATAAAAATAAGTAACACAGAAACTTAGGAAGAGGGGATGTTTACATTTATAATGTTTTTTTATTCTTTGTATGTGCAGGTAAATGTCCATTAAGCTGCGAAATTCCATGCATATTTCAAATAAAGTTATATTTTATTGTTTCAAATTAACCTGTCGTATGCGCCTGTCAAAAAAATGACATATCATATCAGTCATAATCACGTCATAATAAATGCATGTTAAAGTTAAAACAATAGGTATGGAGCAGATCTGCTCCTAAGCATACGAGAGGTTAATTCAGTAAATAAATATTGCCTAGTTGCCTTTTCATCCCCCGATAAAATATTAATGATGTAAATAATTTAATTTAGACTATTTTGTAAAGTAACAAGTACTGCCAGTTGTAAGTTAATTATAACAATAACATTTAATTGCAATCTAGCTGTTAAGTAGGTAATTTACGTAAGTAGTGAAGTTAAACGTACCTTACAATACATGTTATACTAAGTATTAAGCCTCTTATGAATGACTAAACATAATATATGTATCTAGTACGTATAAGAGGCTTATATCTTGTGTCCAGAAGTAAGGCGCATTATATAGCCACTCGTGTACCTCACGTGTACCAAGTGTAGTGTAGTGGCTAGAATAATAAGATGAATTCTGTAACGTACTTTACTAGGAACTATAATGCTTACGTACTATGTATACATAGTTTTATCCTTATTTTCTTCGTTTTCGTAGGCATGGTGAAGTATTTAAACTAAATAAATTTACATTTAATATAGAAGAGGTTCAATTAAGCAAGCCTCGGCGCCATTTATTCGATCTGATTCCTGTATCGCACGCGTTGTATATTAGCAAGGCAATAAAAATGTTGACGTTATACTTTACGACTCCTATGCATAAATTATGGTGCTAGTCCACAGAAAAAACCGCGTTGTAAATAAAAGAGAGTTGAACGTAATAATTCGAGGGTTTCGCACAGATAATAAATTCTGAGTTCGTGGGGTTCGCCCTTTGAATTTTGTCTATTAAATCGTAGCCTACAAACAAAAACACAGTTTTTAGACTTTTAACCTAATTATAGGCCACAAGAAGAGAATAAATCACAATTGCCAGTATCATCTCATATGACGAACAACGCAGTGCAATAAACCATAGTGCATGTCAGCTACTTACCGCCGCGTTGGTGGATTTAAAGTTTAAACAGCAGCTCTCTACACATTAAGGTGGCTCGCTTTCCATACAAAAAACATCTACCATTTATTTAGTCACCGCACACTACAACTAAATAAAAATATGCGCATACATCTACTATACATTATCCATCGTCGCAGTATTGAACGAAATACATTGTTTCATACAGAAATCATGGACAAATCCATGTGAATTTTTTATTAATTTTACGAAAATGTGTGTGCCAAATTTTGTGTACAGACACAGAGCCGTCATATTTCGCGCATTTTTAGTTGACATTGTCATCAGTGACACTTGGCTCTTGACAAGTAATTATTTAAAGATATTAGTTTACTTAACTCAAGCAGACTCAGAAATAATGACGCATTTTGTCAATAAAGATACATATCGTGTATTTCGACACTGCTAGTGTAAATCGAAATGGCGTCTCGGTCAAATGCATTGACTATGAAACAGGAGATCTCGAGTTCGATTCCGGGCCCTTTTTTAATAATTTGATTTTTTTTGGATTTATTAAGTTTTATTTTTATTTTTTAATAGAATAAATATTCTATTAAAAAAGACTCTTACTATATTTCTTTCCTATTTTTTATTTTCATACAAAAATACATTACAATCTTTATTATGCCTTTGTTGATAAAATAAAATATTACACGTCAGGTCAGGTACATAGGTCATAGTGTGGCATAGTATTAGTATTAGTAATGTGCTGACTTCCTTATATTTACTGAGCTAGTTGACCTATGTTATTGTTGTGTGAATGTTTTTCTTCAACAACTAAATAGTTATATATATGAATATGTATGTAGGTATGTGGGTAGCTTTTGCACATTGTAATTTTTCCTCAGTCACCCGCTGAGCTCAGAGACCACGAACGCTGTAGTGTTCGAAACGTCGGGATAAATTGTAAATTCATTATACACGATTTAATCCGTTTTCATAGTTTTTATTTCATGAGTAACTATCGCGGTAACTGAAGACAATATTAACTAAATGGTTACAAATAATAATTATCATCAATATAATCTGATCCAGGCAGGCAATTATGGTCGCGCGATAAATGATAAAACGGTTGTCTATTGTTTGCCCGACAGTCATTTAACATAATATTCATTTGCCCGAATCTAACTTGCCTGAATTTCATTTGCCCGAATGATTTGTTTACCATAAAAATCATATGACATACTCGTTGTTTATCCGAATATTACCTTCCATAATCATACAATGCCATACTATTTGTTAGCCATATTATTAAGTGCAATAATATGGTTTCATAGAATATTCAAACGCCATAAGCAATTATTGCCATATTAATTGTTGCCCATATTATTACCTAACCTAACCTACTTTCTGATAGCAGTTTCATTTTCCAGGGGTCACAGTTCTAACCTAACCTAACCTACTTTTCCAGCAGTTTCATTCTCCAGGGGGTCACAGTTCTAACCTAACCTAACCTACTTTCTGATAGCAGTTTCATTTTCCAGGGGTCGCAGTTCTAACCTAACCTAACCTACTGTCTGATAGTATTTTCATTTTCCGGGGGGTCACAGTTCTAACCTAACCTAACCTACTTTTCAAGCAGTTTCCTTTTCCAGAGGTTCACAGTTCTAACCTAACCTAACCTGCTTTCTGATAGCAGTTTCATTTTCCAGGGGGTCACAGTTCTAACCTAACCTAACCTACTTTCTGATAGCAGTTTCATTCTCTAGTCCTAGTACCTATTATAGTAGTTTTCGATTCTGCCAAAGCACATTATGGAAATTGACTTTTCTGGACGCTAATTTGTATGACAAATGATGGTATGGAATGTGGTAATTACGGATTTCGATGATTCTGACAAATGACATTATGGAAACTGACTTTATGGGAAACAAAGTTTCTGGCACTAGATTAATATAGTAAACAATGATTGTGGCATAAGATGTTATGAGAAACAATATTATGATTGTTGAATAGGATGGCAAATAAAATTATGGCAAATGAAATTCTGGCAAATGGGGGTATCCCATGATAAAACATCTGGCCGTCCCTATAATCGCACTTACTAATAGTGCGACAGGGACGGCCTGATATTTTATCGTCTATCGCGCGACCATGCTTCCCGTGCTGTACTAGCTTTAGCCCGCGGCTTCGCTTGCGTTAGAAAGAGACAAAAGTAGCATATGTCACTCTCCATCCCTTCAACTATCTCCACTTAAAAAACATGTCAATCCGTCGCTCCGTTTGGCCGTGAAAGACGGACAAACAAACAAACACAAATTATCTTTGGTGAAACAACGAATTCTTCCACTTCAGATTATAGAGTAACCAGCTTTTCCCATTTATAATAAACTAGCTTTTGACCGCGGCTTCGCTCGCGTAAGAAAGAGACAAAAAGTAGCCTATGTCACTCTCCATCCCTTCAACTAAATCCCCTTAAATAATCACGTCAATTCGTCGCTCCGGTTTTGCCGTGAAAGACGGACAAACAAACAGACACACACCCTTTCCCATTTGTAATATTAGTATGGATTTGACATTATTATTTATATTTAAATAATTATATATGTATAGCCCAATTTCGTCGGTAACAGCGTGTTATGTAATGGCGTCGTTGGGGAACAATCGTCTGTCACGCCGTGAAGGTGCGTTCGATTCCCAGGATTATATAAACTTTTTGTAGTTTTTTGGATATAAATTTCGTTTTTTTTATTGACTGAGCAAGAATGGAGAGCCGAAGGTATCAATTTTGTCTTAGAGAACATATTGATTTTTTTATTGTCATTTTGATTTTCTATTTATTAAGTTGAGATATAAAACACAACTTTTAATACCCTCGCTAAATATAATATTTTATCGAAATCACTCCTTAGATAAAAAAGTCCACTTGAGTTTTTAAAGCATTACGTTACTCAGTTAACTATTGCATTTTCATTTACTAATTTAAGATTTCAAAAGCGATTTGAATACCCTTGCTCCATCAAAAATAAACAATTAGAAAAAAAAATCATTCGGATCGTAGTTTAGAAACTAAAATTTATCTATACTTTTTGGATTTTTTTTAAAATATCAGATTAGGATAATTATGTTAGAAATTCTGAGTTCGACGAACAAAAAATAGTGTCACATAGTGTTGTGTTCCTGCCGGTGAGTAAGGCTGCCAGAGCTCAACGAGGGTGCGGGGTGCTGACGACGGGAGGACTTACGGAACTAATTTGTTCCGTCTATTGTCCTTTGAGTCGTCGGCAACCCAAACCCTCCTTTGAACTTGTACACTCCTTTTTGCTGTGCATACGCAGCAAAGGGGAGTGTACAAGTTTCTAATGGGGCGGCAACGCGCAAGCGACACTCTTCGAGTTGCAGGCGTCCATAGGTTACGGTGACCGCTTTCCATCAGGCGGACCGTATGCTTGTTTGCCACCGACGTAGTATTAAAAAAAAAGAGAAAAAGTCCTGGATTCGAACCCAGTACTTCCATGCAAATCATGCGATGGCACGTATTTACCGCAAGGCTATTTAAACAAGCTGTCGCCGCGTGAAATTATCGACTAGAAGGAATACAAAAACACTGTTTGTATGTGTGAGTGGTACTTAAAAATAGTGTAAAATAGTAAATTTATTTACATTAAGGGGATTAACGTTACAATGAGAAGTTGAATGTTTGTTGTAATACGTTAATTTTAATATTAAATGTTCGCGAAGCATAATTGAAAGTATATAAATGCCTGTACGACTCCACAAAAAAAATAAGACTAGTAATTTGCAGATTAACGCCATCTAACGCAGCCTGAGCTTCGGGTAACCTAGGCGAGCCACCTTAAACAGATGTCATCTTATCCCAATTATGTAATAAAAGTTTGTTTTTTATTATCATTTTTTTTATACACTTTTATTATTTTTATACAAAATAAGCACTAAAGTATCATTTGACAGAGTTTCAATCGTGATGGTATAACCTAATTTTTTACGTATTTTAATGACTGCCATTACTAAATCCACCAACAAGGTAGCCTTAACCTTACAAAGTAGGTGATTGTACCTACCTAATAGTAGTATTTATTATAAAACCTAGGTATTTGTCCAATAAAATTTTCAATAAAAAAAAAACAATCTAAAGAAGATGTCCTGTCACCTTAACATTTTGTATTAGCCGCTTACAGCATTTATCAAAAATTAAGTTGTTGGATTTTCCTTTAATGAAAAACAACCAGTACACAAAGTCAAGAGTTTACCACTCCTTAGCTTAGCGCTGCGCTGGGTGTCTGCAACGAACTATGATTTCCCTAATTTTAAGCTTCGCTGAACACATAATGCTTAACACAAAACATTTTATTTAGGCGCTTTATAATCCCAGCACTTGGATCCTAATTAAAATATTTCACCGTTTTCATCATTGTTCGTTTTATTTGCATGAGTGCACTTGAATATTTTAGATTTCAGATTTTTCTTTATTTTAAATTCGCTGAACTTATAGAGATGCAGGGAGAGTTATTCCGGATTGAGAAAAGTAATGGAGAGATATTATTCTAGGAATGACCCAGGGTGCGATATAAGATTTTTTTTACAAGGTTTTAGCACAAGTAATGCGAGTATGTACTCACTTTCAAAAGTAATTATATGTAGAGGGATCGACGTCAAGTTACCCTTGTATTTACAAAAATACCTAGTTATTTTAAACCATGACTGTAAAAATAAAAAAATAAAGATGAATTTGAATACTTGATAAGAAGTTTCGTCTTAAAATAAACACCAATTCACCAATATACCTGATATAGTAATAGATTATTTAAAAAATGATATGCTGCAAAAAATCCAAAGTAAAAAGTTTTTTATCCACCCATAAAACATTTCAGCTGTACTTTATCAATAATGAATGCTCTGCGAATAGTAAAGTATTTCATTCCAAGAACCTACCCTTTGAAAGAACAAAGATGCGATCACGAGTGTGGCCTCAAATAAACAAAGCCTGCAACGGGTCATGTGATTAATTTCAGCGAACACTTTCCTGCCACAAATGGCTTGTCAGAAAGTTTATTGCAATAAAAAGCCTGAGTTTGTACCGGGAGAATGACGCGGGGCTTACACTAATGGCCGTTGGAGTTTCACCCATTAAAACCAAGTTTTTCGCCCATAATTTTGGGCATTAAATTAAGTATCTACCGAGTATCATGTTTTATGAATGTGTTTGCTACAGGCGCATTTGAATTTACGTTTTATCTCGTTTATTACGAGAACTTCTGTACATATCCTTTATAAATAAAACATTAGAGTTATAAATCCGTATGCCAAAAAATTTTTTATGGGCAAATAACGCAATTCGAATTTACGACTTTGCCAATCTCGCAACTTGGGACAACAATATTACCTAATTTAATACTTTGCCAGAGACCGAGGTACAATAAACAACGACCTATGATAAATATCTGAATACATACGTAATTACGTAATAATTATTATTTCTATAAAATTATTTATTGCTGCTAAATTAGGTACTAATCTTTTATTAAACTTTTAGCTGGAGCTCCTGTGTACTGTGTACTAGCCTTTGCCACAGTCGTTTACGCTCCGTCGCGTATTGTAGCTAGTTCTGTCTCTCGCTTTGCCATATTGGCGCGACAGAGCCAGTCGCAATTTTATCGCTTGTAGCATCCTGATAGTCACTGCGGCTAGGCTGGCTTTGCCTGCAGATACCTGTAATAAAATGAGGTTGTCCTAGAAATAGCGACTTAATACTATAAAATATCTTAATATGCTATAAATATGTTGAACCTTGTAAAAAATTAAGCCCTTTTAAAATAAAATTCTTTATTGATTTCTTAAAGTGACGACATTAGTTACGTAGTGCCTCTGCTTTATCTTTTTTGCGTCAGCCCGACATTGATGTTACTCTGAACTAACAAAAGTTTTCCTAAGACAGTGCAGGCTGGCTCAATGATATAGTACATTACATCAGAGGCCGGGAAAATGAGGATTTCCGGCCAAGTGGGTATATACGGCCGAGCGAGCGTGCGAGCGAGGCCGGATAGGGATACGAGGCCGGGAATCCGTTTTCACGCCGAGGCATGTATAGTGCTTTTCTCAAACATACAATGAAATAAAAAAAAATGCTCTAAAGGACAATGTTTTATAAAAAAAAGTTACTTTGCAGGCCTAGGCCTAAAAAATAATATGAAATCCCTTTACAGTCCTCTCGAGTTGTTGCGCCCAAAAAGCGATACTTCCCAGTCCATTTTAAGGAACGTAAAGACAATATTTCATTGCATGTTTGAGAAAAAGTATTTTCAGGTCACTTTATAGACGAGGTTAATTTGCATATTATCAGGGTGTGGACAGAAGGTCGCGTGACAGTGAGGTCGAATTACCATAAGAATAGTCCAACGTCGTAAACGTTTGCTTAGATTCCGGCCAATATCCCGTCGCTATTGTCCTTCTGATTTTTGATTTCATCTGAGATTGATATCCATTGACATTTCTCACAAAAGGAACTCTCCGTGTCAGTATATAGAATTCAGAGAAATGTAATCTCCTAGTACCTAACATGATACTTGTAGTACCTGTTTCCATCCCATGCAATCGAATATTGTACCTACGCTCGAACATGATAGAGTGTATGCTCAGGTTCAACGTAGGTATGCCAGTTCTAGAGTTTGTATTTATTTAATTCTTGGAATATCAAATAAATCCTACTACATCGTATGTACCTAGAGGGCACTGCGCCCATTGTCACAGTGTCACCAGCCCGCTAGGTTTATAGTCGCATGATCCGCAGCAGTTTCCTGCCGACTAGAATTTAGGGTCTATAAAATTGATGAACAGTTTCTTAATAGCTTCTTTCTGCTAAGTTTATTTCGGAATTATCTGAAATAGGAAGCCTACACTTAAACAGTGACGGTTGAGGAATTTTGAAATTGGGTAATAGACAATAATAACTGTCCTTTTTTAAGCCTCGTCGATAAAATCCGGCCTGATGATTTGTTACTTTAATATACGTAGATAACGTAAAAATTTCATAACTTTGCATAAAAGAATGAATCAAAATATGTATATTTTAGCCGTAGGAATAGATACGTGTGTATACACATAATACGTGAAAGCTATAGATAAACAGATACCACAAACGAAAATGTGACTCTTATTAGAAAATGGCTTCAACCCAAAACTACGAAGGATATAGCGAAACCTAAGTTTCAATTTCGGGCGAGTCGGTACCGTACGGCTTTATTAGAGTCTGCGGGGGCAACCTAGAGGCGTCGAGACTGTGCAGTGTGCACTACAACTATTTCCTGAGACCAATAACTGCTGCCGATGGCAAACACGTTACGCGTGTGAATAGCTCGTTTTAGTAGCAACACATTAGTAGGTAACAATCTTTGTTTATCTTAGTCCATTTGTTTGATGCAGGTAAAACTGTGTAGGTATACTAAGACTAAGGAAATCCAGTCACGCAAACGCTTAAATTTATATCTGTTCATTGTCCCTTATCTTAGATTCACTCGGCACCCGTTCGATATTAGCTTTGAAATTTTAGCACAGATCAACATAGCCGGTATCTATTTACATCGCGTGGTTGTTGGGTGCGAGAACAGGGAAAACATTTTAGTAGGTACCCACAGATAAGCCAACTGAAACTTTTCACTACCCATTTAAGTACCTATCCATTCCGTTCTATTGAACGAAGCACTGTCTAAGTATTTTTAGATGACTTAGAAAGTTATTATGCCGTTCAAATAAACGGTTTAATATTTAGTTTCTGTTGAAGTTAAATAACAGAGGTTCTTTTTAACTAGTAGATACCGTAAAAAGAAAGAAAGCTTTGAAGATACCAATCTTGAGAATGAAAAAAGTACTCGAGGATTCAATGGCGCGAAATAGCCGCGGTTGCCGCAGTAAGCATTATTAAAATTTGCTTACAGTGGCAAAACCAGTTCCGCCGAGGATAGGGAAGAAAGTCGAAATTAGCTTGTTTTATACTGATTGCGTTGTCGTCAACTTTTTAACGATTTGTTAAATAAACAGAAAACTTAAGTCGTATTTAATTAAAGCAATCAAATAACTCCTCTAGTCAAATTTACTCAGTCCTGATAAGGTTGTATTTATGCTGCATTTTTACATGCCACTCCGTGGGGTACAAACGAGAGGTAGGTATTACTGCATTGCCATTGCGTACTTGGCTGGCAGTCTCATGGGGCGGAAAGGGTTAACGCGTGTACTGGGGGGTTACCATGAAGTGCTAAAGCCGTTCAGTTTAGGTTGAGAGAAAGGGACGAAGCTATAGCAGTTCCATAGCTCCGTCCCTCTCTCTCAACCTAAACTGAACGGCTTTAGCACGTCATGGTAACCCCCCTGGACTCTGTTTGCTGTATCGCTGCCATTCCGCTGAAGGCTGAACCCCTTAGGAACAAAAAGGTTATCGAAATATTTTTTGATGTCCAACAATAACGGTATCTTATCCGAATATCACATAAAATACGATGATTGTGGGGGTATTATTTTGAAAGCCGTAACTTAAACCCTAACCAAAAATAAACTGAACACAGAGAGAGAGAAAAAGCAATAATGGATAAAGAAACAGCTAAGCTTTTATATGCCTCAAATATTTAATGCGTATATTTTTGTACACAGTTCATGTTAATAACAGCAATTTGTTTCCATTACAAGTCGGGTGATTAAAACTCAATCGAATAGATTTCATTAAAACTTTGGTGATTCCCACATGACCACTATATTCAATTATTAGAGCTGATAGTTATTATTGTAGTGTTAATGGATTATATCGATTAGAATCAGGTGAAATGGGTTTTTATTTATTTTTCTTCGACGTTTACATACCAATTAAGCGAGTTATTTCGAAATCACGAAACGTCAATGAGCTAATGAGTTATTATTTCAATTAACAGAACAAATGGTGTCACTAGATTCACCAGAAGAAATTTTGATTGAAAATCTTATTTGGGCCATTTTTTTTAAAGTTGTCCCCCTCACTTTTTTGGATTTGGAAATTTTCATGTGGTTTCACTCAGAATCGCGAGCTCTATCAATACTAATAGCACCTAATAGGAGAAAAAAAGTGTCCCAAGGTTTTTTCTCATTCCGTTACCATTTTTTCATACATTTTGTTTGGCGGCAACCACAGATCAAATAATACTAGTACAGATACCTAATCCCATACTAAAAATGGGCGCCGTCCTAAGTTGTCCGCAACACATGCAAGCGGAATTGAATGAACGAGATCCGCGGCGCCCCACCCCGCGCCCCACGCCCCGCGCCCCGCGACCACGGCGCCGGCGACCTTGAGTTGAGAGGCCCCAGCCCCCGACCAAAGGATGCATTGATTTGTTAAAATTTAAAGCACTCTAAAGCAGGCGCGTAGTTAATTAGAAATATGGAAATGAATATTATTATGTAAGAAATACATAAGTATAATAGCTAAGAATATACATGTAGTAAACATAATGAACAAAATGTAAAGTACGTATTTGATAAAACATTTTCGAGAGTAATATTTTTATTCATAAAATTGTGCAAACACTGCAAACTTAATTTAAACTCCGAAACTATTTATTTTCTGAAACATGGTATGAAATGTTGTCATTACGTCCTTTTAAGTTAAAATATGCTTCCCGGTACCACAACATAGTGTAATTTAAAAATACAGATATAAAATTAATACTTCGCAAATAAATTACGACTATAAACACATAAAATTATTAAAACACCAAGACCAGACAATTAAAGCCTGGCGTCCACTAGGCGCGCCGATCGAGCCTTGGTAACCCTTAGGCAGTTTTTACATTATCGTTTTTACATTAAAAAATCGTAATTGTTTCTTACTACAAAAGGTCCTTTCTCATTGATAGATGTCGAAAAGTGAAAAGTAAAACCTTTGTTGAAAAATTTAGGTTTTTAGAAAAAAAAACGTTTAAACTCTTTTTAAGTCCCAGTCTGAAAAAAATATATTCAAAAATATAAAATACATAGTTATTTGTTATACAAGAGTGCAAAGTTGTATTTTAACGGCGAGTGTGGAATTGAAAAACGAGCAAGCGAAAGTATTCTATAGTTGAACCACGATACACAACAACATTTTCCCTCACTATAGCGAGGAAAGTACAACGCAAAAAACGCGCTTATCACTGCTTCCAGGAGTTCCACAGGTGGTACACACAAACATATCGTCATCACTAGATTCACTATATGACTATATTCAAGGTCAAATTACTTTATCCACTAGTGGGTTTTTACCTGCTGGTATTGAAGGACAAAACGCGTGTTTCCGACCTAGCGAGGGGAAAAATGCAAAAATGTAGTGTGTTTTGGTTTGGTTTGGTCGGGGGGGGCTGATGTGGTTAATAAATAATTATATTTGTACAATAATAATGTTTTAAAATGCTGTTGCGCTTCGCGCGACGCAAGTGCGGCGTCGCGTCGAGGTCTAGGCCCACTCCGCCGCAAATCGGCGACCGAGCGCGCATTCGTGTGCGTTCGGAAATCCTAGCCAGTCGGCAATCGTCGCGTCTCATACTTCCATATCGATAAGGTTTGATTTCGCATGCATCGCATCGGTCGTGCATGTAGCAAATGTCGGAAGGATTTCAAAGGCAAAAATCAAAGATGGCGGCTTCAATGTATGGGATATCGGTCCTACATCCGATATCGGATCGGATAATGTGAAAACGCACTAACGGTTAATGCTTAGGCCGTTTTCACATTATCCGATCCGATATCGGGTGTCAGATCGACATCCTACATCCGATAAACGCTTCCGATAGTGTCGGATGTACAGTCAACCAATTGGAACCCTAGGCCACTCTACAACCATGTCAAAATGACAAGCAGTAAGAGGTTTCTTACAATCTGATTTATAACGTTACTATGACATAGTTCTACAGTGGCCTAGGGTTCCAATTGGTTGACTGTAGGTCCGATAAAAAGCATTGTTCCAAATCAATGAAGTATGATTTTGTATCAAAAAGTATTTAAAAAATGTTTTATATTTAATAATTATAAGCACTATATTCCAAATATTATATTGTAAAATTAAAATAACGGCATAAAAAATACTCAAGAGTGTCAGGCAAAATAAATAATTTTACATTCAATTGTATCTACTAAAAGATGATAAAACTAGTATCCACAATTCGGACCGATGCGTTACAAACTTTTTTTTTTCAATGGAAATTGTTCAACTAATTTGAATTTCGATCATTGGCAGCTGTTTAATAGAAATAGACGACATTTTTGTCACGCACACTACTACAAACGTATACCTACATTATTAACGTACACAAACAAATATTATCGGCTGACAGCTGAATATTCTACGAACACGCGAGCGGGAGCGAGGCTGCGCGATTTTGGTGACGCAATCATAGACTAAAAAGCTAACCGCGCAGATGTGCCATTTTCATTGTTCCTACTAATGTGTTTCACCTCTAATAGATTTGCGAAATATATTTATTTCAATTTGGAAAATTATTAGGTAACTACTTACTACTTTATGAATTATGTTACTATAATATAAAAAAAAAGTTAATTTGTTTATTGATTGTTAACAGTTATTGAGTAAAATTGTATTTTTAGCACGCTCACTTTTTGCTGTTTTCTTTGGCCTGGTCACGAAAAAAGAGAACAATGGATACCTACGCTTTGTCCAAAAAAACTGACCGCACTATATATATATTACTATATATAAGTATATATTTGTATTTTAAAGAAGAAGATAAATCTTCAAGAAAAGAGCGTACATCCATCTTAAAGGCCGGCAACGCACCTCCAACACCCCTGGTGTTTCGGGTGTCCATGGGCGGCAGTGATCGCTTACTTTGTGTTTTTTAAGTTGTAAATAAATAAATAAATAATTTTGACAGGCGGAATATAATAATGTGTCACATCTGATGGTGGACTTACTACTCTACGCGTAAATTACCGCTTCGCGCACTCCGCGCATTTGTCAGCTTGTGCAGAGTTTCCGTCTGGCAACGTCGCCTATAGTACGTAGTACATATATCTCAATGAACGGAACGCACACAATCGCACCGTTTCGTTGGCAGTATACTGTAGATAGTGACAGCTCCATCTAGTGACAATATGCAATAAAATTTAGGTAGCTCGATACTGTCGCGCGCAGGTTGTTCACGTTGTTGCGTCATAGTCAGTAGCAATATATTACGTGATATTATTTCTTTGAAAATTTCTAAAATAATGCATTAAATTTGTGTTGTCATCGATGTTTGTATTTAATTTATAATGTACTTAATTTATGACGCTTCAAATACCTTTAAATCTATTTGATAAAAATGGCGGCAACGGAATAAAAGTTTGAAAATGTATTAAAATCTTGGGACATTTTTTTTTCTCCTATCTGGATAGAAAGACCTAGCGATTCGGAGAATGAATCGCGTAAAAAATACCCAGGTTACAAAAAAAGCGGTTGGACAAATTTGAAAAAAAAGGGCCCTTTTATTTCCTACGTAACAAATGGATATAATTGTACTTAAACATTGTTTTTAATAGCGGTATTGTGAATATATTTATAATTAAGCTTCTTTCGCTATCACAAACCACAAAAAATAAAGTACCTACTCGTGATGGCGCTACTGGGTATTTAAAACAAAAAGTAAAATGGCCAACGTTTGTATGCCTTGATTCGTTAATAAATAAATGCCTCTATTATGTGGGCACCTTAATATTTATCAACGTACTAAAAATCATAACTCATTTCAGAATTATGTTATTTCCATTTAAAACAAAAAGTAAAATGGCCAACGTTTGTATGCCTTGATTCGTTAATAAATAAATGCCTCTATTATGTGGGCACCTTAATATTTATCAACGTACTAAAAATCATAACTCATTTCAGAATTATGTTATTTCCACAATTAGGTAAACTAACGTTTGTAACGTTTAATTTATCTCGTGCCTTCAAGGAACAATCTCCAGCCCCTACATTTGCGTATGAGTTAGGCACGGCACGCTGCCGCTGCCGTCCTCAAGTGATTTGTAAGTACACTGCTTCCTATTTATTCATGCAGACGATTACCGACTCCCACTGCTCATGAATAAATTTAAATAATTCCCCGCTGAGGTGTAAATGATGCAAGTTTTTGCATTTAAAACCGTTATTAATCACTTAACTTTTCTGTTGACAAATTACGCTTTGTATTATTGTGGAAAGCTTTTTGATGTGTTTTTACACGTATGGTCTGTGTTAGTTAAAATTAAATATAGTCTTTCAGGCATATTCCGATTTTAATAACAGTAGTTTTCCGTGAATAAGTTATGGAACCGTATTATTATTTTACGTATGTAATAACTATAAGTACCTACATAAACTCTAGCTTTTATTCCCAAAAGGAGTATGTAGAGCACATGAAACGGCTCAAGTTTCAGTGCCACTTTTAACGAGTTAAAAAAATCAAATTTGTCCTAACCTAGGTAGGTACTTATTTATTGGACTTAGCTTACTAAATTTAAATAGATATCATACACGAAAGAAAAAACGACAAGGCCCACTGGTGGCCGAGCCGCCACTGGGCTAGTGGGGGCCAGTGGGCCTTGTCGTTTTTCTTTCGTGTATGATATCTATTTAAATTTATAATTTATATATAGTAGTGTGACTACTTGAAAAAATAACAAATCAAAAAATATTAAATAAAATAATTTGATTTGTTCCCTAGTTGTTTAGCTTACTAATTCAACTACCTACTATTTAAACAGGATCTTAATAAGAGGATAACATAACAACACGTGCCACGTATAATCTGAATCTGACCCTTGATGTCTCTTCCACTCTTAATATTTTCGACGATTTATTTTATTTACCTATTTTGACTTTTTTATTAACTTGCCTGGCCTAGTAGCAGCTGGCAGTTACCCTTATTTGTATGATAAACGCAGATATTAATTTGTATAAACAAGTATTTATCTAATTATATAAGCAATATAATTATGCATGTCGTCGCCTAACACCCATAATACAATTTTTGCTTAGTTCGGGACTAGGTCTTGTGTAAGAAGTCCTCCACCCCAATTTTTATTTAATATTCACGTGTAACAATCGTTTACGTGTATATTGTTTTGTCCTGTCATTTTGGAATATAATAGAAACATAGTACACAAACTTCAAAGGATGCTGCTCGTACTTTTATGTGACAATAAACATGTCACTTACACTGTATTTACTTACATGAATTAGTTATTTGTTATACAAGGGGGCAAAGTTGTATTTTAACGCCGAGTGTGGAATTGAAAAACGAGCAAGTGAAAGGATTCTATAGTTGAACCACGAGCGAAGCGAGTGGTTCGAGAATAGAATCCTGAACTTTCGAGTTTTTTAACACACGAGAAGTAAAATACATTTGCACCCGAGTGTAACACAAAACTTTTCCCCTCACTATAGCGAGGAAACTACAACGCAAAAAAATGCGCTTATCACTGCTTCCAGTAGTTCAACAGGTGGTAAATCATCTTTATTACTAGATTCACCTACTTGTATCAATTTTAAAGCAGTTAATTTGACTTTATTCAAGGTCAAATTACTTTACCCACTAGTGGATAAAATGCGTTTTTACCCGCTGGTATTAAAGGACAAAACACGTGTTTCCGAGCTAGTGAGGGGAAAAAATAAAAACCAACATGCACAAATTCATTATATTATGACTTTATGAGGTTTATGACCTATAATACCTTATCGATTTGATTTATAAAGATAACAACATACATACTTAAAGACAGACTTAGGATTTAACCTAAAATTAAAACAACTTACAAATTAATACTTACGTAAATAAAATAGGCAACCTGTAGGTAATGTATTAGGCGAAATCGACGATTTGTTAATCGATGTTGACTTTAATATTTATTTATAATTAAACTAGCTTTTGCCCGCGGCTTCGCTCGCGTTAGAAAGAGCCAAAAAGTAGCCTATGTCACTCTCCATCCCCTCAACTGTCTCCATGCACTTAAAATAAAAAATCACGTCAATTCGTCGCTCCGTTTTGCCGTGAAAGACGGACAAACAAACAGACACACAGACTTTCCATTTTATAATGTTAGTACAGATATATTTTCATCACACTTGCATACTAAATGTGCAATTGCACAGGCGGAGCGTCAGTTATAGAGAAATCGATCTCCCTAGGGAGTTATGAAATTTCTATTACCGTATGTAACTTTTTTTTTTACATATTTTTTTATATTACAAATGTGAGATTGTTGTCGAGTTAAACTATTGTGTAGCGTAAGGATATTGCAAACTCGATTTTTTTATCGCTCCGGCTAATAGGTACAATCAATTTAACTTGCTCTCGTTAGCAATAAAATTCAACTTCTCCACTCCCTACGCTCGCGGTTCAATATTGGAATTTTTCGCTTGCTCGTGTATCAATTTTGGCACGTGTGGTTAAACAACAACTTTGCCCGCTTGTAAAACAAATAACTACCTATTAGGTACCTATTGCATAACAGTGCAATAGGTAGGACGATGGCATAAGCCATAGGGTGTCTGTACTGTCCGTGCGTCGAGCCGCAAGATCGATTGCATACCGCAGCTCCGCTCGTTCGCACGCTACCATAGCACGAAGCAGGCGACCAGTAGAACACGCAGATTGAAACATGACGACTGTAAGATGGTCAATTGGTCGCAGGGTATCTGTCACAAGGATACCGGTATCCTAATGTGTCAAGCAATTATCTGAAACAGTTTAGAATTATTGTAAACAAAATGATCAGTTATAAAAATTGACATCAAATTCAAAAACTTTGGGGTAAGGCTATGTAGAGGTGTTAGCTGTTAATATCATAAAAGATAAAGATGATGAAAAAGATGTCGGTTTTCTATAAGTATGTTTATGACTCTCATCGCTTCGCTCGTATATACTCATATAATATCATCTTGCGATGTCCTCGTATATACTGTGTTCTCGTATATACTATTAAACTGTAAGTTACCCCTCAAATATTTAAACCACTATAAAAACAATATACGCATGCAGCAAACACATTTATCATTTTGATGATTACGCTCAATGAGGGAATTTGCGGTAACTCGATGGATGTCCTCTTGACACGGTGACCGCCTGACGCTTGCATTCGCCAACAACTCCGAAACAGGAAGTAAGCAACTCTGGCCCTTCTGTTAAAGAGCGGAGAACTTCGGCGTGTGACTTGGGAAAGTTTGTTAGCTAGCATGGACGACTTGCCAGCTGATATAAATGAACAATATCGAATGTGAGTGTATACTACATATTTATATTTTATAATGACACGTTGGAAAGCATTATTAATATACTTATTTAATATTCGTTGATATTATGACCGCTGATTTTTTGAGGAAAAATAGTAAGGTAGTTATATAATTATTTTTGTACCTATATGTCCTGGGTTCGAATCCTGGTAAGGGCATTTATTTGTGTAATGAGCACAGATATTTGTTTCTGAGTCTTGGATGTTTTCTATGTACATAAGTATGTATTTATCTATTTAAGTATGTACATGACTATGTACATACTACTTATGTACATACTTAAATAGCTACTGCTAAGCGACTGCTTAGCACCCATAGTACAAGCTTTGCTTAGTTTGGAGCTAAGTTGATGTGTGTAAGGTGTCCCCAATATTTATTTATTTATTTATGTATAATTATTCTCGTCATACTTTCCGAAGCTCGCGGTCATCATCACGATACGACACGCGTAGTGAATTTGTATTTGTACTAGTTCATTCTACGTACAGTGAGCTGCAAAATTGCATGGAGAAATTATGAATGAATTCGTTGATACATTTGCCATGCACTTTTGCAGCTGATAGTACATACAAGGCCTTTTCGACCAACTCGTTTATCAAAATATAATCGAAAAATCACAACTAGGTGCTTACGATTTCCTATAGCGTAACGAGTTACTTAGGCTAATCAACATGGTATTATTTAAGGCAAGAATCGGCCCTATTTTCCTGTTGCTTAAAAAGGCGTATCTTAGACGATTTTCCATGCTTTAAAAGTTTACCAATCGTGTACGACTACGAAATGAAGTAGACAGTTTACAAAACAATAAGTACCTTCTTTTGATGAGTTTTGCAATAAGTACTTCAGATAACTCGAGAAGCTGCCAATGTCTTCAATGCATCGTTTTAATGCGATTTCGTAACAAGGTTGACACTATGTCATGTTACTCACGCCGTTATAGTAGATTGAGGCTGAAGCTCTTACCGAAGACTTAAGATAGATGCAATTTGCTTCCAGCCACTAGAACACTTAGCTAATGCTCGCTCTAATTTCAATAAGCTTAACAAAATTTTCGGTCTCTTTGATACCGTGTAAATTAATTTATTACCCGTTTTACTCGAGAATTAACCATTTTACGGATAAGATAAATAAAATCCACAATTTGAGCTTTCCATTATCGCAAGACTTGAAAATTTTGTCTAAAATAATTGATATTATTATGGCATCAAAACTTGATATACGATAACATCTCATCTCTTTGTATCTTTCAGGCTTTGATAGAGGCAATATAAGGCTTTGATTGTGGATTATATTTCTTACTTCATAAGATAATATTTCTGTTAGAGGACCTAATGCATTACATATTTACATTTAATTAAAATAACTTAAATAAAAAGGATTATTGCCAAAGTAAAATTGTATGTAAGTAGTGCTGCAATCTCGATAATCACATAGGAACATAACTTTTAGAGCCTAGTTTTGAGAATTTAACCTATTATTTAACAGGATAATCAGTGTCGTCATCTAAACGAGAATTATCTAAAGTTAGGGCGCGATCAAACGAGCATACAGATATTTAATATTTCCGACGCGACGTTTATTTACCTAAGGCACAGACGGCCTAAAGTATAACTTATCGAAATGTTTTATCGAAACGCCACAGAACACGCATGCTTATTTGCTTATACTTATGTGTCCAAAAGTCACAGCACAGCGTTCTCTTTAGAATTTTAGATAATAATGTATAACATAATATTTCGATTAGTCAAAATTACCCGCCAGTCGAAATTGTCTTCTTATATTTAATTATAAAGTTTGAACAAGCCTTCAGATTATTGAACTGTCACGGAAGTGTATTGAAATAATAAATTGATGCATGTGTGTATCGATGCGCAGCGAAGCGAGACAGACGTGTGACAGACCGACGCGCGGCACGAGGATTTATGGCTACCATTTAGTAGATGTCACGTGGACTGACTATCGAGTGATTTTTGCCTTTATAAATGGTCAGGTAAATACCAAGATTTATGAAGCTATTTTTGTTAAACTAGAGATTGTGGAATCTAATCATGTGGTTATTGAGTTACTCTTTTATAATTTGATATAACAATTGAAAATCTGCCGTTGCGTTAGCGCCACGGATTGCCTCGCCATTACGCTGAGTGGGGTCCTATTTTGGCATCTGACATTTTCTCATGTATAACTTATTTTTTTCCCTCACTAGCTCGGAAACACGTGTTTTGTCCTTTAATACCAGCGGGTAAAAACGCATTTTATCCACTAGTGGGTAAAGTAATTTGACCTTGAATAAAATCAAATTAACTGCTTTAAAATTGATAAAAGTTGGTGAATCTAGTAATAAAGATGATTTACCACCTGTGGAACTACTGGATGCAGTGATAAACGCATTTTTTGCGTTGTTGTTTCCTCGCTATAGTGAGGGGAAAAGTTTTGTGTTACACTCGGGTGCAAATGTATTTTACTTCTCGTGTGTTAAAAATTGCACACTCGGCGTTAAAATACAACTTTGCCCCCTTGTATAACAAATAACTATTCTTTGTGCATTGTTCCCCCATCCCATTATCTCCTCTTGGCTTAGAAAATCAGATGGCAACAGGTATGGTTAAAGGGTGCGTGTGATAATTATTAAGATTATGTTGCTGCTTGGACCTTTGACGGATCCGTGATATAATAACTAGACAAGGAAGATGATGATGATGATATTAGAATAGACCAACGACAAACTTTTACTTAAAACGCCACACAGAAAGCTCAGTGTATTTATTCGACTTAGCAACGAGCCACGGCAAACTAATAAACGCATTTCTCGGTTTGGTATTTAACGTTCTCAGGCTTTAATCAGTGGGTAATATAAACAACTCTCTTCTAGCGTAAACTTGCTGGAATAAGACCAGATAAGTAAATAACACGCGTGCGTTCCTTTTCTAATGAAACCTAGCTTAGTCGTCACTTGCCTCGGCTAACATAAATATATAGTATTTTTTAAATGAAATTTATTAAATTAAAGTTCTCGTGTTCTGCAGATTCTTAGTTTCTTCGTTTTATTTTTTAGGTAACGTTTACCTAATGGCTTCAGCGCCCTCAAAATAGAATAGGATAGAGAATTTTTCACTAAAAAATAACATAGAGTTTACTCTAAAACTAGGCAAAATCCAGAAAAGGAAATGTTATATTTTAGTCTCCAAATGTGATTAAAGAATAAATTTTCAAAATTATTCGGTTTCCATTACACCGTGTAAGAAATTGGTCGATTCAATCAGATAAACTTTATGCAATTACCCCGACTAGACCTCTTTTGCTATTTAATAATAACTTATAGCAAAACCTACCTACTAACTATACCTTGTTTCGTAGCTAAGTTCAGGAGTAATATTACTCGCGAATATTGGAGGTATTCGTAGCTACCCTGTATTGATACATAATATAGTAGGTATATGTACGGTCGTTCGAGTTTCCATCACGTGGAATAATTAAAAGCAAACAAACTGCCACGTCCGCGGGCGATTCAAATAGTTACATTTATTTTTAATATTTTCCGGGATCTACATCAATTTTATTTTATGCGAGTTGAAAAATTGAACACACCTGCGTTCAGGCGCCAAACACTGAAAATATTATGACACTGTTTTTAATGTTCTATTTAGTTGTTGGTGTATTCTCTTTTTGCCAATTTTGTATTGATGTTTGTAGCAATGTGGCTTACACTGTTAGTATTATTAATAAAACTGTTTTTCTTACTTTTTTTCCAATATACTAAATTTCACATTTATTTCAATCAGTAGTGCGCGTTTACGTTTTACGAGCGCAGGTGCCAAAAAGAGGATTTTAGACAAATAGTTGTTATTTGCAAGATTGCCAAACGTAATTTTATATGATTAATTTATAAGATGAGTCAATCGACGTTTTTCGCCAGAAGTGCTGTTGCTAGAGCGCGTGACAGGCGTGCACGTACCTTTATCATAAACTTAACACTGCTGAACCATTAGCTAGGGCTGTATGTCGAAAATTACAAAATCTATTGTACAAAGCTTTCATATAGGATTATACCTAAGTCTATTATTGTCTCAAAGTTAGATATTGTTTGTATTATGGGCTGTCCGTCGCTTAATTAAATGAGTATTCGACGCCCCGACCAGTACCGGAGCGGGCAACAGCGCATTGTCACCACTTGCTACCGACCACACTGTTATTAGATTTTACTGGTGCCGAAACTAACGCTAACTTAACAGGATGCAATGCACTAATAGTGTTCTAGTGTAAACGGCAATAACATAATTGAGAATAGGTGGATTTAGGTAACATTTTGGGAAATTTGTCGAGTAATTAAATGGAATTTACGGAATATAAACCATATAATATGCTTAGCTAATTGACGTTGATATTCACAATAATTGATTTCACTTCAATTTTAGTTAGTAAGTGCATATGTTTATATTTTCATGTATCGTTGTCTGAGTACCTAAATATAATACAAGTCTTCTTGAACTTACCATGTAGCTTAGTCGATCTATGTAGTTATTTCAAAATGTCCTACATGTTTATAATTTAGTCCTAGTTATTTGTGTAATTTGGCATTCAATTAATGTTCACATTTGGATGTATTTCTTTCATCATTTTATGAGACAGAGGGTACAATCTATAGCTCATATTGCCATTCCCTACGGCGGTAGGTAATTTAAGGAATCATATTTTTACTGTAATCTATCTTGACCCTCCGACAATCGTAGATAATAACTGAACACTATAAAAGTGTGGTGTGATATTTAAAGCGTTGCCAACATGGGTTAGCTAATAAAATGTATTATTTTCACCGCTTTAGGATTTAAACTAACAGTCAATTTTTTACTGAAAAAGATCCCACAGTCAACCCCTCATACTTTTCAAATGCAAATAAGCGTAGCATTTTTCAAAGGGTGCGCGAGTCCCTACTGGCTATTATGCTCATTACAGGAAATTAAAATAAATCTAAACGTGTGTTTTGTTACGTTATTATTCAGCAATAGTATATGTAGAAGGAAAATTGATTTAAATAGTAACATATATTTATAATTTTTTGATAGTATTGAATTTCTGATAATATTTTATTTTTAAAAGTACCTAAGTAAATTGACGTAAATGCTCCGTCACCGCATCGTACTCAAGTTATGTATGTATCTGAAATCCATCAGTCTTAATTTTTCTGATCGAGGCAGAATGGACCCGGAAAACTTACGAAATAAAATCAAGTTTAAATAAGTCAATTTATTTTATCACTTACCATCGTCACCGTTTGAGTTATTTTAAAAAATATTTCCGCATCCTAAATAAAAGCCCCTCGGTTATGTTTCAGTAACAGATATCACAATATTAAAGGGACGACCCTTCTTCGGTCATTAGTGTCTCGAAAAAGCAGAAAAGAAGGTGCCTTTTCACGGAAGTGTTATATTTCGCACACTACAATGGCAAAAATACAGCATTTAAACATTGCGCCAGCGGACCATTCGCACTTTTAGGTAGGTATTCTTAAAAGGATAGTCTGTTCCAGTCTTCTTATATAATAATTTACAGCGGCTATCTCGCGTCCGCGGTCCGCGATATGAAAATGGTTCAGCGCTCATTTTAGAAAACAGCTTCTCAGAGAGCATATTCAGAATCTAACCGAGTTCATAAGCTACGCTTTGAATTCTAAACTGAAAACTACATTCAATATGAGCGGAAAGGCGGGCGTTGTGTAAACAGTTACGCTGCCGCTGTTTCCGCGAGTAATATTCGAAAAAAGTACTTCTAAAAAGATGCTTCTCCGAGTGTGGAAATAAAATGCTCACTTTAATACTCTGCTTATGGGTATATTTGTATCTGCCACGGAGCTGCTCCTAATTGTACGTAAAATCCAATTACTTTTGTCTAATATTAACATTGATTGAGACTCAGGTGATGACTAATAGCACGTAGGGTTGAGGCAGACGGGCAGACTATACAGTATGTCAACGAGTACATTTGCTTGGGCTAGTTAATTTTTTTCAGCGACAGGCAAGACAAAGAAGTTGAGTGCCGCGTTCAAAATGCCTGGAAGAGCTACTGGTCCATGAAGGAACTAATGGAGGGCGACCTTCTATTGTCACTAAAGCGTAAACTCGTTGACATGTGTATACTGCCTGTCCTAACCTACGGTGCCTAAACCTGGTCACTCACCGAGAGTCAGAAGTCCCAACTGAAGGTTTGCCAGCGAGAAATGGAGCGCAGCATCCTGGGTGTCACAAGGATGGAACGCATCAGAAACACTACGCTGCGCTCAAAAACTCGCATAGCTGACGTAGGAGAAAAGACGCCAGGCTAAAGTGGGACTGGGCAGGCCACATCTGCCGCATGCATCAAGAAAGGGGGGCTAATATAACCACCAAGTGGATGCCGATAAAGAAGCGGGGACGTGGCAGGCCCAGGCGAAGATGGCGGGACGACTTGGACACCTTTATGACTGATTGGCCGGAAAAAGCACACCAGAAGGAGTTGTTCAAATCAAGGGGACAGGCCTTTGCTCAGCAGTGGGACACCATAACGGATTAATTAAAAAAAAATGAACATTATCAGGTAACAGGATAATTTTTTTATGTTCCTGGTAAAAAAACATGGTTTTCTTTTATAAAGCGCTTCGGACATCAATTGAAATAATAGTCGTATATTTGTTATCCACTCAATTGCTCTAAAATTTTCAATGGCCTCTATTGTCAAGTAAAATAAAGGTGACAGCTGGTAACTAGAGCTACCAAAAGCAACTGAGTGGTTATGGACTAAGTGATTAATAAGGGCATTATATATAATAATAATATAATATACGGTTTCTTATAAAAGCTTGCCTAGCAATTGAACCCAAAATGATAATCCGTTTGAAATCACCAAATGTTAAATATCCAAGATTATCTTTGGGTCACTGTTTTTGCTCGCTGAATATAATCGTAAGTAGATAAGTAAGTAGGTACCTATCGCCAAAAGGGCCGATACTGATAAGAAAATTGCTGTAGGCTGAGTTGAGACCCCAGCGGTAAAGGGCCTAAAGGAACGAAAAATATTCGGCAAAACAAAACATACAATATTTTCAGCTAGCACAAATAAAGCACAAATTAAACATGAGTAGATTGTCAAAAAACAAATTAGATCAAAGCTATATTCCTTCTGCGACCCCAAATTATCCCAATATAGGAAGGTTACCCCATGTTAAGAATCGTATATATATTTTGTTGTAATAATCAGCAACATAAAGGCAATGCAAACGGTTAGGCGTTACAGCTATATAGGGAAGTAGGTATTTATAACTGGGAGCAATTTATCTTATCCCTTATCCCCAATGCTGGATTTGCGACTGTATAAAAAATATGCTTATAAATTATTATTTTTGAACCAGACGGATGATAAATCTTGTTTCTATTTATTGTTTCGATTATGAACAATTATACTTTGGTTTTGTTAAGAGAATAATTAGCCATTGTTTTAAAAACAATTTACAATGTACCTGCAATTCTTACACGAGTAAATTTTCTTGTGTAATTACCTCTACGTTCAAGCGTATAAATAATTCCAAAAAGCATAAACTGGCAAAAGAATACGAGTATTCTCTGAATCTCTATAAACGACGATAGTATGAGTGTCGGAGGCGTAGGCACGGATCATTAGTCCGACGATCATAGCCGAGCTGCAAAGAAAAGTAGACCCCCCTGTTTAGAAATTTGTATTACTTTTCTCTGCAGCTGACTGTACGTCGGGCTATGCCCGATATTGCACCGCGTATAGCGCGCGATACACGCGATAACTTTGGACCTTCGAAAAATATTAGTTTTTGTTATTCGTATTATTCCCGACGTAGTAATTAAGACTCCAAAACAGGTTCTTCATGCTATGCGTCGCAGAATTAAACTCTCGTTATTCTCGCCAAAATGTGCACTGACAGCCCGCCGTTCGGGTTGCCAACTTACAAAAATATATCAATCTTTGGGTATAATTATGAGATATTTAACACTGCCTTACAATAATTATATCAGTAATTTGTGAAGTTATGAGATTCTTAACAGTATGTTCGCAGTTCGCACCCAGAACCACGCTGAAAGCCGCCAAGCTGAAGTGGGACTGGGCTGACCCTATCTGTCGTATACCGAATGAGATTTGGGAACGGGGACGGGAGACCATATGCCATGGCAACATGAGGTAAACTCCTTTTCAAAAGAATAAAAGAATGTTCAAAGTCGGGAGGAATGGAAATAGCGGGGGAGGCCTTTGCCCAGCAGTGGGACATTACAGACATATTATATTACAGTTTTCTTAGACTCCTCTTGATTGAATATAAAGTGTATAAGTACCTATCTAGTTACTTCAGAAAAGCAGGCAACGTGTGAACAGAACAAATTGGTAGAATAAAATTAATCGAATTGATAACTAAGAATAATTAAAGCTTTCATCAAAATTATTTCTACAACTGTGCAAACGGCTAGTCATTATTATTAAGCGCGGTGTAATTTTACCTCAAACATAATTACGTATTTTAATAGCCGCAATCCAGCGGAGACTGTAACAGGCATCTCAACGTATTTTAAGAAATGGAAACTGTTAATTTTGCTTGTAGGTAATTGTTTTTGGTAGAAGAATAGGTCATGCTATTATTAAAAGTAATCAAAATAAAGTCTTGTGAGTCAAGGTTTTAACCGAAAATAATGTTTTTTCAATCGTTACATTACAAGTATGGCATACTTAACAATTTTGACATTTCAAAAATTTATGAAATTGATGGTCAATAATATTATACCTACCTAATATTATAAAAATAAAAACTGAAAAATACACTCATCACAATTAGGACACTAATTCTCAAAAAGAGGTTTTTACAAAAAAAGTCTTTAGTAACTTCACTGATTACTGAAAAACAATGAAAACAAAGAAGTTAGAAAAAGATCAAATAACAAGAGCTTATCCTATTGCTGAGCGGGACGCCATTTCGTATTTAAAAATTGATGTCGTTTTGATTTCATTTTAACAAGACATATTCGCGCGTCTCGCTTATACCAAGATACTGGTGCGAGGGAGATGCAATGCGAGTAATAGTATACCACTATGATTAATAGAATTTAAAAGTTCGGATGCCCCTTTTCCTGTAAATAAGTGGAGATTACGTACAAAAGAGAAATCTTGTGATTCCCGACTCCAATATCGAACTTGTTTTATTTATTAAGGCAGGTTATACGCCCGGTCGCGGGGGAGGGGCGGACAGTTTTGGGTCTTCCTGTGTCTTACGTAAAACTCGTCTTCTTAATGAGAAATAGGCTCCCTGTATAAAACTTAATTTAGTTCTAGTAGAGACACGAATAAGATTATACGTATAAGCGTATAATTAATTTCTGCTATAATTAAAGCGTCTCGTCTGTCACTAGGATACAATCACAAAAGTTATTTTCTAGTAGTCCATCAGATATACAGTGTGTTACCATCGCCTTTATTTAATGTAGCGTAAACTAACGTATTTAGTTAACTATTCTCCTAATTTAATGAATCAATAAAAATATATTTTCTAAACTTACTAACAAAAAATAATTAAATAATTGAACGCTTGGCGCAGTAAATTGACAAATATGTACAATGACAGCTCAAAAGTGTTAGCAATGTGAGTTATGTGAGTAACAGTTCATTGAATGCCTAGATTTCGGAAAATTAATTTGTTGATATACGCTAACGATTGCTAATGGATCATATTATTATCAGTTTCAATAATGGCCCGCATGGTAATGCTTCCCGTTTGGCCTAGACAATGTATACCTATTATTAATATATTATTAAAATTCAGACGAGTTTAATAAAACTTTATATATTATATAAAAATTACTCGTACAGTTATTAGCGTAGGGTAAACTCGCCTCATTTGGTGACACGCCTCATACAAGCTTTGAAGCACTATTCCGAAAGACGAGTTTCACCGAATGGCGTGTCACCGAATGAGGCGAGTTTACCCTACGAATTTTTTGTAACATGCTTTAAATAGGTTCATTCATTAACATGAATTATATGGCAAACTGGGAAAATTACGAAGGATTTCAACCCCCGACCTTTGAAATTCATCTATTATTCTTAACCATTCAGCCAAGAAAACCTGCTAAAATGACACAAATTTTATATTTATGTTTAACACGCTTTTGGAGTGGCGTAAGTTAAATAGCAAGCAATTTTAAGTTATCAAAATATTTTTTCTACTCCAGCACTTAAATCTGTCAATTAGATTATTGTCAGCGGTATCCAAATTAACTTCATTTGAGTAACGTTAAGAAGCAGTAATCATATGAATATAGGAGTTCTGTTTTTTTTTTTAAAGTAAAACTTCCATTTAAGGGGTTTGTTTTCAATTGCAGTAATAAGTAGTTTTTTTTAAATAATTAATATTTTGGTTCATAATTTAAATCAAGATGAAAAAATGTACTGAAATGCGTTTTATATATTAGATATTGCAAAACAAAGGTAAAAAGCATAATTCTATCATTTGCCGACCGGTCTGGCGCAGTCAGTAGTGACCCTACCCGCTATGCCGCGGTCCCGGGTTCGAATCCCGGTAAGGGCATTTATTTGTGTGATGAGCACAGGTATTTGTTCCTGAGTCATGGATGTTTTCTATATATATAAGTATTTATATATTATAATATATATATCGTTGTCTAAGTACCCACAACACAAGCCTTCTTGAGCTTACCGTGGGCCTCACTCAATCTATGTAAGAATGTCCTATAATATTTATTTATTATCATATAATTTTTCATTCGGAATTGAGAACCGGCTTATTTTCTATTTATCTTGTCTACGGCTTGTTCGGTGTGTGTTTTGTTGGAAATTTGTAAACATTGTCGAAACTATTTTAGTGTTTTGTAGTTTATTATCGGTCGACATTATTGTGCAAAATCTTAAGTTATTAGTTATTATGAGTGATTCTGATGAATAATGTACTCAACTATAAATCAAAGCTATATGGCGTTGTTACTGACAGTTTGTTACCTGAAAAGTCGAAGAAAGCGTACATGGAAATTAACCCATTTTATTGGTCTCGGATAGGTATGTATTTGGCTGTCGTAGAAAAAGTATAGTATACAATCGTAACATTATGAAGGCTAAAAGTCTCGTACCTTACTTAGGCCACTCGGTCTCAACTTTTATAGCCTTCATAAAGTTACCATTATATAATATACTATACTTGATCCAGAGGAATTAAACATTTCATTAAATAAAATGTCATGGAGCCTTCGTCGGATGAAAGCAAAAAAAATTTAGCCGAAGTCGGATGAAAGCAAAATAATATTATATAAATATAATCTGAATTCAAACAACCAATTCGTAGCATTATGCATTATGCCAATACCTATTAACCACTGATGTGCCGACGGAAAGTTTCCAAAATTCTGAAATTTTTACTTCGGAAACTTTCCATACTTTTTATGGACATTGTATGGATGGAAACTTTCCATTTAATAAAATTAAACTCCCTTTATTTTTCGTGAATGTTTCGTTAATTTTTCAAGAAATTTAAGATTTTTTTGGAAAATTTCCGCAACTTGCACATCACTACTATTAACTCTATAGTTAACCAGGTGTCTCCTGTAATTGGAGGGAGAAATCAATTAATATACACGCTGCGCTGTATATACTTCTCGAAATAGTCCACATTTGTTCAGAGACTTTTAAAACCTACTAGTGTTTTTTATTTTAATTATTATATTTTTTATACTCCCGAACTGTTATTCTCCATTTACAGGGTCGTGCATAGATCATTAAAACCCTATATAAAAGTCTATTCCCCAAAGCCAGCCTCCGCTGGCTTTCCGCGCATGCGCGTAGTATCGAAAAAACTGAAAAAGCATTGTTTGGCTCTGTAACCATGGCAATGCATTGTTATAACGATACTGCACGCGGGAAGACTTTGGGCAGCTGAGCTGACAGTGCAAACCTTTGCGTCAAAATACAGGAAACAGTGTGAATTTCACGAAAGTTATTCTACCTATTAAAAACTAAGTGCATGGTTTTAGAAAAAGTATTTTATGCAACGGTGTTTAACTGAGTTAAAAAATACTCATGGCGTCTTAATAACAATTTTCGGCTTTGCCTCAAATTGTTACCCACGCCACTCGTCTTTTTTGACCTCCTTTAAACGCCTGTTACATAAAATACTAATTAATTTGTATGAACAAAGTGAAATCTTCGAGAAATACAGCCTACATTTAAGTTAATCGCGTGTGTTACAGAATACAACTGATAATACTAAATATGCAGAATGGACCTATGTCAGTTTTTGCGTGGTCACGTGTCATTGAAACAATGGGGAACAAAGCTTTGAGGAGGCAGAAAAAATAATTTCGTGCAGAGACTGACTATGAAATATTATGTGCATAAAGAACTTTTTAGCACATATTTATTTACTTATATTATCATTATGTATGATGGCTAAAAAAGCTTATAATAATAAAAAAACATCTTTTCACCGCCAAGATATCGCGTAAAATTAGGAAACGGCTCATCAAAACTTATATCTGGAGCATAATATATGCGGCTGCGAAACGTGGATTCTGAAGAAAAAGAGAATAAACGGCATAGCCGCATTTGAAATGTTGTTAGAGAAGAATGGAGAAAATCAGTAGGTACAGTAATTGAAGAATCATGTAGGGAGGTATTTCTGTCTTTCAAAATTTGGTATAAGGTTAATTAGAAATTTGCAAGATCACATGAATCCTTCAACAAGCTGTCTGACTCCTTTGACAACAGTTGATACTTGATATGAATATACTAATTAAGGAAATATAGAACAGAACTTTATTTTGTGCAAAATAATTGGTCACTTGATACGACATGATACCTTCTTTAAAAATATCCTAGAAGGAAAGGTGAAAGGAAGAAGAGGGCGCGGAAGACCCAGGAGGAGTTTTGTTGACCAGCTCAAGGAGAAGGCCGGTGTCATGCCGTATCAAGAACTAAAGAGGAAAGCGGATAATAGGGAAATATGGCGTATACTCCACCGACAAGAGCTACATTAGCTCTTAAATAAGAAGAAGATGTATGATAATATTAATTTTACAGTTAATAATAAGAATCACAAGTATAAACAAAGAAAAACTTCCGAATATCGTAACGATACAAATGCTGAAGCGCATGTGCACAAGTCTGACTAAACAAGCAAAAGTCCGCTTTCCGCCAAATAGGCAGCGGCCGCAGTCGCTCCTCGGGACCGCGGCCGTCCGCACGTAGCGCCGCTACGCCCCTCGCTACGAACTTCGCAGGCGCTACGAGTGCTACGACATGTCGCACTAATGTGAACTTTCCCGCGCTACGCTGCGATGTGACTTGAATGATGTTGTTGGGAAAACTTTTGTTCTGTATACACTTCGGACTTGTCTTCCATGTTGTGATTTGTTACAAAGATACCGCCGGTAAGTGTTTTGAATAGAAAGGTTTCGGAGCTTATTTTTAACCCCCGACGCAAAAACGACGGGGTGTTTGACGTGTCTGTCTGTCTGTCTGTTTATCTGACTGGCTGTGTGTGTGTCTGTCTGTGGCATCGTAGCTCCCAGACGGCTGAACCGATTTCGATTTAGTTTTTTTTGTTTGAGAGCTGAGTTAGTCGGGAGTGTTCTTAGCCATGTTTTATGAAAATCGGTCCACTATGTCGCGGTCGGGAGTTTTTTTTAAATTTAATTTTGTGGTTAGGTTATTGTTTATGAAGAAAGCTCTAAAATGGAAGCCATAAATATTTATATACTTATCACAATATCTCTGAGTTCGACCCTCTACATTAAGAAACCTGAACTAAATTTAGAACTTGTTCAAATTTACAAGTGGGTTTCCTCTTCCTTGCCCTTATGACCTAGTTACTGGAAATAGGATAGCATAATAAACACTTAGAATTTCAATAGCCAGGAAGTCAATTGTTTGACTTGTTAACGTTGATTTAATATTTAATCGTAAATTTACTTACTCTGTTTGCGCAAAATAAATGAAAAATATACCTTAAATACTTGTTTTAAAGCCGCTGACTACAGGATCGACGGTTAAATATTAAGGTGCTACATATTTTGTATACATGTTAGTATGTAATAATAAAAAATGTTAAAGTATCAGAGAGACAGGTACTCATTAATTTTCAATGTAATTATTTTAATTTGTATGATAATAAAAATGTACGTTATTATTAGAACTAATTATTAATTGCATCTATCACGTGAAAATTAATGACATATTTCCATGAAAATATGTCATTCATGTGACATTTTTAAAGATACTCTCACAATTTTTTTTTTATCGATACATTCAATACATAGTTACCTATATCAGACGTAATTACTAGCACGGTGATGGTTATCGCCGCCTTTTAAGGCTTGGGTTAAAAAGTGTCATTTTATTTTTCGATGATAACCGTGTCTATAATTACCTGCAGCCTGAAATACAGACTACGGGCTTAGCGGGCCGCACTGAGAGAAATTTGCATTGTGATTTTAACAAGTTCGACTTGTTGCGGTTTATCCGTTTGAATCAGCCAAACGTATATTTAAAACAATATGTGTCAGGTTGTTTTTATGAAATCGACTTGTTGATTCAAATATATTGCCGATTCAAATGACAAGTAGCTTGTTGTTTGAACCAAAGAGCACGTAGGCGCTATTTTAACCAAAAAACTTGTTGAACGAACATAAAAACTGTTTGTATTTTCTCTCAGTGCGGGATCCGTAGTAACACATTTTTTTATTGTAGTCGTAGACGTTTTAAAGAGACCGAGGTCATATTTATCTGGGAACACAGATGGTGGGAGAGCATTCCATTCCTTAGCAGTCCGCATCACAAACGATGAAGCAAATTGTTCCACATCCGTCACATTAAACTGTCTTGGACGGGAGCTTTTACCGGGCGTCACGTATTATTAACAAAAAAGAGTACCTTCGCGGAACCTTGTACAGTCAACATCAAAAGTAACGGATGAAACAACTCACCAAAAGTATCTGACATCCTGAATAACTTTTCTAAATACACACGGTGTAACAGCGTATTCCTCATCATATTAGAAGATTAAAATGTGATATATACTATTCTGGATTTCGTCTACTTTCAGAGTTATAAGCATTAAAAAAATTACAATTACTTATTATTTCCCAGAACAAAACGCTTTTCTGATAGCGATGATGCCGTTATTGGACATAATCTAACTATCCTCGTTGATAGATATTAAAAAATAACTAGTGATTCATTGCAAAAAAGTTTTTTTTAATTGTAAATATTTTATTTTAAGTGCCAGTGACAAACAATAACAACATTTACTCTTTATGTGAAAATACATCCAATGTAAGTAAAAAAAAATTACACAATAATTTTTATTTGGCGAAATTTGCTTGACGTCATAATATATAACATTTTATCTTTATTTTGCACTCAGAAATGCGAAGTTAAAATCTTTCGGTTTCGGATATAAATAATATACTTACACGGTGTGATAAATGCAGTTATAAGTATAATTTTTCTAAATATTCTATATGTACTCATATTTTGTAGACGCAAATCTGATTTGGTTAGCAGATATAATATGTAGAATGGTAAGTAACTACTTTTGAAGCGATGTTTAATCCGCTATTTTTGATACTGACTCTTTTTTTGTACTGTGAAGGTGTCAATTGGCTAAAAAAATGAAAGTTTTAACTAAGTTTAATTTTATCATTTTGCTATCGCATTTTTGAACTCAGGGTTCAAAAGTAAGGGGGTGGCTCATTGGTTTACTGGAAGTATTTAAGAGTATTGAAGATATAAAATCTGCAATACCCCATATTTATTTTAAAACACCTATCCACCAATATACCCCACGATAGGGTTAAATCAAATATATCATATAATAGCTCCACCCTAAAAAACATCTGGTTTGTATTGAACCAGTTTAATTACGTAATATATTTTGAAAAAAACCCCGACCGCGACCTAGTGGGCCGATTTTCATGAAACATGGCTAAGAACACTCCCGACTAACTCAGCTTTCAGACAAAAAAAACTAAATCAAAATCGGTTCATCCGTTCGAGAGCTACGATGCCACAGACAGACACACACACAGACAGACAGACAAACAGATAGACAGACAGACAGACATACACACAGACAGACACGTCAAACTTATAACACCCCTTCGTTTTTGCGTCGGGGGTTAAAAAAGGTTTCTTATTTGAGTCGAACCCTAAAAATGGTCCCTTGAAGCGTATACTTTCCTTAGGGCCACTTGCAACAACGAATATGGAGGGTTAACCCGAGGGTTAACCCACAATTTTATATGGAATTTGACAGATGACAGCCCACTAACCCTGAGTTAAGTGGTTGGTGCAAGTGCGCATTAGATAGTCAACCAGGATCTAAACATTATTAATAGGTACGATTTTAAGACTAACTCATGAGACTAGCAATCATTTCAGCAAGTATTTAAGTATGTCAGAACATTTTATTTAAAGAACACTTTTAGTTAACTCAATAAGCTTTAGACAGGCAACGCTGCTTGTGTAGGCGTAAGAAATAATTTCATCCCTTTTATGAGATCCTACTGAAATATTCCCATTGCAAGGTTTAAAGTATTTCGTTTGTAAACTATTATAAGTAAGTTTTCATGAGAATAATATATGATTAAGCTACTTCGCTGTTTTTAGAGCTCCGTACCTCTAAGGGAAAAAATGATACCATTTTTGCTATTTTTTTATAAGACTTTGTCGTTCGCCCATGCAGTGTTCTTACAATACTTAACCAACGTCACAATCGCCTGCGCTTTGTAAGCGTATCGTAGCTAACTCCCCTTATCGCTTTTCTGTAGCAGTGCGACAGAGACAGAGTGCGTTTCGATCGTCACGTAGCGTCAACGATTGTCACTTCGGCTAGGCCGGCAGACCTCTCGGGACCGCCTAGAGGTGACACTGTCGTGTTGCTTCTGACAGATTGGCCGTGGCACGTTGAGGCAGCTGCATCAATGGTAGACTCGGAGAGTGCTCTTTAAACAAACTTTGCCACCGAGTAAACCACACCAACACGTACAAAATACTGACTATAAAGCATCAAATTAAAACAAATCCATCTATCTATTCAAAATCATCAAAGATAAATTCTACCAGCCCACTTAAGACAGCCACTTAAAATTTTTATTACTTTGCACTCTTGTGGATAACATGCAACTTTGCTATCTGTTTTCGAAGTCAACAAAGTCTTTGCCATTTGGTGTGATAAAAAGTACTAGTATATCGTTATCTGAGTACTCGCATCACAATACTTCATGTGCTCTACTGTGTCAGTTTGTGTAAAAATGTCATTTTTTTTTTATTGAATGGAGGAATGGTCTTTATAATAATATATCTTTGATACTGTGAAAAATTCTTATTTAATACCACAATCAATAAAGCTCTGCATATCGAATCTCAAGAATGTACATATTTTTTTTATTATATGTGACTAAAACCACCATTCGATCCAAAAGCAGCCAGATAAAAAAATGTATGAAAAGTTTCCGCGAATATAACCCGATAGGTATATCTTGAATAAACCCGCATGTAAAAATTCAATGCATCAACAAGTAAACTATTTGTAGAAATGTGTATTCAAATTGGCATTCAGTAAAGTTCGTTAAAAAATTTTATTTCCTGTTTATTACATGTTGCCTTTTATCATCTATAGGTACATTTAAATAAAATAATTAATGATTTTAAATAATGCATACATTTAAATAAAATTTATAAAACTTACTTAACTATGAAATATACTTATATCTAAAAAATGACCCCGTATGTAAACTTAACTATACGAGTAAGTATGTTAACAATAATCTATTCCAAATTATGCAATGGTTTTAAAGATTAATATCAACTGCAGTCTGCAGTTGCATTACTGCCGCGGCGTTGATACCTCAGCGCTGATTCAAGGGCCAATACGTACAGTCACGAATGTATTCACAAAAGGGTAGGTAGAGCATATGAGACTGCTGAGGCCACTTTTGGAAATTAAGGCGTTTGAAAGAAAACGAAATTGTGACATTACACTGCACACTGACAGGTTGCAGCCCATCGCCCACACAACAATGGAACCTGTATCCCACTGCCAACTTCTAGCCTCTAGGACACCCATGCTGTGAATGGAGGTGGTGAAATTTCAGTCAATATTCTCAAAGTATAAAGAACTACGGATTGAATTTAGCTAATCCTGACAATAATCCGGCGGTGCACGCCACTTATTTTATCAAACAAATGTAGTAACATGACGATAATAATACTTAGGGCGGCATGATGTACCATATGAGGTACAAGACCTTACAGCCCAAAGAATCTGAAACTTTCTGGATTTAACGGGAATAAGTAAGGATATTTAATCACAAAGAGCCGTCACAAAAAATCACTGCTGGTCGACGTGACGCAGAAAGGCCCACAATACACCCAATAATAATAGTAATGCCAGTGCGGTAGCCAGTCAAATAACGTTTTAAGTACGACTGGCTAAACTAAACATGTAGATATTTTTCATATATTATATTACCTGCATAGCAGCAACGCGCAACGTTGGTTTTACATTAGGAAATTGAAAATGGTTAAAATTTACAAGTTTTCCTTTTGCAACAAACACAGTTTATCACAAGACCTGTAACAAATACATTTTGTTTTATTGTAAAAGCCATGTTTAAACATATATTATTATTGTTTATAGTAAATAGGATCTCGAAAAAAAACGGTTGATGTCTGAAATGTAGGAAGTATAAAAAACTGTATAAAAAAATCCAAGTTATCACCCACCAATTTCAAACATAACATTAATGAGACGAAGACATTTATTATTTAACAGCTTGTTTGCGCACCATGTACAAATTTAGATTATTTCCGAATATTAAATAATTTCAACAAAAAATTTGATACTTAATTAGAATTGTAAACAACAAGACGTACCAGACGTATACATTTTTGTTCTGACTGACTCAATTAGTGTACATATTATATAAATATATATCAACGTATTTTTATGGCTTTTGAAGTATGTTATTACCTGGCGATGGTCCTAATAAACGTAGGTGTAATTGAAATTAGAAAAACGTCTTCATACAACTAAAAGAAAATAAAGGAAAGACTATAATAATAACATTCAGGCTCTGGATCACAACAATCTTACTCGCACAAAATGCTTCTAGAACATTCTAAAATTTCTATAACAACCTAAACACCATCCATCTCTTCTTCTTGCTTTTAAAGTTTAACTTCATTCATACTTTTACCGTTTCAAGCATTTGTCATCCTTATACATAGAACTCCCGCTTCAACATAATAAAAGGCATTTAAACACGAGTGTCAGTAGGTAAATTAAACCAAGTGAGTTTCATGCAATGCTCGTTTGGGTTATCAGATAGTTAAATAGGTACACTGATCTACTTACAAATTATAAAAGCTCTATGTAGTGTATTCAGGAACCGCATGATTACGTATTATTACTATAGTAAAACAAAATAACATTTTTTAATTTTTTTTTCAATCTTTTTCATCGAATAATCCAAACGTATCGTGATATAAAAAAAAAAGAATTCGTATACCTTGCAAAAATGAATCAAATTGAATTCTCCGGTCGGCGTGCTAACAAATTTCATGCCATTTGTAACCGTTTATACTACGTCCCATTTTATGAAGATATTCTACAATCTCTACATACCTACATATATTCTCTAAAAACAGATTGCAGTTATTTTATATCATCTCCGTATCCGTTCATGTCATCTCGGACACAGGTAACTAAAATATGCTATTGATGCATTCAATATAATACCTAATATCTGGGCGACCGAGCTTCGCTCGGTTCTATTTTATTATATCACGTCTTTAGATTTAAAAAAAAACTCTTATAAATACAAAAAAAAATACTTTATTTCTGGACTGGATTCGAAACCCACACCTGCGATGTGCTTGCGAACATTAGATCGACCTCTTACGACTGAGCTTCGCCTAGTCGATGCGCGGTCGGCGACATGAACGACCATATTTTGCGTTTACTAATGCGAAATAAAAACGAATGAAAACTCGAAAATTTGCGTTTTCTGGGATCTAAGGCTAAGCTAGATCGATTTTTCATCCCCGAAAACCCCCACATAACAGATTTCAGCGAAATCGTTAGAGCGGTTTCCGAGATCGTGGGTATTTAATTATATAAATAAAAAAATACGTAGTAACTGTAACTAACTGAAATATATTTTATCTTTAAACCAGCCGGATATCACATGACGGAAGTAATTGTGGCGCTTGTCATCTTGTGATTATATCGCTAACAAATGTCAATGCAAAAATGAAGGCATGTTTACAAAAACAACATAACTAAAATTTTTTGCGAATTTGAGTTATTGGTATCATAGCATTCGTCTAAGCAGGATCTACAACTTTACTTTACTTCTGCTGAAGATAGTGTCCAACAATGACCCCAATTGTCGAAAATCAGACCCCAAAAATATACCCATTTAAAAAAAAACTACATATCTACATTGCGGATGTGAGGATTAAAATAATTCCACTAGTTAACTACCTGCCTGTGTGGTGACGGGTTAAGAATTTCACCACCCCCTTTCATTTCGTGGGTGTCGTAGAAGGCGACTATGGGATATGGGTTAAATTGTGGCGTAGGCGAGAGCTTGGCAACCTGTCACTGCAATGTCACAGTTTCGTTTTCTTTCAATCCCTTATTTGGCAAGAGTGGCACTGAAGCTTTAGTAGTTTCATGTGTTCTGCCTACCCCTTTATGGGATACAGGCGTGATTGTATGTATGTATGTAGTTAACTAAGATAAACTTGTACCTCTCTCATATAATACAAAATATAATTTCTATAGAAACTTGTTTTGTTTTCTTACAAAAAGAACATGTTTAACAAAATTTTACAAAAACAGCATAAGTGACGAACTTATTTTTAATTCTTTTTCCAAAAATATTGGTCTTTGAAATGTGTAATCGTATATTTCGGAACTATTGGCCTCTCAATAAAATCACTTATACAAGGTTTCTCTCCAATAACTATTATATAAGAAGACATTTTTTTTAGTTTTCTGTAAATTCATGTCTCGTGTTGTTATTACCTATGTTGTTTTTGTAAACATGCCTTCAAACGCATTAGACAAAGACGCCTTTTAAAAGACTTTAGAGAATACTACACTCTCAAGGCATCACAAAAGCCATAATTGTTGATTAAGCTTACTAATCCAAAATCCATTCAAAGGTATTCTTACTCAGGTATTTAAATTTCCTGAAACAGTCTCGTTCTTAATAATCTAAAGAGTAAGAGACATTCCGACTGATTTTCATATTTTAATAAATAAATGACTTTAATCACTGCAGTTTGTAAATTTTTTCATAAATTTAGCAATCTAAATGCTTTCGCTTCATTTTTAACAAAAAAAGAAAGCGTTGTTTATTTCAAAACACGCAGTTTTCTATTGTGAAAAATCACGGCGAAAGAAATTTAGGTTATTTTCTTTACTGAATATTGATCTTAAAGTAGCAGTCCATTTCTAGCCGCACGACTGCAGCTGCTTGTCAATTTCAATTGTTTCTTTAAACTTAAATCAAATTAAAATATGCATCTGGTGCCCCGATGAAAACGACTGACTTTAGCTCAAGCCACTAGAGCGCTTTAACTCGGAGGAGACTAGCTAACTTGTTTCACGGTACGTAACTACTACTTGAACTTTGTTAATGCAAGCTGTCAATAAATACTGTCTAATAGCCAAAGCGTACCGCTGCATCAATAATTACTTATCTACTGCAAAGTGCTATAAATATTATTTTAATGGAGCTGCAGATATGTTCCAAATTGAAATTATTTTGCAGCTTACAAAGACGATTCGTTTAAAAAATAATAGATAAATTTTAGTCTCACGAAATTGGGTCTTGATGAAATCATATTTAAAAGAAACAGTGCTTATATTCAGTAAAGTTTATCTAACCCCCTTATTAAAAAATAATTACTGAACTCATTCATTAGTTAAAAAGTGTTTTGTCCTTTTCTCACAAATACATAAGTCAACATGACAGATAACAAACGGTTATTAGCTACATTTAAAGCGTTTATGAATAACGCCATAGAAGTATAAATAAATTTTACCGAACTTTAATTTATAAACAATACGTTTGTTGTAAGTATTGGATAAACAGTCTCTTGTTACGCATGAGTAGATCTCTTGATACACGTGTCTCACGCAGTAAGTTCCACAGTGGGACAATGTAACAAGTACGAGTGTATCTGTGAATTGTTATTGTTCAACCCTTTCGTTCACCTGAACCGGCTTAGCGGCGAGGGCTTTCTGTGCACACACGCCCTGTCTCATTCACTCACTCTCGCATATATAACAAATTATGTAGGAGCCCGTAACGTTGTAAGTGAAACACAAGGGAACAAAATACCTTCAACCGTTCAATTCTCAAACAAAGGAAACGTAAGCTACTCTTTTAATATTGATGACTATTTGTGGTCTCGCTTTTCTGATGTATTCTTGGATTTAAACAAACGAGACAAGATAAATTTGCCTAAGGGATTTTAAACGTTACGTGTCTTTTTGTAAAGATGATTATAAGCATCTTGCATCATTACGTTTGTATTGTGGATAGGTATAAAAATAGTCATTAGGAAATTAGTGAAATTGCATAACATGCACTATTTCCATAAAGTGAGCAGTAGAAATTATAGTAAGCGTAACGGATATACGTTTTGTATTACTTACCTAGCTAGTTGTCTTGTGTTAGCTGCCATGTAAGTATAAACTACTTCTAAGAAAGTAATAAATGGATTTACATTCCTTTCAGCAAATATTGCCTTTGAGTTAGTCTACATCTAAATGCCGAATTTAAAAGAGTCATTCATAATTCCTAACTTTTCTCATAAATCCCGTGATACTTTTTGCAATATTTTAAATTACATTACGGTTTAAGAAATCACGAGTATACTTTTAGAGAGACAATTTTAATTAGGACTCTTTAAAATGACTCAACAATAAATTCCAATTTTTGAGTAGAAAAATACCTCACATTTTTAGGGTTCCGTAGTCAACAAGGAACCCTTATAGTTTCGCCATGTCTGTCTGTTCGTCCGTCCGTCCGTCCGTCCGTCCGTCCGTCCATCCGTCCGTCCGTCCGCGGATAATCTCAGTAACCGTTAGCACTAGAAAGCTGAAATTTGGTACCAATATGTATATCAATCACGCCAACAAAGTGCAAAAATAAAAAATGGAAAAAAATGTTTTATTAGGGTACCCCCCCTACATGTAAAGTGGGGGCTGATATTTTTTTTCATTCCAACCCCAACGTGTGATATATTGTTGGATAGGTATTTAAAAATGAATAAGGGTTTACTAACAATGTTTTTTGATAATATTAATATTTTCGGAAATAATCGCTCCTAAAGGAAAAAAAGTGCGTCCCCCCCCTCTAACTTTTGAACCATATGTTTAAAAATTATGGAAAAAATCTCAAAAGTAGAACTTTATAAAGACTTTCCAGGAAAATTGTTTTGAACTTGATAGGTTCAGTAGTTTTTGAGAAAAATACGGAAAACTACGGAACCCTACACTGAGCGTGGCCCGACACGCTCTTGGCCGGTTTTTTAACCAATATGTAACGATTGGTATAATTTCAATTTCGTGATACGAGTACGCTAAATCCAATCAAACTCTTGGTCACTTTAGGTATTCATTTTCACTCTCACCACTGAGTCTAATGGCGTAATTCTCATAAAATACAAGTTCCTTAACCCGTAAACATTTTCGGTTTTATAACATAATTAAGCTTCAATTGAACCCCTTACAGATACATAAGGATATTTTTGAAACTTAAGATAAACGCGTAACTTACTTGTTCAAGAAGTTACCAAGTGCCCCACATGACTGGATATTATTAATAATTGGATAATAATTGTACAGAAGGAGCGGCCCCTCTCATCCGGTCACGTCCCCAAAACTTCCGGCCAACCATTAAATTAAGAGCAACTAAACTTCATTTATCTCGGCTTGTTACTTCTACGGGCGATAAGGTTCGGAAACACGGCTGAAAAGTTTCTCCAAGTTGCGGCTAACTTGCGCGAAAAGTTGCGAATCACGCCGATCGCTCGCAAATTTGTTACTCACTCAATATTTTAAATAGTCTACGTCACTTCTTATCTGAACAAGCTTCTTGATCAAAATCTCTTGAGTAGTTGAGTAAAATATTAAAACCTGTAGTTACGGGCTTTCCATTAACTACTTTTCCTCCGTTACTGTTGGTCTCATAACGCTCCTACTTAATACCAGGCTATTTCGTTCGTTCTATCACTATTTCACATGAAGCGGGTTTTTAAATTACAGAGTAGATTGGAGCTAGGCGCGGGGTGTGTGCCCATAATTTGCAGATAAAGCACCGACTGTTGCTGAATACCTTTAGGGGTATTTAAGGAAGAATAAAGTTCTTTCATTGAGCAGAGAGATCGCGTGATGGCTGGAGACGCAGCGGCAGCCGGCATTGGGCGGCGCCGCGCTGCGATACGCAAATATTTATTTCACCCCCGGCACAAGTCATTGCCTGAAAGCGTTGCCTTGTTGTACTGTCATTGTAAAGAGAAAATATTGCCTTCCCATATAATTCCCCGCGGAGTCACGGAAATTGTTTGCGATGCAACGCCCTTTGAAGGGTATTGCCCTAATAAATTGAGATTAATCGTGACGGAATTGGTACGATCACGATATCCAGATGTATTATATGCTCGGCACTATTAATCAATCATGTCTCCAGTCAAGAGTTTGTAGTTAGGTGCTGCCTAAATATGATTTAAATATTTTAATTATTTAAAATTCTTAGGTAAAATGGTATTTTATTGATTGCACATACTTTTATCGTAGACGGAGTACCTTGATTTATGTTTTTACTTACCTAAGTAGGCTATAATTAAAATAAAATTGTTAGTACGACTTAGGTATTCGTGTATAATTAAAATTTAAAACCTGAACTCAGACGAAATTAGGGGTATATCAATGCAGTAGTCAACAATGCAGTAATCAACCGCAGGTAGTATGTCAATGCATACTACCTGCGGTTCAGGTTATTTACGGGTAAGCGTGTAAAATGTTTATTATAAATACAACCTATATCTAGGAAGACCAGTAAATACTTATAAATGGATAACGGTCATCCATCAATTTACAAAAATGTGCTAAAAAGTGCTCACAATATATGTATATTGGTATATTGATACAAAAATTAACAAGTAAAATGAAAATTATGATAATGATCGAAACATAATTACTTTCAGGAATATAACACCACATTTATTCAGAGGTTCACGTGCAGTATTGATGCCATTTTCTTACTTTTTTCTCGAGGGACTTAGATACCGCTTCGCTTTAAAGTTGATGTGTTATTTTTTTCGTGTTTTTATTCATCTTTTTTATGTTTGATGCTGTTGTATGTATAATGTGTATACAAAGGAAACCGTATCCGATTAACTAAGCATAAAGACTTTCTAGTACTTATAACACTTTAAGTTCTCGCGCTTTGTACACATATTTAAAGTCACACACAGGTCGAACGCGATTAATTAACATAACGCGATTAATATCGGGTGGTTTTGTGTTGTTTACATCTCCGGTGACACTTTGCTGGGACGTCAGTCTTCCGCGACCACGGCCAGTGCAACCTGGCCGAAACGTTGGGAAAAAAACCGGCCAAGAGCGTGTCGGGCCACGCTCAGTGTAGGGTTCCGTAGTTTTCAGTATTTTTCTCAAAAACTACTGAACCTATCAAGTTCAAAACAATTTTCCTAGAAAGTATTTATAAAGTTCTACTTTTGTGATTTTTTTCATATTTTTTAAACATATGGTTCAAAAGTTAGAGGGGGGGGGACGCACTTTTTTTTCCTTTAGGAGCGATTATTTCCGAAAATATTAATATTATCAAAAAACGATCTTAGAAAACCCATATTCATTTTTAAATACCTATCCAACAATATATCACACGTTGGGGTTGGAATGAAAAAAAATATCAGCCCCCACTTTACATGTAGGGGAGGTACCCTAATAAAACATTTTTTTCCATTTTTTATTTTTGCACTTTGTCGGCGTGATTGATATACATATTGGTACCAAATTTCAGCTTTCTAGTGCTAACGGTTTCTGAGATTATCCGCGGACGGACGGACGGACGGACGGACGGACGGACAGACAGACATGGCGAAACTATAAGGGTTCCTAGTTGACTACGGAACCCTAAAAAGGTAAAAATAATGTTAATTAATCGCGTTCGACCTGTGTGTGACTTTAAATATTTCTAGTACTTTCTACTTTTTCTCATTAAGCACAAGATTCTAATTTATAATTCTATGTTGCTGACACTATTACATTTCAGATTATTTCATTTACATACTCGAGGTTGAACTAATGCTAATTGGCCACTTGATACGAAAAACAACTATACACATGTGTTGCATACGAGTAAATAAGTATTTCTGAAGTAAACAAACAATTAAATTTACCATTAACTATGGCGTTACTACCACACTACTGCGCAAAGTAATACTTTACGTGCCTATGTCGAAACATTACACGGTCACGTGTACTGTAAAACGTTACAAAATGCACGTGCGATGAGGTAATTGGCAACTCGTGGCGATTTAAAACACTCCCTTCGATCGCATTTTCATTTATCGCCATTCATTTCGAACTTCCTCTATTCCGCACTTTTATCTAGTAAGCACTATTTTAGGTATATGGTAATTTTTTTCAACTTTGATGTAGTAGTATTATGATCACGTAACCAATACGAAACTCATGGACGCCCATATTTGGATAATATCCCAAATTGAAAACTGAATCCTCGCCAAACTGCAAACCTTTGCGAATACACAACTAGATCGCGCCTATATTAAGACCCGTTTCACCGTACGCCTAGCATTTAAATAACAGTGTGTATGTACTTATAGTGGCAGAATTCGTTCGTAATCGTTCGTTCGAATTCGAATATAGTAAAGATTTAATTGATCTAACCGATTACACTTAAATAACGTAGGTATGTATTTCAATCTGTTTTCAAATTGTTCTGCTTTAGGGCCGAACATTTATTTGTCCAATTTTCACTTGACAACCAACATTACGCCAAAATGTATTTTGACAACCAACTTTCGACAAAATCTCATTTTGTTTTCCGTTGTTTGCTGCAATTTTAAAATTTAAATCAGTTCTGGCGAATTTTTGAGAGTTCAACGAATAATTTATTTGTTGATCAGATAGGTACTGAAGATTTCACAAAATGACAAATTAAGTTATTAGCTAAAATGTTTTATGCTATGCTGGCGAGACAGGTCTACAACCACAGTATCTAATACATACAAATACAAGTATTGCAAGTATCCAAAAATCGTAGCAGCATATACGTATAACTGCTACCTTCATTACTTGACAAACAATATTCTAAGTAATAAATGTGTTATGACATGGTTGGCCGGACATGGTTTAAGCACCGACGTAAAACTTTTTAAACTTTCTTTTATAGACGCTAAGGAGAGGTAATATTCTGATATAAATTGTCCCAAGAGGTTTTAAGAATAAACGATAAAGATCATCTTTGTAGCTTCCTCCTGTATTATAAATCATTCACTTGTGTGGGTTTAAAAGTTGTTACCAAATTTATTAGCTTCCCGGCTATCTCAATATTATGCCGTTTTTATACGCGCGCGGTAACTTTATATCCAACAAAACCATTGTTCCGACCGTAAAACAAACGACTATCAGAACAATTTATTTCGTCTAATGGGTAGAATTATTACCATCGGTATCGATTCTCTGTAAACCTAAGGATTATGCCGTAAAGACTTATTTAGCTCAACTACCCCACACACATGCACAATTTGATTACATTATGCGACAATAAAATTTTAGTGCAAAGAGGAGGCATCGCAGCAGAGGCTACTAAACCGTTAGCCTTTATTACACCTTTAGTAAATTGACTTCTCGGAATACAGAGAAAAACGTTCATTACGGCACCCCTGGGTCCGTTCACTTGGATATTGCGACCCGCAAGCAAATTTGCTTTAGGCACAATAAATGCTTAGGATTGTACGTGCGTGAGCGCGATACACGTCAGCAATAACGTTCTCTGGCCGTGCGGTGCCGGGTATATTGGCCTCTGTACCCTTCGCTTGTTAAACACAGGCGAGTCAAAAAAGCCAAAGCGCATATAAGAAAAGATTCATTTTATTTAGTTGTTATTTACCTTGTACCTATACTCTAAACTTGATCCTGTTGCTTTTGGTGAATTCGATTCTGCTTGAAACTAACGTTCGAATATCAACGAGAATAGCAGCTCAGGGTACGTAGCCACATGCACAAACCCTTATGATAATATCGTTATCGTAGCTAACAATCTCTATCGCTCTTCCGTATTGACGTGACAGAGCAAGACTGCGTTTCGAGCGTCTAGCGCCAACGATTGTCATTTCGGCTAGGCTGGCAGGCCCTCTCAGGGTACGTAGCCGAATGGCACCAACGCTCACGAAACGAAACGCTCGCTCATATCGATCTCTATCGCTCTTGCGTATTGGCGCGACAGAGCCAGACTACCTTTCACGGCGTTTCGTTTTCGTTTCGCGTAGGAGAAATGCCATTCGGCTACGGCACCAGAGGAGCGACCACTTCGATTATTCCAGGCAGACCAAACTAAATGTACGATTTGGATATTTTAAGCCATGACCTACTGTGTCTCGAGGTATTCCGTGTGGAAAAAGGTAATTCCTATTTTTTTGTCCAATTTTCAGTAAAACAGGTTTGTGTGAATCTGAATCGGTTATCACGCAGGTTGTACAATATTTATAAATTGTATAATACATGTGTTCCGAAATTCACAGCACAATATTTTAATAACTTCTAAGTAACGACATATGTAGGTTGTGTCAAGTATTGAATTGCAGTGAGTTCAGTCACCAGTTTTTTTTTTTGAAAAAAAGTCAAATTTTTAGAAATATTTAAATATTTAGAAATATTCGAGAACATGACACTGTTTCCCACAGTGGGTACGAGTCTCTTTCCACGCTCAATGTAAGGTTCCGGGGTTGCCCCTCAGCATATCAGATAGCAGTGATTTTGGCTGCGATCGGCGGTTTGATTGTTACGCAGCAAATTAAGGAATGTGCACGTAACTCCAACATGGCCAAAATATTTTTATTTGTAATCTTTATTACTAAAATACATACGTTTACAAAATACTTTTGAAATTTAGCGTAATTTAATAGTGATATTGAATTTTCAAAAAGTGTTTTTTTTTTAAATTCCTGCACAAATTCTCAAACCGCAATGTGACGCCATGTTACACTTGACATCTGTAAGTGGTAGCGAGAAAGAGTCATTCTTTTCTCGCTATAACTCGTGTGTACGGCCAGACGTAGACGTGAGACGTCAGATTACACTCGATCGAGCGCGCCAAAATGGCCGCGTTTAAATTGCCCGTAAATGATAGTGAATGTACTTGATTTTTGACAACTCTAAATTGACGAAAAGGATATAAGAAAAGGACGAAATGTTTGGACCCTAAACTGCTGTCTAACTTCGGTTTTGTAGGAAGTGGCTTTTCTCTAGGGTGCGTAAGTATAAGTACTATTATTTATTCTGTAACAGCTAACAGTGTGGTCTTTAAATCTCCACAGCCTTGTTAAACTATAACAGTATTTACCTGGCAGTTTCCTCGCAACATCCATACTAATATTATAAATGGGAAAGTGTGTGTGTCTGTTTGTTTGTCCGTCCTTCACGACAAAACGGAGCTAATTTAAGTTCGTATAGGGCACATATATAGGTTTTATTATCCGTTAAAATACTCAGACCATGCTCAGACCAATTTCATTGCAATCTGACTGATATATCTATGTAACATACATAATTATAGTGAACCTCCATAGAAGAAGATTAGGGTTTTGATTCTAAAGTCGTAGGTTCGATCACTGGTCCTTACACTCTAAAAAATGAAGACCAACTAAGAGCAGTTTTCTCTTAGTTGACGTGAAGTTAATCACTACAATTACGATCTTATATAATTCAAATAAAGCTGATTACTAAAAACAACAAGGAAATGTATGATTGAACTAATAACTTAGGTGTTTTGTTATTCCTAACCATTGTACGCATTGATTCAATTATTAACTTGTTAGGCATAACTATGTAACATAGGTTGATTCAATCCTTAGTTGAACTTACTAAGGTAATTTAGTTCGCATAATTATTTTTCATGGAAGTATTGAACAAGATCTTAATCGGCTCAGTTACGTTACAAAAGTAAGAGCAATCAAAATTACCTTATTTGATTTGTCTAAGATCTTATCAGGCTCGTATGGAATCAAGATGCTTGACTACGACTATCAAAATATTGATAGGAGCAACCAAATTTTTTTTAGAGTGTAGCCACTCGTTCCAATAAGTTTCGACATTGTGAAGAAACTCGATTACTCGCAACAAAATTGTCATGGCCTAATAACTCGTAGATGCAAACTGAAAGTTAAAAGGTCAAATAGCAGTTGCTTTGGTGGAGGCGCGAGGCTAGGAGTTTATAGGCCAATTTTTGGTCTTATGCTCTTAAAAGCTAAAGTCTGGATTCTTAGAAGTATCACGAGAAAAGTGCTTAGATGTGGTTCAAATATAAGGCCGAGTCGTAAAGTTGGCCAAGTCAGCAAAATACCCTCGAGGACCATATAAAACTGTACATTGTAGGTATTTCATTAATACAGCACGGTCGCCTAAGCAAACTCTGTTCGTATAATGTGAAAATAAATACAAAGCCGACTTAATTGAAAATAAATGTAAGCTGATAAAAAAATATCAGCTTAACAAATCCCCGATCTATTCAGAATCGTTTATTTTCTCGCTAAAAAGCATAATATATTTGTTATCGTATCGGCTTTTGTTATAGCAGCCTGTTAGTGATTTCACAGTTAAATTGAATGTAAATATTTCTTCAGTTTGTAATTAGCAGGCAAACAGAGATCGGACCGTTTGCGATTTATTGTCCTAATTTTGTTGCCAGGCTAATAAACCGTATTTAAAACATTTGAAATCAGGTCATTTTAGGCTTTGTTACCCTTCATTTGTTATACCCGCTATCATTCTTCTGTCCAATTTCTGTCTATCTGCCAGCGAAATATTGGAGTAATAGTAGTAATATAAGCAGTAGGTACTCGCCTTTATCAAATGAATGGCATCTTCATACCAACAGAATGTAGTTATTACTATTCTTGCTGTACATAAGTTATTTACCTGTTCTTAACGAACTTTTTGATATTGAGAGAAAATAAGGACTAGGTAAGTTTGAATGTAAAATCGATCATCCCTTATCCGCTTAACTTGTTTCTCTGAAACAGAAGGGATTTTTATGTTTGTGTGTCATGCTTGTAATAACCTATTACTCCCACTGATTTCATACGAAATGTATACTAGCATAGTCCCTCAATTAATGAAATGTAGGAGCATTCATTCTCTTACTTGTCGCACAATCTTTTTCAGAGAACTCAGTAATCTTTTTGTTATTGTTACAGAGGTCCCCCGCTTTGAAGATAGCCTGAACAACTTGACCGTGTCATTAGGAAGAGAGGCGGTCTTCACTTGTGTCGTCAATGACCTTGGATCTTACAGGGTGTGTATTTCGTTTGAGTGTTATTTAATATTGTGTTTGATTATGATAAGATTATTGTGTTCGATTGTAACATTTTGTAAATATATCTGGGTACGTAGCCGAATGGCACAAACGCTCACGAAATGCTCACGAAACGAAACGCTCGTAGATATCTATCTCTATCGCTCTTGCATATTGGCGCGACAGAGCCAGACTACCTTTCGCGGCGTTTCGTTTTCGTTTCGCGTCGCAGAAATGCCATTCGGCTACGGCACCTGGAATGAAAATGTTTGGAAGACTATCATAGCAACGTTGTAGGTAAAATTAACTTAGACAATTTCATCATGCACATTTAGTTTATTATATGTAGCTAAATACTTATACCGATGTCGTAAATTACAGTTAGACGCCTACAGTACCTTCTTCTAGTGCTTAATTTATTAGTACCAACTCTACTGGAAAAGTTCACTTTAATTCATTTACGTAACCAAACTAAGCCACAATTGTTTACCCCGTTATCTGGAATTCAATCTCAACCTTGACGTGAATAAGGCAATGACGCGCCTAAGTAGGCCACTTGTGGGATTTCAATAAAGCTTAGATTGGTCGCATATTAACAAGGCTGGCTGAAGGTGGCGTGGACACGAAGGCGATCCTGACCATAGGATTAAACCATGCTGACGATAGGATTAAACCATATTGCTGTGAACCACAGATTTAATAAAGCTTCGGTTGGTCGCAATATTTACCAGCGCTGGTGGCCTAGCGGTAAAAACGTGTGACTTTCTATCCGGAGATCAGGTACAAACCCCGCAATGTGATTTGATATTTTCCAGTCCTTTTCGGTGAAGGAAAACATCGTGTGGAAACCGAACTAATCCCAATAAATTCAAGTTAGGCACTGGTCCCACCGCGAGCTAGTAAGCTATGAGCTATCGGCGTGCAAATAAAAGAGACACGGCGATATTGATAGTTCACCGCTGGGCGAGTAACGAGGTGGAACCAGTGCCTTAACCCTTTGGGTTGGGATTAGTTATCTCCCACGAGCCGTAGCAAATGCCGGGATAACGCAAGCAGGACGTTCCCTCCCATATTAACCCTTAAATGCATGGTGATGTATATGTCGCAGTAAGATAGATAAAGCCGTTATATAGTTATAACCCTAGGAATATAATTATACGTCGTAACATAGTTAAACGAAAGCGATTAATTGCTATCTTACTAGGAATATAACTATAATACTAAACTAGTTTAGTCATATAGTTATATGACTGGATTCAGTTTAGTGAAATGATTGTAGACAGGAGTGCAGCGGTGCGGCGGAGGTATAGTTATAACCCTAGGGATATAAGGGAGCGATTCAGAACCATCTTACTAGGAATATAATTATAATACGGTATTTAAAATTGCAAACGGGACTTAATCGCGTATTACTATGTATTAAGTCCCGTTTGCAATTTTAAATATGTGTAAAAATCGTGAAAGTTTAAATCAGTGTTTTATAATACGTATAGCGGGACGATTTGGAATAACAACATCGTCACTGACGTTAGAACAAAGTTTATTTTGTATCGATCCGAACATAGTACACAAGGTTTGGTTACTAAACAAACGAATCCAAGCTATATTAGTTAAAACGTAACAGTTAGGGCATGCTCCCGGTATTTCCCGGTTCTTGATTTCCCGGGAAATCCCGGTAATTTAATCGCGGTAAGCAAATTTAAACCCAACATTCAAAATGACAAGGTTGTAATTAGGTACGAGTTCAATTTGTTATGACTTATGATAAACATTAAGATTAAACTGACAAACAACGTCAAACTCGTATAACGGAAAAAGTATCGTCCAAGTAACCAGCCAGTATTAATACCCCTAAATACTGAAAAAGGTAAGCAACCTCTAGCAATGTGATATACACAATGTCGCATTACGAATACAATAGAATGGGCACGTAAAAAATAACTAATAATACAAATTAAACAAAAAATATTACCCCCATCAAGATATAGCTCAATCGATTCTACTCTCGATTCTGAACAAACTGATTTCAGGTTTTTAGTGTTAAGTGAAACACGGTGTATAACTATATTACTTAACTAGATACGTATTATAATTATATCCCTAGACTAAGTTTAATCCAGTGATATAATTATATAACTAAACTGGTAACGTATTATAATTATATTCCTAGTAAGATGGTAAGGAATCGCTTTCGTTTAGCTATGTTACGGCATATAATTATATCCCTAGGGTTATAACTATACCTCCGCCGCACCGCCGCACTCCTGCCTACAATCATTTCACTAAACTGGATCCAGTCATATAACTATATGACTAAACTAGTTTAGTATTATAGTTATACTCCTAGTAAGATAGCAATTAATCGCTTTCGTTTAACTATGTTACGACGTATAATTATATTCCTAGGGTTATAACTATATAACGGCTTTATCTATCTTACTGCGACATATATATGCATCATATATTTGATGGCCCGTGGCTCGATATGCAGCTATCCAAAATCACATTTATTGCTTAATTATTATTCATTATTATTTAATATACAATTACTTAAATAAATTAAATAATATAATGATTTACTATTTATTATTTAAGGATTTAGATAAAATGGCGGAAAAGTGTAAAAAAACAGGACGATGGCGATTTTTAGTATGTGATTTAGGCTGATTTTTTCGGAGTTAGTAATTAGTTTATGTTTAAACATTTTATCATAAAGGTTTCACAAATAGTGTACCTTTTCAATAGTAGTATTTTTTTTTAATAAACTTACCAATTACGATATATTTATATAAATAAGATTTTGCCTATTTAACTTCTAACACTGATTTAGTATAAAAATCGATCTTAAATATTTTTTAATTATTTTTCCCAGAGTCAGAAAGCCATTGTCTATCACATATTACTATCTCGTTAAAAGAAAAATTCATGCATTTAAGGGTTAAATTGTTTTGCTTAAAGGTGGCGTGGTTACGTGTGGACACGTAGACGATCCTGACGATCGCGGGCCACGTGAACACTAAGAACCACAGGATTGCTGTGAACCACAGCTTCACTACAGCTAATATTAGTCGCATTTTAACACAGCATACGTACTTGCGGGCGAGGCCATACAGTATATCTAACTCGACTTCTAGTATGGACTCTATGCGAGAGCGCGAGTTGTGCTAAACCACCAGTTTTTTTCAAAGGTGGCGTGGTTACGCGTGGACACGCAGACTATCCTGACGATTGCGGGCCACGTGATCACGAAGAACCACAGGATCGCTGTGAACCACAGCGACAGGAGAGTGTGGTTCCTCCACATCCATGACGTGCGGCAGGCGGATCGCGGCTGGTACATGTGTCAGCTGAACACCGACCCTATGAAGAGTCAGACTGCCTACTTGGATGTTGTAGGTGAGGATATCAACCGACATATTGAACCCGAATATATAACCTCCTTCTTCTTTATTTTCAGTAAAGAAGTTGGTTAAAAAGTGATTTTTATTGTTAGTTCTTTAAGTAGCGATACTTTTGTTACTGTTAACAATATCTGCAACTCCTATACTTATTTAATGCGATATCCTAAGCTGTTATAGGTCTATTCTCTTAATTATCTTAATTTACAGCAAAATGGCAGATTATTTTACCATCAGCTTAGAAGTTTAAGGCGTCAGAGTCTAGATTGCCAGACCCTAGTTCGAACATCATATACATCAAACTAACTGTATTTAATTTGTAAGCATATTGACTGATGTTTCATAGCTATGAAAAATATACCTAGCTTCCAGCTCCGAGCTTCAAGAGGAGTACAAGTTAGTTGCACAGTTCGAGCGATTGTGTACTAATTATTGATTATGTAATTAATGTAGTGCCGCCGGATATACTGGACTATCCGACGAGCAGTGACCAGGTGGCGAGAGAGGGCGCCAACGTCTCGCTACGCTGCGCGGCGCACGGCGTGCCTACGCCGAATGTGGTCTGGCGGCGCGAGGCTGGAGACCTGCTGCCTGCAGCCAACTTTAGTGACACTCAAAGTAAGACATTTAAAAAAATATGTTTTCAATGTTAAAGGATATATTATGTTTATTGTAGGTTTATGTCATAACAAAAAACTTAACTGTTAAACTAAAATATTAACGTAAATAAATAAAAGCAAACTTTACTGCTGCATTGTATTGTTGCTCAAACAGCACTTCCCGTGTTTTGCTAGACTGATTATTTGAGCGAAACTGGCAAATTTTCGTTAACGCTGACTTATGTTATTTTTTGTAAAAATTCCTTAAAAAGATGAAATTCATTATGCTGACTGATCCGTGATATAATCCGTTTCCCTGTTTTTTTTTTATTAATACATTTTATATTTTTAAATGAATGAAAACGGGACTTAATCGTATGAGACTTACGTTTTTGGTCCGACGTTTCGAACGTAACATTACGCCAGTGGACTCCGTTGTCACAGGGAGCCTGGCCCGAAGTTGTATCAACGTCTTCTAGCTGACAGATTTCAAACTACCCGTACTTGATTGTCATTACGCATTACGTTAGTCACTTTGCACACACACAACACTAATGTAAGTCTTACGCTATTAAGTCCCGTAGGTACAATGTACCTATTTATCGCGAAATTTTAATGGCGCAACGCAAGTTATTGAAGTTACCTATACCTTTAGACAAACATTTACAATTACCTTTTCTCTGTCTCATACTTTGAAAAAGAAACCATTTCTTGGACAAGTTGTTTCCTAAAGTCCTACAACGTAAACTTGATAGAATTGAAAATTTTTGAGCAAAAACAATTTGTATTTTTTTTGTGTTTACGTCTAAAAATAGCTAACGCTTAATTTACATAAAAATAACATTGCTCACAGGATTAGCCCGTGTAAATCTCGCGCTACAAGTGTTTCAGTAATTTGAATTAAATTATTTGGCTCGTTGTAAAGAGATCCGAAATAGAAGAATTATCCTTTCTCCGGAGCTGTCTCGTTAGGACAAAGGGGGAAGACCGCCCCGAAATCGGTCTTTGTACATGTACAATTGTTGTAACCATTTTCCTTCCTAGAAAATATTCTTTCCTAAAATATTTTGATGAATTATAAATTTTAATCATACTCCAAGCTGTGCTCATACGTTAGAATTTTCCGGTTATTGTACAAATTAGTAGTGAAAAACTGATAACAAACGATGTAAATTGTCAAATTATTTTTTATCAAGCAAGCTGCTAACGAAACTGAACGTCCTCATATTAAAGGAAAAAAAGGAAGACTGGTCCTGAGGGCTCCTGTAGTGATTAGTTAAGAGCTATGCACGGCAATGATGCGAGTTCAAGTCACGCCAAAGCGTAAATTTTCTCTTTTTTTTAAACGGTTCTAACTCTATGAAATCTAAAATGTTAAACATCCCCTATGTCCAGGAATGTGGACAAAGGGATAGCACAGGGAGAGCGAGACCAAACAACCGGCTTCCAGCTAAAATATATATATATTGACAACTAACTATCAAACGAGAAAACAAAATATATACATAAACGTCATTGTAAAAAAACCATAAACAAAAGGTATAAAAAGTATACAGATATACAATACAACCTATCGTCTGCGACACCCTACATAAACTTCGTCAGTTAAGGTTCAATTTTATTTATTTAATCGTATGGCTATAAACTGGTCGCTTACTAACAAACTATTATCAACTTAAGGACTACAATTTTATATCTAGCTTCTTCACCCAACGGGCTGCGTTCACATCAGGGCTGAGCAAGTCCAGGGAGTGGCCAGTGTATTTCCTCTTTGGGCAGTCATGAATTATGTGATGTATTGTCTGGGCAGAGGCTCCGCAGTCACATGTCGGAGAGTTTCTCCAGCCACACTTAAACATGTAGTCTCCGCAAAGCCCATGTTCCGTTCTAAGCCTATTCAACTGGCACCATTCCCGCCTGGGGGCCGAGAACCCAACTGGCTTCTGCGTGGGATCATAGGTTGCAACGTCTGCTCTAGGTGGATTTGCCTTCCATTCGTCCTTCCATCTTGCTTTAACATCGAAATCATTTTCCATAAGTAGTCGTGCTGTCTGGTAGGGCGGATGTCGGGATTTCAGACGGTGGCGTGGCGGGAACAGGAACTCATTGTAAATTGGCAGGTTTGGGTTTCTAGTTATTTTACATGCTTCATTAAGTAATGCTTGTTGCCTTCTAAGATGCGGAGGAGGTATATGGCTTAAAGTGGGCAGCCACTGCAAAGGGGTCGACTGTATCGTGCCGGATATGCAGCGCATAGTTTTATGCAATTGGACATCGATTTTATGTATATGGGCACTATTTAGCCACACCGGAGCGCAATATTCTCCTGCTGAATATACTAGACTAAGTCCAGTTGTACGTAGTACATCCGCGCCAGCTCCCCAAGACGTGCCAGTAAGTTTGTGTAAGATGTTGTTTCGGGTTACCAGTTTTTTATTCAACTTACTCAGGTGACAACGGTATGTCAGCGAGCGGTCGAGTGTGACACCAAGGTACTTAGGTTGTGGGTTGTATGCTAACACTCTCCCGTCGAAAGCAACCTTAGGGCAATATGTGGCCATTTGGTTATTTAGGTGGAAAGTGGCCACTTCTGTCTTGCTGGCGTTAGGAACTAATCTCCACGTTTTAAGGTAGTTATTAACGATCTCCAAGTCCCGTGTAAGTTGCTCTTCAGAAACCTTAAACATTTTATGCTGATATGTAAGAGAAATATCGTCAGCATACATAAACCTTCTGGAGGCCGTGTTTGGGAAGTCGTGCGTATAAAGGTTGAAAAGCAGCGGTGACATCGTCGAGCCTTGTGGGAGGCCATTTTGTAGCTTTCTGACGCGGCTATGCTTGTCCCCTAGGTGGACGACGAACTCTCGGTTGCTAAGCATATTATTTATTAAGCTCGTAATCCGCTGGCAGGGTACAACCTTCATTAGTTTAAGGAGCAACCCGTGTCGCCAGACGGTGTCGTAGGCTGCGGAGAGGTCAACGAAGACGGCCACTGTTTTCAATTCATTTTGAAACCCAGCTTCAATATGCGATGTCAGCGACAGTACCTGGTCCACACAATTACGTCCGCCTCTGAACCCTGCTTGCTCCACCGGGACCACTTTATCAATTAGTGGGCTTATCCTATTTATGAGCAGCTTTTCCAGTAATTTATACACGCAACTGAGTAGGGCAATGGGTCTGTAGCTTTTTTCATCGCTAGCAGGTTTTTCGGGTTTGAGGATAGCAATTACTTTAGCGAAATTAAATGTCGGGGGTAATTTATTCCTGGCTAGGATATCCGAAAAGAAAGCCGCTAACCATTTCACGCATTTAGGGCCGAGGTTCTTCAAGAATTCATTATAGATACCGTCCTGGCCTGCCGCTTTACCAAGAGCAAGCTGTTTGATAGCAGCACCCGTCTCTTCTAGAGAAAAACGCCTAGAAAGACCTTCGTCCACTGGTAGGGATTCTTTGAGCTCCTTGGCTAGCTTCTTGATATTTTTTGTGGCGGCATAGTCTCCCCTTACGCGTGATGTATCTACAATGCGATTCGCTATACAGTCTGTCAGCTTTTGAGAGGCATTGATTGTTTTGGATCCAGTTTTACCTGTAAGCTTATTTAGGACTCTCCACGCTTTCCTGCTTGATATTTTGAAATCTAATTTATCAACTGTGGCTATCCATTTGTTCTTACGCTCACCATCCAGTGACTGCAATAAGTCGAGCCCCACCTCCTGGTCTCCTGACTCTTTATACTGTTGGTAGAGTTTTTCACTTTCCTTGGTCCAACCGGGTATGTATGTTTTCCTGAAGCCCCTGGGGATGTACTTTTTAGCAGTTGCTACGATCAAGCCAACAAATCTTTGGTAGTTTTCGGCTTTTGGCGCAATCCATCTGATACAGTTGTCCATGTTTGTTGCAAACCTATCCCACTGCGCCTTTTGGAAATTCCACCGTGGCAGAGGCATGGATCGCACTATCGGAATTTGATTGCCGACCTCTATCAGTATTGGGCGGTGTTGGCTATTTGGGAAATTACCAAGTATTTTCCTTGTGGTAGGAAGAGGTGCGCCAGTACTGTCTCGAGAGACGAAGGTTAGGTCGGGGTTGTAATCTTTTCTCCATCTGGCTGATCTAAACGACCCTTTGTCTTTTGCGTCGAAAACTAGCTGGAAGTTATTGTCCTCCGCCCATTGGTTGAGTACGGTGCCATTTGTATCATTTGAGTCGTAGCGCCATGATGTATGGTGGCTGTTTAGATCCCCTGCGTAAACACAAGGGTGCGGGAAGATCGGTAGGCAATCTCCCCATGTGTTTGAGGGGGCTTGTAGATATTTGCTATGGTCAATTCTTGAGTTTTAATAACAGATATATAGTAATTTGGATTTGGGATTTGAGGTAGAACTACAATGTTTGATATTCCTTGTTTTACATATGTTGCTATACCATGTTTTGTATGGTTATGGGCGTCGACTATATTGTACCCCGGGATTTTTCCTCTTATCCCTAAATTTTGCTCATCTCTAGTGTGCGTCTCTTGGAGTAATAAGATGTCAACATTCTGTTCCGTCAAAATTTTGTGCAAGACTTCGCACTTTGCCAGGCTGATTCCTTCAATATTTAGCTGGCATATACGTAGGCTAGGCCCAATGGTAAGCGAAAAGCTATCACACTCATTTGCATCCATAGTAGTATATATTCACTTTCGAATTAGTAGCGACTCGGTTTCGTGCTGTGAGGTTGATCAATGACAACAGGTACAGCAGCCGAAAGGTTTAGTACTCGTTTAGCGCCACCCAGGGGATACGTGCAGGGTAATAGTGGCAATTCCTGCGGACGCGAGTAACATCATCCCCCAAGGTTCAATTATATTACATTTTGCAAATATTTTCCTTTGTCAATATCCAGGAAGGAAAACGAAGACTAGATTTGTATGGAGAAGCGGCCGTCATATTTCCTGTTAGGCAACGCCTTGGCGCGTGAACATTGTACTCGGTCCCAGTCTCGTTTTACTGCGCTGCATAGTTTAAGGACTCCACCAACTCCCGCTTTCTTATTGAAGTCTGCGGATTCAGATTAACTTGTTGTTTGATGACATTCCCGTTGCAAATTAAGTCCGAGCATTCCAGTTTTGGAGAACAAAGTCTTTGCGGTTTTCGCCAACCAAGTTCGATTTAAGTTAAATCTTTGCCGCTACAACAAGGACATTGTTAAACTTTGTTATAGATTCAATGATGGGTGGCGTATTCAGAAACACGGAATATAACATGAATGAGATTTTAATTTTAATTCAACAGGCACGCACAATATGTCAACGTGGTATAGGATTCTTAAACGTTCATAGAAACTGTGAAAAATCGTCATAATTAAATGTTTAGGTAGGTACTTTTTGCAGAGTATCACGGCATCTAACCAAACATGCAATCGTTGACACTTCGCCGCAAACGATACGCAATTGGCTCGGTCGCGCTAATATGAAAAACCGATAGAGGGGAAAAACTACGAAACGATACGTACGATTATCATTATACTTTTTTAGGGTTCCGTAGTCAACTAAACTCCTTATAGTTTCGCCATGTCTGTCTGTCCGTCCGTCCGTCCGTCCGCGGATAATCTCAGTAACCGTTAGCACTTGAAAGCTGAAATTTGGTACCAATATGTATTTCAATCACGCCGACAAAGTGCAAAAATAAAAAATGGAAAAAAATGTTTTATTAGGGTACCCCCCCTACATGTAAAGTGGGGACTGATATTTTTTTTCATTCCAACCCCAACGTGTGATATACTGTTGGATAGGTATTTAAAAATGAATAAGGATTTACTAAGATGGTTTTTTGATAATATTAGAATTTTCTGAAATAATCGCTCCTAAAGGAAAAAAAAGTGCGTCCCCCCCCTCTAACTTTTGAACCGTATGTTTAAAAAATATGAAAAAAATCACAAAAGTAGAACTTTATAAAGACTTTCTAGGTTATTATTATTACGTAGTTACTACGATAGTTGAACTACGATATCAATGTTTGTTATTAGATGCATCGGTGAGCGGCGCCGTCCTGCACCTGGTGAAGGTGTCACGTCTACACATGGGCGCCTACCTGTGCATCGCGAGCAACGGCGTGCCGCCCTCCGTCAGCAAGCGCGTCATGCTGGTGGTGCACTGTGAGTCCACGTTTGTAATTAGCCCAGTCAGTAAGAGGCGCGGTGCTGCACCTGGTGTCGCGTCAGCTTCGCGAGCAACGGCGTGCCGCCCTCCGTCAGCAAGCTCGTCATGCTGGTGGTGCACTGTGAGTCCACGTTTGTAATTAGCCCAGTCAGTAAGAGGCGCGGTGCTGCACCTGGTGTCGCGTCAGCTTCGCGAGCAACGGCGTGCCGCCCTCCGTCAGCAAGCGCGTCATGCTGGTGGTGCATTGTGAGTCCACGTTTGTAATTAGCCCAGTCAGTAAGAGGCGCGGTGCTGCACCTGGTGTCGCGTCAGCTTCGCGAGCAACGGCGTGCCGCCCTCCGTCAGCAAGCGCGTCATGCTGGTGGTGCACTGTGAGTCCACGTTTGTAATTAGCCCAGTCAGTAAGAGGCGCGGTGCTGCACCTGGTGTCGCGTCAGCTTCGCGAGCAACGGCGTGCCGCCCTCCGTCAGCAAGCGCGTCATGCTGGTGGTGCACTGTGAGTCCACGTTTGTAATTAGCCCAGTCAGTAAGAGGCGCGGTGCTGCACCTGGTGTCGCATCAGCTTCGCGAGCAACGGCGTGCCGCCCTCCGTCAGCAAGCGCGTCATGCTGGTGGTGCACTGTGAGTCCACGTTTGTAATTAGCCCAGTCAGTAAGAGGCGCGGTGCTGCACCTGGTGTCGCGTCAGCTTCGCGAGCAACGGCGTGCCGCCCTCCGTCAGCAAGCGCGTCATGCTGGTGGTGCATTGTGAGTCCACGTTTGTAATTAGCCCAGTCAGTAAGAGGCGCGGTGCTGCACCTGGTGTCGCGTCAGCTTCGCTAGCAACGGCGTGCCGCCCTCCGTCAGCAAGCGAGTCATGCTAGTGGTGCACTGTGAGTCCACGTTTGTAATTAGCCCAGTCAGTAAGAGGCGCGGTGCTGCACCTGGTGTCGCGTCAGCTTCGCGAGCAACGGCGTGCCGCCCTCCGTCAGCAAGCGCGTCATGCTGGTGGTGCACTGTGAGTCCACGTTTGTAATTAGCCCAGTCAGTAAGAGGCGCGGTGCTGCACCTGGTGTCGCGTCAGCACCGCGAGCAACAACGTGCCGCCCTCCGTCAGAAAGCACGTCAAGCTGGTGGTGCAATGTGACTATTGTGAGTTCATTGCCACTTTTAAGGGTTCCGTACCTCAAAAGGAAAAACGGAACCCTTATAGGATTTCTCGTGTGTCTGTCTGTCCGTCTGTTTCTATATAATCTATAGTTTTCAACCTATAGATTACAGGAAAACCTATTAGAAATCTACAGTAAAGCGTAAGTCGGACTTAACGGAAAAAACTCAAATTGCGAATTTCACTCACTGCCGCTGCAAGGAGTTACCAAATCTCTTCACATTGTGTGAGCGCATTCGGATGTTACATATAAACTCATTTCTGTTTCGTTTTGTTCAAAATATCGATTATTCGCAAAAATGACTTAAGTTCCTATTAAAAAGCAGGCGCTTAAGCCCTTCTTGTAGTGTACGGAACCCTTGCAACGCGAGTACAACTTGCACTTGGCCGGTTTTTTTTTCTGATTAAGCTTCCATACAAACATTATGCCTTTTGTTTCGTGTGTTCTCTCATTCTGTTGGGGCAGGCTTCTTTTGATTAAATTAAGTACTTACGCACTCTGTGATCTATTTTATCGCACAATTTCGGCAATGTTTTCAAAATCAATTGAACTTGAACAATGTTAATCAATTTCCTTAAAATTTGTGTAGCAAGAAGACATCCCACGCCGCCCACGAGCCTTGCACTAATATCTAAAATTAAAAAGAAACTGACTGGGTTATTTGATGAAGTTTTAATGTAATATAATTAATGTACACATTATTGACTAGAGATCCATACTCGTATGTTTCCACTGAACACACGAACAATGCGTATCCATTATCTAGTGGACAGATATGGCCCCAATTTGGGGTGGTCTCCGTTGCAAGCTAATAACTATTAGTTTCACATTATTTATCAAAATACAAAATGTTGATGTTCTAACATCACGGGTTTTCCATCACAATTAGGTAAGATAAAATAAAATTACTGTACCTAAAGGCAAAACTGTTAAACAATGTCTGTTCACTAAATATTTTGCGCTTACATTTTTCGGTATCTTCCGCTTTACGCATAAATTTACCGCTTCCAGCCCCTTCGGCCACAGCGACTGGACGACAGATTACCCAATTCGGAACTGACAGCGCCTTAAGCACGATTTACTCTCTGAGGTTTAAAAAATATGATTGTTTACTAAGCGTTCCGGATTTAAGTTATTTTTAACCATTTTTACTGCTGTAAAATACTAACGATGAGTTTTTATCATAATCTGATTTAATCTTGATTTTTGTTAAATCGAAATAAAGAGGATATTATGGGGGAAGAAATTAATTGATCAACCGTTTTTAAAAGTGATCACTGATCTGCAAAATAATCTGCTATTTAATCATTTGGGCAGCATACAAATAATATGCCGGCTTGAGCTACAAAATCATTATTTGATCAACAACATTGAAGAATTGGTCGGCACAAAAAAAATCGTTAACAGTTTAATTATGAGGTCTTTAATTTAGAGCAGCTTAGCGTGACATTAAATTTAAACTGGTATTCAAATATTTGCTAACCTTAAGTTGCTGACCATTTATAAATTTTAGCTGACCAAATATATATTTTTGGTCATCAAAATCGGTTCTTTTTGCAGATCGGCTAAATAACACCTATATTATAGGTACTAACTCCGGATCTCATTTTCAATAGGTATGACCTAAACTAAATGCAATGAGAGTCAAAATTATGCGAATAACTAATAAATGTGCCTATTCAAACGCCTATTTAAAAATACCACAAACTGATAAGTAGTCGAAAGAATGTTAACTAAATCATTCGAATCATTTTGACGTACTATCAGCTGCAAAAGTGCATGGCGAATTTATCAATGAATTCATTCATAATTTCTCCATGCACTTTTGCACCTGATAGTACATGTGAATAATTTACAAAACCGCAAAATTCTGCAAACACTATTTGACAAAACGAAAATTCATCCGTGTACTTAACGATAAATTATTATAGCGGATAAAACATTTTTCCACTAAACTGCGTTCATCGTTTAGGTATTTCTTTCTGTTGAACGTGTGAAAGCTGACGTATCGTGTTGATCTTTTCTTGATGTGGAAAAAATCATGACTTGTTGAATTGCATAACCTATCACAATTAGACGTTAGCAGTCACAAGACTTGGAAGAATCAACATAGTGTGTTATTTGAAATAAATTGTGGATTTAAAAAGTCAAGTTTAAATGTCCGGACTGCTGAAAGAATGCATCAATTAGCTTTTTATTACAATTTGCCAAAATACATTTTGGCAAATATTAACATCAAACATTCCAATCTAAGCGACTACAGTTCATCCAAACTATATCCTTTTCACTTCCATTCCTACTCCGTATAGTTTGCTACAGCTTCATCATTAACGATTCCCGAAAATGTACCAGTACCACTTCTTTTTGTTCAAACGAAACTACAAAGGCGATACGAATAAAAACACTTAAAGCTCAGAGCGGGCATATCATGTTCACTATTTTTAGCAGCTGGCGCGATGGTTGCCGTTCCCGGGCTCTTGCGTGACCACGCCGAACGACACAACTTTTACTGCCGTGCCTTTTGCGCTGGTGATAAGTTGATGTGTTTTATCAATGAATTAACCTACACCCAAGACAGTATTCATTATGAAAGAATTTGTGACGTGGTGTTTCACTAAAGTCTATTCATTATGTACAGTTTAGCTTAGTTTAAGATTGCATTCCTGTAATGTTGGCGATATACTTATAAGAATATGAGCGATTACACCAGAGAAGGGTCTCTTTGATGTAATTTTTTGACATTTTCAGTTCATTAGACTTGTAATCTTAGAGAAATAAATATGTTTGAACTGAACTGACTGGGATATAGACCGTGATTACCTTATTGATCCTTTTTTACCGGGAGCTATTTAGACAAAAATCAAAATGGTAATCACGTTCTATATCCCGGTCAATATAAGTCTAATGAAAACCGTGTATCGTTTAAAACTCTCATTTTCAGTTTAGTTTCTAATTGCATATAAACTGAATCAATTAACTATGTATATTCTTTTTTTTTTTGCATAAGCTCAGTGTGTGAAGTGAACCACCATTAAAAAGCTTTAATGCTCAAAGGTCCCTCAAATGCTCAAAGGTTAACTGGAAGAGATCCCTTAAAGGGATAAGTTCGCCCTTTGTACTGAAACTTTTTATTTTAAATATTATGTGCTGTATTCTTTTCCTGTACAATAAAGTGTTTACTTACTTACTTACTTACTTTAATATTTATGGTTAACTTTCATTCATGTGGGTGGTTTCTCTAACCGCCGAAGTCGCCAAACTATAGCTGTAAAGTACAGCGGGGCAATCTGAACTGGAAATTAAGTGATTTTAACTCGATTTTTTCCATGGTTTGAATTATTAACGATAGTATCACAAGTGTCCACTAAACACGCGTACCATACATGTCCAGTGGATATAATCTTAAATATAAAATAGAATAAGTATAATAAAGTGGTATGGATCGTAGCTTTGTGTAAAGCAAGTAAGTTTAGTAGGTACATATTTGTTGCTGGATTGAAGATAGGCTAAGCCAATAAACTGAAATAAATGTCATATACAAAGAAATAGCGACGGATGGAGTGGTTTAGGCATCCGTGGCGATAACGGAGGACGCTGGTTCGAATCCAGCTTTGAACACTTGGAGGCCTTGGTCACTTTTTCTTTGTATATGACATTTATTTCAGTTTATAGTTAAAATGTGTCTACTAAAAACAACAAATTAAATTATTTTCTATGAGGACAAAATAATTTGTTCTAAGAATTAGTCTAAGCCAAGTTTAACAAGTACCTAGTGTAGGCAAACAAACGCTTACTGTTCTCTTTGATATATTAGTACCCTAATGAATGCTAAGAAATGTAGTAACAAAAAAATAAACTAAATCTTTTGTTACAGTCCCCCCTATTATGACAATACAGAACCAGCTGGTGGGAGCAAAGGAGGGTGACACAGTGCATCTAGACTGCCACTCGGAAGCTTTTCCTAGATCTATAAACTATTGGACGATAAATGACCAAATCATATCACAATGTAAGTATTTTTTTTTAAACTTATAATGCGACTTCCAACTGACAGCGTTAAACGATTAAAGCTCACTGACAGCGTTAAACTTTTAACTGAGTTTTAACCCTTAGTGTTGCCAACTCTAATTTTGAAATACCCGTTCCTATTTCCACGCACAATTTTTTTACGTTGATCTTAGACAGTAGTTCGTTTCTAGGGTAATGTTGAAATCTATTCCATTACGGGTACGTGCTTAATAGGAGATATGTAGATGCCTAGATGGCCAGAAAATATAGGTATACTTGTTGAATTAAAATACCATAAATTCCAAGTGAGGGGTGATAAAAGTTAATTTAACTTGTTTACTCCTGATTATGGGCAAGTGGTGGTGTCTGATCCATATAAATTAATATCATTGATGGTAAATGAAATTATGAATATTTTATAAACGAGAATATTTAATATCAAGTAATGTTAGACCTTTGAACTGTAAATGAACTTTTTAACAGGACTGACTAAAAGTTAATCATTCTAATGAACAGAGCTTCATTAGAATTATTAACTTTAGTCATAACATATAGTCACTGTCGATATAATACAATTGTGAATGAGAAAATCACATTATTAAGCACGTACAAGTGAAAGCTTATGATTATGACATTAAGGCAGCAAGCTGTGAATTATGTGATTTTATTTATTTGTACCTATATTCGATGTACTTTAAAATTTCTGCTGCTGGCGAGAATGATATATTACCCCTTCTAAGAAATAATGATCCTCTGGCAAGACTGGTGCCGTAGCCGAATGGCATTTCTGCGACGCGAAACGAAAACGAAACACCGCGAAAGGTAGTCTGACTCAGTCGCGCCCATACGCAAGAGCGATAGTGATAGATATCTACGAGCGTTTCGTTTCGTGAGCGTTTGTGCCATTCGGCTCTGTCTCACCAGAAAACGGTGATAAAATATAAAAATACAGATGCCGAAGATCGAACTCCCAAACAAATTCCGATACACGCATTCTTTCCTTACAAAATTGGCTTGAATATAAATTGTTACAAATATTTGCAGCGGACAAAAGATTCGAGATTACCGCCGTAGAGAGAGGGTACGAAGTGGACATGCGGCTGAAGATCAAGAAAGTAGTGCGGTCTACGTTCGGCACTTACAGCTGCATATCAAAGAACTCGCTCGGAGACACCGACGGGACAATCAAATTGTACTGTAAGTATATAATATGTTATGGACCAAGTGATATCAAACACTATAAGTAATGCCCGAGCATTATGAATAATGCCGAATTGTGAGTAGGCAGTTTGGTAAAAACTATTGAAATAATTAAATTGCCTGGGCATTATACATAATGTCCATCCTCTGTTGGGAAAAGTAATAATAACATAGCGAATAGCTGAACTGAATTTTGCCCGGGCATTATAAATACATAATGCCCATCCTCTGTTGAGCAAAGTAATAAATTACACGGTATAGCAGATTTTTTTAAATAGCTGAATTTTGCCCGGGCATTATTCATTTAGTGCCCATCCCCTGTTGGGCAAAGTAATAATAACACAATAAAATAATTATGAAATAATCCATGGCATCTTTATAAACTGAAATAGATACCATACACTAAAGAATAATATTTAAGGAAAAAAAAACCGCCTTCCTTTGGGGTTCTGGTGATGAATACTTTCAAATGTTGGATTATGTTATCAATTCGTCTGTATATTTTTTAATTTTTGTTATTCGATATCTCCGTCATTTCTGAACCAATTTTGAAATCTGGATGATTCTGAAGTACTTACAGATGAGAATGATTATCAGAACGGAACTCTAACCAGGGGCGGCTCACTCTTCATCAGCAGTTCCACTGCACCAAATGTCACTGTTCTGGACGTAAGTGCATGCTATTCTTATAAAAATACCAAAGTCACTATAAGTGTGCCGTTCAGATTTGAGTTCTGACCATCATCAGCAATTCCACTGAGTTTGGACCGTTCTGACCATCATCAGACCATCATCAATTCCACTGCACCAAATGTCACTGTTCCGTACGTAAATGCATGCTGTTCCAGTAAAAACACAAAAATCACCATATGTATGCCTTTCAGATTTGAGGAGTTCCCTCGATTTCTCCAGGATCCTATCATCAGAACTGGATTCTGAGAAAAATGGAACCAATCTGTATGCATATACATTCAATCAAAAAAAAAATTTTCAAAATCGGTCTAGTAACGACGGAGATATCGAGGAACAAACATTAAAAAAAAAATACAGACGACTTGATAACCCCTTCCTTTGAGATTTGGAAGGCGGTTAAAAAGCGATCAAGCCCACTGGTGGCGAAGCCGGGAAACGAACCCGGGTCTCCAGCTCACGTGTTCGACTGCTACACCACCCCGACTGCCAAGGTAACCGTAGAAATTTCTCTAGTGTATGTTATCTCTGAAGGCTTATGCGCCTTTGACCAACTCTAAGGGTGAGCAATTTGTTTCCCGGCTTCGCCACCAGTGGGCTTGATCGCTTTTTCTTTAGTGTATGGTATCTATTTCAGTTTATAATAAGTAGTGTTACTACTTTAAAAGAACAAATCAAAAAATATGTAATAATAATTTGATTTGTTCCCTACATCGATAATTGGATTTGTTAAAAACAGACGGAGGGACACACGGACCCAGACGCACTATAAAACCTTTTGTATCTTTTTGGTACGGAGAGGTAAAACTGTTTATTTAGGTACTTTTATAATACTTAATCATCACTGATATAATTAATTCAGTGTGTCAAAGAGAACTGCTCTTTAACTATGAAATCAACCTTTAAAATCAAAACTAAGTAAGACAATAACCTAACCACACATTTGTAAATTTTGAAAAAAAAAACCCTACATAACGGACCGATTTTCATTAAACATGGCTAAGAACAGAACACTCCAGACTAACTCAGCTTTCAAACAAATAAAACCAAATCTAAATCGGTTCATCCGTTCGAAAGCTACGATGCCACAGACAGACACGCACACAGACAAGACAGACAGACAAGTCAAAATTATCACCCCGTCGTTTTGCGTCTGGGGTTAAAAATAAAAGGAGTTAAAGTTCATAATATAATCTAAAATATTAGAAATAAAATAATGTTTACATAGGTAAACGCCAGCGTGTTGATCTTTTATATTACACCCTTCGCTCGTCGCCAGCTCAATTACAATTATGATTTTTCCCTTAGGATTTCGTTCTTACACCGCTATCATAGACTGAAAACACTTTCGCCGCGTTATGTATTTTGTATTCGCGTAGTCGTGAACAGGAGCTTTAAGCTGTGTCCACTGACGGATTATGTCCTATTTAAATCGACTTCTACATGATATATTGACATACCTAATTCTTTATCCTCTTGTTAACATACAGAACCATTAAGTATTACAATTTTGATTTCAGAACCTTTTTTTTCTACCATTTATTATGTACAGACGAAACAATGGCCCATGGCAATGGTATACGTGTAATGATATGAATGTATTATTTATGTATTATATTGATTGTATGTAAATAATATTGCTATACTTGTCAATAGTTGTCATGCTTTCTAAATTTATTTTTCTCACTGCACCCACATTCGCGAATTTCTGTTTGGCCCTATGGTTGACTGGTAGAGAATGCCTCAAAGCATTAAGTCCGCCATTTGTACTTTTTTTTTTCCAATTGTGCAATAAAGTTTAAATAAATAAATGGCCAGTCAACTATAACTATCAACTAAACTAAGCCTGAATAGCAACCTACTTCTATAATATTACTATACTGTAAATCGCCACAAAATGAGTCCAGACTTTTTCTCCATTACATTTTTTGGCTTGCCTCGGCCTCCGGTAATCTGTGCCCATTTTGTCGCTATTCGGCCCATCTCTCCGGATGCATTCAACTGATGTATACATGATATACCTATTCAATGATAAATCTGTTGACAGCGCTGTCGGGCAAGTTCGAGGAGACGCAGTACAACGAGGTGGGAGAAGACGAGACGCCGGACGTCAGCGAGCTCGAGGCACTGAAGCGCAGCGGCGCGTGCGCAGCCAATCTCGCGCTGCCTCTGCTCCTGCTGCCAGCGTTATAACTTCATTTGTATATACCGAATATATTGTTACTGTAATATTTTCACAGACGTTTCATTTGTTTCACCGGGCAACCAACGGTAGCTAATGGGAAACTGCGCTGTATCAGAAAAAAGTGTAGGAACGTATTAATTTATCTATATCCCATGACGAAGCTGGTGCGCAATTTAAATACAGGATTTGCGGAAATGTTTTAAACTCTTCGTGCTAATTTACCCGATATATTTGATATCGAAACCAGGTAAATTCCCAAAAATATAATCATGAGCGTATATTTTAAACGGTTCGATAGGTGCTGGAATCTTGATATAAATTACTGCATGAGGATTAAACAGAAATGAATTGTGCACTCCAGAATTATTCAATGGTACTGTTCGATTTTTTGCGGAACTGCTGCAGTGCTGCTACTCACTGTACTTTTTAGAAATACGAATAACGAAAACAGCTATCTACATACTTAAAAATCTGCGTAAGAATGTCCTAGGTATAGCTATTAAATACTTAGTTAATTAAAACTAGATGTTTTGTAAGCTTCCAATACAACTTACAGCCATCAGCTCAATTTACCTATCTTTCCTACCATAACTTCATATATCAAACTCAACATTACATATGTATGAAACACACTAAGTAAATAACGAACTTTTGTACAACAAGACCTGACGCTGACGTGTTACAAATTCTAGTAGCGCCGTGATGAAATCCGTCAAAACTTATACAACGAATAAGATAAAATAAGAAGCACTTTGTTTCAGAAATTAAACTAAAATATTATTCTGTAGGTGGATCTAGGAATAGTGAAATGTTTTGTCACATGACAATGCAAATTTTATTGTGAAATCGTACAATACTATATTATCATCATTCAGAAATACAGACACTACCTGAGTGTTTACTTCATTACCATTATCTTAATATTAGTTTAGTATGGAATTAACTACAACTTACTTACTTTAATAACAGACCTGCCTGTGCCTACTGTATGTTACTCTGTAGTTCATAAAATACGAAATTTGGAAATGTACAATATTTTGATAATTTAGTGCTACTGATAATAATGCTCCCTAAAATTATTTTTCAAAGAAATAACCACAATAATTAGGTATGTATCGAGTAAACTCAAAGTAACAAATAACGGTCCTAAGGTCTAATCAAACATATCAAGTTATAAAAGACATTTAGGGTCGGTGTACACGCGATATTTCTAGTCACGAGACCACATCGTGGCAGCATCGATATTGCGTAAAAATATCGCGTGTGCCGCAACCCTTAAAATTAAGTTTCCATTTTCATTTGATTTTGTCTTATGATGTGACATAAAGAGATTTCTAAATACAGACTTACCCGCCTTATGCGCATGAGTAGACAGCGTAATATGACTAAACCGAATAATTTTAAAAGCGTATTCCTGGCAGGCAATTATGGTCGCGCGATAAATGATAAAACATCTGGCCGTCCTTATCGCACTTACTAATAGTGCGATAGGGACGGCCTGATATTTTATCGTCTATCGCGCGACCATGCTACCCGTGCTGATCACATTTTAAGACTAAAATTTCATGAAGGTTAAACAAAATTGCCTCCGAGTGAAACACAAAACTGTTGACCACACCTACACGAACATAAACTAATCCATCAATTTGTTCAATATTTATGATTCAAAATCATAATTTATAGATGAATTTTACCAGCCCGCTGAAGAAATCAAGTTAAAATTTGTATCAAATTACTTTGCACTTGTGGATAAAATACAATTTTGCTATCTGTTTATCTGGTTTCGAAGAACAAAATAAGCCTCTACCAGTTGGTATGGTGAAAATATATTTTCAGTACAGATGGTGCTTTTTTACGCACTAGTGCGAGAAGTGGTTCATTATATGCCAGGTCGAAACTTCGGAGGCTCATCTGTACTGAAAAACGTCGTACGATACACGTGCGAAAAAGGAAATTCGTAACTCGTGTTGATTTAAAACACTCCCTTCGGTCGTGTTTTAATTTATCGCCACTCGTTTCGAACTTCCTTTTTTACGCACTTGTATCGTAAAGTACTATTTCTTATTCTTGGTCTATGTAGGTATACATAGATTTGATTCAGGGACCATAAGTAAGTACCTACTAGAGAAAACAAATGTTGCCGAACGATATTGCCGCGGACTTCGCTTGACATGTTTAGCAACAGCGCACGACACGTATCGCCAGTTGTATATAAGATTAATAAGTTGTGCGATTTCGCCAGTGTCAAATATAAAGTTACGAATCTCGAGTAAAATCATGTGATGCGACCAGCTATCTCAATCGGAAACTCGCCTTCTCTTGATGTTTCACCATATCACGGGTGGTGTTGTCCCCTGGTGTATTCCCAGCTTAACGTACCTTTCGCAAGCGGACTTTATGTAATTGTGTTACTATTTATTTAGTAATAGAGGTAACTAGTTCGAAACGGAACCAACCAAATACTGTAGACTTGTAGAGCTACATTTGACGGATCTGCAGGAAGATCATATGAACAAGTGGCATTTATGTAAAATATTTGCTGTAGTCAAATATGTATGCCTGTGATTTGTAACACGAAATTAATTCACGTAATAGTACTAAAACATTCACGTAATTTGTGGTCAGCAATGGCATATAACTACTATCAGTAAAACTATATGTATAAATATTATTATCTGACAGCACAAACTTTACTCTTCGTATTAATTATTGTCAACCCGTCCGCCAACAACACTTACAATGTCCGCGCTCCGATCTAAAGATAGATCCCTTAGCTTCAACTTCTGAAACACTGGTCCCCAAGTCAGCGATAAATCAAAACCATCTTCCCTATTGAATTTTCCGGGACACAAACATATATACTTTACTATGTATGTGTAGGTACTTAATGTATACACGACACGTGTGGGGTTATAGGATGTTTTTACAGCGCAAGTATCTACATCATATAAATAAAAAATAATACATACCTATCTACTTTTTTATGACGTTAAAATGAAAATGATAAAGATTTTTAAAGCCCTTGTGACTACTTATTAATTTTGTTTATTACTTTGGGTTCCCAAGAAATTTAGTACAGACTACAGATCAAATTTAATTAAAGTAACCTATTACCTAAATAGCTACTCATAATTTGTTAATTTTCAACAATATTATGACTTTCAGTTGAAGACTACATGAAGCAATAAAAAGAATAGGTATCTACCTACCTAATTATGTAGGTATTTATTTCATATTATGGGAAAGCCACCATTTGAAAATGTACATGTCGGATGAAAAATAATTAACACCAATATGGTTATAACTTAGTTTATACGTAGGTAGGTAATCTCAATTAAATACCGGTAAGTGTTTTAAGATTTTTTTACTCATTGTCACGCATGTTTCCCATTGCTACACTTGCTACTCGTGTTCAGTGGTAAATTTATGGACATATGAACTCTTAATAAATACAGATCATTGTGTATTTAAAGAGCCAAATATGCCATACTTAGCCGTATAATATTGACTTCACCAAAACGTAGTATCTGAATAGTAGTAGTACGCACTAGGTAGCTACAGTAAGTAACTTTTCATCCTCTGCCAACATGCCCCTAAATCTTACAATGCATCACTAATGGAGAAAATATATACAAAATTAAGCTTATTTCAGGACAGGTGAGAGAAACGAAGGGTCGTCACGATCCGAGGGTCCGGATGCATTCAGCGGAGCACAAACGCGAGCATTCACTTTGAATCAGTCATGGGATTAGGCCGTTCGTGATCTGAAACGCTTACTAGACAATGCCGTGTTTACTTAGAAACTCAAGAAGCTAAGTAATTGGGGGCTTAATGAAAATCAACGCGCTTGTTGATCAAGGCGAAACTTGGCTCTTTGTTTAGAAAGTTAATACTTATTGTTTCTTTTTCTGAAAAATCAGGGATCGGGCAGCTGGATTACTGGCGGCGACCAAAGTGAGCACTATCAATTATTTTTTTCCATTAAATAGTGGCTATGTGCATAGTTGGAGATATTTTTTCATGTAAAATATTTGCCTAGCTTATTGTTATCGCTCCCAGTTAGCCAGTTACATCTCTAAGCTATAAAAACTTCTGAAATTTTGAGTCGTAAATTAATACATTACATTAAGCAATTAAAATTTTGATAAGTATATTTACTTTTTGTACAATTATTAAAAAATATAAGTACTTAGAATTATCAATAAAACTTTTTATTATTTATTCATAAGACAACAATAACCCATAATGTTAAGAAACATGTTTTAACTGTTTTTTTTTTAGAGAATAGTGATTACGTAATGACCGGAATAACATCCACAAACAAATATACTCGTAGTCCGAACTTACAGTAAATGGCTTACAGGCAACTTGCTTCCCAATCTTATTCCTAATATAAATTGATATTTATATTCCGACTTTTATAAACCCCCTGCGCTAATAAGATTATAGAAAGCGATATGATATTTTGTAACTCGTTAACATCACGATTTCAATTTTATATGGCACCGAGGCGTGTGGAAATTAACGACAAACCTCGGTTATTTGACTAAATCGTAACAATTTTGCGACGCCATTAACCCCCCAACACTTAATGAAATTGTAACACCCCGCTACCCCTTAATTAATTACACCCTAAATTACCTAACTTATGTCCAAATTGTTAGCCCTAATTAAAACAATACACTATTAAAAATTGGCCATTAAAACAAATACTGTGATCGTCTAGTAAGTGGTAGGACCCCGTAGTTGTGCGTAGCAATCCAGATTCTTTTTACCTTTAGGAACTTGCTATTAGGGGTAAATTTAAGTTGATAAAACTAAGGCAGTAATATATTCACTTGAGGTATAATAAGCTGAGAGAACGTCATTTGTGAAAGAATTTAGTGCGTTGAGATAAAAGTGTGTGAGAATGGTAAAATTGTGTAAGGAATATAAATACAGGAAATATATTAAAAATAAATACAAGACATTATTTAAAATGGGGTTAATTGTTTCCGACCCACGAGTCCCTTATACGTAGGAATAATAGGTGTATAATATAATATAGCCTATTATAAGGACCTCGCTCGAGCATATGTACAAACTAGGTTGCTGGTTCAATTTATGCTTTATCAAACATTGAACAAATGGGATCCTTAGAACAAAAGTAAACTGATGTAAAGTGTCTTTGCTCTACTTAAAAATGTACTACCATAATAGTAGATATCAAATATTTAATCAAGGATCCTTTAATCCCGGTATAATTTTATATGTTTTGGGATGTTTCTGCAACCAAGTCCTCTAACGTCAGGATAGAAACTGCTCTGCCTACCCCTGGTCTATCAAGGAAACAGAATATCTATTTTGATACCCTTTATTGGGCCTATTCATTGACCTTCTTTTGATACTAAGACAAATACTTCATTGATCTAGCCTTTCGAACGACAAAACCCCAGACTCACACGCCATCCCATATATATATTTTGGTTCGGCCATAGCCATCGAAGGTTGTCCAAGATCACAAAATATAAATTCTATATGCGTGCAATTTCCCACGTTCCGAGTATAGTGGTCCATTGCTTGACATCGTGTTTCACTAGTCAATGCTAGAATTGTTTGGTCTCCCAGACAACGTTATCGTTAACCATATTATGAAAATGGAATGATGATTCCAAAGTCTGCCAATCTCGAGGCCAGTGTCAATGATTCAACTTTTGTGAACAATCTTATTTTTATATCAATGATTCTCCTTGATAGCGACAGGATCCTAACATCCATAGATGTCCTATGCCTCCCTAGTATTTAGTATTAGTATTAATTCCCACAAGTTATCCTTTAACTCTAATAAAGTTTACATGTTATGAACAATAAATAAAGTTATTAATCCTACTTTCATTGATATAGCAAAATTATCTTACTTAAAGATGAGACAATAGTATGAAAATCCTTCTAATCACCCAAAGAGATTCTAGCTAATAGAATGTGTATGTACATAAAGTAAATATGTGTAATATTTTATGTATCTAAATAGTAGTCATATTAGAGATACTCAGATCCGAATTTTAATTAATAATATTCCAAATTAACCGTTAGTGTTAATTGTATGTAATAAATAAATTGAAATTTGAACGACTTAAAATAATTACCACATAAATATAACATTCATGAATATCTTGTTCATATGAAATGAATAAGTACCACTATTTAAAATTATCACCTTCAGAAAATAGCACTAATCTAAAATTACAAATATAAACACATTCAAAATAAACAATTTGGACACTTACTGGTAGTCTTCAAGTCTACTTTACCAAGATACCTTCTCGCCAGTCTCCAACCTCTCAATCTTGTATCTTAAACTCCTGATGTCAACACCTCAACGTTCCCTCGCCGAATGCCCTCTCTGACGCTGCGCTCTGAGTTTTATTGTCCCGATTTTAACGCATGCGCTGTGTTGTTTTATGGCTAAGAATGTCTGATTTCGCCAGATGTGCCTAAAACGCCTAATGTGCCGGACTTGCCTTATTGTGCCTAAAACGCCTATTGTGCCGATTTCGCCTAATGTGCCTAAAACGCCTATTGTGCCGGTTTTAATTCCGAGAATTTCTATTTTTAATTTGTTGGAATTCCATTTCGTATGTAAGTTGTTTTCGTTTTATTTATTTGCAATTTTTAAGTTTTTATCTCTGTATGCATTTGTTTCTAAGCATAATTATTATAGATATATCTTATGATTTGAACCGAGGACTGTGTGGTCCGTTACATCTGCCCCTTTTATTTTCGTTTGATTCAAAATAACATTTTGTGTTAAACGAAAATAACCAATAAAATAATTCAGTTATTGAAATTTTCAATTTCCCATTTTCATAGTTGTGGTGAATAAAAGTGACCAATACTCAAAAGAACCTCACTGATCCAGCACGAATTATGAACTTAATAGTTACCCAGACACATGAGTCAAATTGTCACCAGCCAGAATTTTCATTCCAGTAAAAGCATTTGGTTGTGAATCAAATGTACCCTAATGGTAAAATCCTTGCATCCTCATATGGGTAGTTAGTCACATTGTCCGACAGGTAACCCGCTATCTCCATTGTCCAGATATTATGAACTTACAAAGATCTCTTCACTAGAAAGAAAAAGCCTTTCTATTCTCAGGTAGCCACTGACAACTGTTCTCCCCATAGTTCAAGGAACCAGTCCACAACTCAATACTAATCAATAATTTTCCTCCTTTCTCGGCATAATGTCCTATGTATAATTATAAGAGTAATCAGACAATCAATGTTTTAATCAAATCAACAATTTTATAATTATGATTCCATGTTAAGTCACATTTTTTTTTTTTATATATGTCAAACAAAATTATCTGATTTATCCCATAAAGACACAGGGTGTGTGTTTAGTTCGTTTGTTAGCGGCATGTAGAGTATGTTGTTACCAAAAGAATGTACCTGTAAAAGGTATAAATTATTTATCCTAACACCTAACTCTTTTGGTATCAAGTTTGTGTAACCCTTTCCCCATTTCGAAATTCCAATAACTGCCGTCACTATTCTCAGACTTGCAAACACGAGGAAACCCTTCCCATTCTCAGACAATACTACCTACTTCATTCATTCATCTAGCTAAAACCTCTCTTCTTTCTATTATGCCACTCTCATTTAATATATTCGTTCAGATTTCATCCTTCCTCATACACTCAATTTTACTGTTTCTGTCATACCTGCAAGTCCACTTAGATAATGACAGTAAAAATAATGTATAATATCATAAATAATAAGCTCTCTCTTTTCCCTGTTGTTATTTCGATTTTTTTTCAAATTGATCAGAAATTTAAAATAATATACATACTTATATCATAAGTATAGGTACTATGTTATTCTTTACTTTATCACGTCTTACATTTAACTTTCGCATTAACCCTATACAAACGGCACGCAAAATTGTACGCAAAACTCCAAAATATTGTATGTGATGCCAATTACCGTTAAGTATTAATTATATCTTTTCAACCTATATTTCAAGACACAAAGTTGAATTATGGAAGATTTTACGAAATACCGGTATGAATTCTCCTTTTGTAAGTAGGAAAAATAATACAAGTAACTTGTTACGCCTAGCTGCTCTGATAACATCTTCTAACTCTATGACATAACTATCTTCTAGAATTATCGTTACAAACATACACACATACCAACATACTGAACTATCATTAGTTTAATAAACCTATCGAACGCGCATGTGACACTGTTTGAGTTGCAGGCGTCCATAGGTTACGGTAACCGCTTTACATCAGGCGGGCCATATGCTTGTTTGCCACCGACGTAGTATATAAAAAAAAGATGGAAAGTCACATGTGTGAAAGTTTCCAAACATGACGAAATATGAGACTTGGTTGCACATAATATTGTACGGACTATTTTTCTAAATAAATGATTGCAACGATTGTCGCATTGTTACACAACGATGGTAGTATGGCTACCGTACCGTACATCGAAATCTACAGATCCAACTGAAATCTTACTTTGTTTTGTAAACGATTGAACAAGAATTACGTTTCGAACAGTATGCGAGCGAAACCGCGGCAAAAGCTAGTAAATCCTGTACTACTACGCATTACCTATTTATCTCATTTTATAACTAATATGGTTCTACGATCCGTTACTTAGCAAAACATAGAAAGTTTGAAATTTGGTGTTCTTCAACTGACCTTTTAATTTGTCATAGTATACTAGCAGTCTAAACAAAGTTTTACTATAATAATATTTTTTTTCTTAATGAAATTCCACAAAATATATTATTTATATGAGTCATGGATGTTTTCCATGTATACAGCATGTTTTTATCCATTCAAATAGGCATATCGTCGCTTAGCACCCACAGCACAAAATTTGATAGGTTTGGGGCTAAGTTGAACTGTGTAAGATGCCCCCAATATTTATTTATTTATTTCATATTTATATAAAAAAAAAACATTAAGATTGAATGTAAACGTCAAATCACTGTCTCTATTTTTTTATTCTACAATTCGTTCCACATAGTCTGCAGAGCCCCATTCATACTGGATAAATTTTAGTCGCATCCGGTCCGTCAAATGTCTTATGATTTATAGAGCCCTTTTGATTTTTCTATGGCAACATTTGCTATGCTGACGTCATTGCCACGTCATTACTGTCAGTCACACAGAAATAAAAGAAAAATGGATGCCGTTTACACGCATCATTTGGAACTGAAAATTACGTAATTTATCGACCTGCTGGCTTGTATTTGTTATAAATCATAAAAAAGTGAGTAATACATTAACTAAGTAATGATATTTGTTGTTAGTAATGTGATAAATACAACACAAAATGTGTATAACGAATGTAATAAATAAATGATTGTTTGCTTTTAGCCTGTGACGCCAGTGAAACTACGTAGTTTTCTTTCGTGATGATTTGATGATACCTCAATGGAATTGAGCCAAGTTTTCGCCGTAAGTAATAACGTATTTAACTATTCGAAATTTAACTTGTCCATCACAAAGCAGTTTATAGTTTAGTTTCAACCTTGACTTGCTAAAATAATAAAATGTTTTCCAATAGAGAGATTGTCTAATTCCTATAGCGCACTATACTAACATTCTAATTCTGGTCTTAGAGATGGAGAATTTTAGTAAGCCTACAACTTCCTATTTCTTATGTCCGCCTATTTACATGTTTCAGGTATTGGGTGCTAGATGCCCCTTGGAGTTAAGCCCCAGTGCTACTATACTACCTTACCAGTTATGTGTGGGTGTTGTAGTCCTAAGACACGGAGGTACAAAGGGCCTTCACAAGCTCACGCCACGCCTTCCTATCTTCAGCAACCCTCGTGACCTCGCTCCACCAGCTCAAACCTGCCACTCGCAGCTCATTTTTCGACGGACCGCTTCCATGAGTAGACAAGGCACCGACGATCACGGCTTGCATCACCTGTACTGCTATGTAATATGTAAGTTACACTTTTAATGTCTAATGATTCTGTAATCTGTTAACTAATCTCACCTAGTGTTAATAAAATTATTTGTATGCCTTGAATTATAAGGTACGGGTTCGAACCGCGACCCATTGTCCTTGAGAAATGTCATCTGATATTTGCCAGTTGCTTTTGAGTGAAGGAAATCATCGTGAGGAAACCAGACTAATTTCAATAAGACCTATTGAAAATTAGTGCCTACGCCAAATCCTGGAATTAGCTGTCAAGCAGACTCCATGCTTCCATGAGCCGTGGCAAACACCGGAATGATGCAAGGAGGTTGAATGAATTTTAAAGTTTGACCAAGCAATGTTGGTCTTAAGCAAAAATTGTATAAATGAAGAATGTAAGCATTACCGAATGTCAATAATAAGAATCATGCTTAGTTTGTAATCAAGTAGGCCTGTACAAAAATGCCCCTTCAATTTTTATTTATTTATTTGACTTTTATGTTGTTGTTAAGTCAATTATTTCTCTTTTATTCTATTTGGCTAAACTTTATTTCGATAATAGTTTAGTATAATAAAATTTGAAATTCATCCCGTAATTAAAGTAGACCCTAATTAATAAAATGATCAAATACTTATTTAGTTATAAAATCTCTGCCAATCTTATTCTTATAACTTATGCTTATAACTAGGCTTATTTCCTACTTAATTAATAATTATTTTCTTAACTTTTCCAGAGCATGCTGAGCAGTGCTGCCATTATACTAGGAACAATGTCCTGCCCCTTCACCGGCTGTGCACAAATTGGAACTCCATGCCCCTGCATGCCCCTTTGACTGAGCAACATGTGTGTGCTCGAAACACATTCAATTGCAACAAAATGACTCCCAGGCTGACCTGGCTCAGTTCCTGTATGTCTGATCTACATCCACAATGGTAAAATGTTTTATTTATTTATTTATTACTCTTTGGTTTACTCTAGGGTAAATAATATTGTTTGCCCTCATTCCTGATTCTAATAATAGCAAGTCTATTACAGACTGACTCCATTTGTTCATTCAAACTATTATACTGTGCACTATATTTGGCACAAACACTACTACTAAGTCTAAAATCTTAAGTCTAGCTTATCTATCTACATTCATAAGTACTTAATCTATGCTAACCTGCTCCATCCACTGATAACTGGTTTAAAGAATCAAAACACAGACTGACGGATAATCTGACAAAGTCATAAATATAGGAAACCTATGATCAACTCACTTGCTCTATTTTATAGTATACTAGATTTACTCTAATCACAATCTATTGATAAATATTTTAAAAAGCTTGCTCTTGGCAATTATGCTTTCCTATTGTAACCTCAGGTTATATTGTAGACTACTCCATAGTTGATATATTTACTAGCTACATGCTACCTAAAGAGCTGAAATTTTATAAAACCAATAAGTGGGATGACAATACAATATTACAATATCATTGAAAGCCAACTTCATGAAGATGTCTTGACAAACAATGCAATTCATTATATGACTTGTTGACCTGTATGTATAAAAAAGGAATGCACATCCAATAGTGGAATTGCATTCTAAATGTTTTAACTGAAATGTATTTACCCTTCATTTTTGTTCCAGGTTTCAATGAAAGAGTCAAAATTCTCTCCACATACAAACACTTCCAACGCCTACACTGACTACACCAAATATGATCATCACTCAACGTGTCTCACATCAAGATACTTTTTAAAAGTCATCAAGAAGGAACATAATATCTTTTCCCATGGTTTCCTGAATAATCCTAACTAAAAGTTACTTCTCTATTCTATTTTTCCTGCATGGAGTGGCGTTTTTCCATCTAATGGAAACGAAATGAACATATATGCTCTGCGTTTTTTTTTGTTTTTGTGCACCTTTTCAATATTACTAATAAAGCATTTTGTGGGTGTTTCATTTACCACCTTCCTTCATAATTTTGCTAGTGTGTGATTCACCATATCCCTAATTATTAAATGCAATAGCTACTGCAATCTGTTCACTGATGGGAATCATTTCATGTTAACACAGCTCTGAATACTATCTTATATAATGACTCAGACTGTCAATAAAAATATTCCTAGCTATATGCTTGCCCGAGGTTAATGAATGGTGTGCCCAACTCCTTACTTGAGTACTTAAGAACTATGCTTAAATTCTAGATTGTATGTTCTTGACATTCTTGTCAATAAGCTACTTGAATGTTTGTCTCTTTCAAGTAATTATAATTTGTTCACACTTCAGTGGAAGACAACTAATCCTTAGTTGTTAGTAAGTATGAAACGTGCTAATTGCTACTCGTTTCCCTATGATTATGAATACCATTACTTATTCTATTGTTAATTTTATTTAAAAATAAATCAAAATCAAATCAATGAGTCGCCCTGTTGACAACATAAGATTATTGTCAGTATAATCACAGCTAAAATAAATATTTCACAGCTTAACGCTTGTCTAGATCAATCATCATTTCATTTCCTAGTTTTTCTCTAGCTGATAACAGCTTATTACTAATCAGTTGATAACACAGAAAAGGGGCGAGAAGATAGTGAGGTAAGAGTGAACATGATATTGTCTTGCTGTCAAAGTGACATCTACCATGATATGCGACACTTGACACATGAAGAATCGATTTTGACAAAATATACTTAATCAAGTTTCTCTATCATTAATTTAGCTTATTGTTTCTTAAAAGAACATGCCAACACCAGCAACCCGCACATGACATACATACATACTACATGCCAAATCTAGTTAGAAATCAATTCCTACAGAGGCCCACAGAGCAAAGCACCCAAAATACCAGCAGCATTTCCTTGCTCATTTCCACCCAATTTAGTGAGACTGGCAGATATATTATAACCAACAGAACGGAAAATCCTGATTCACTAAACAGTAAAAGTTTCCCTTAACATAAAACATGTACAACGTTTTAATATTAAATTATTTTGATGTATCCAAGCATCTATAATCTTCCATGATATCGTTTTAAAGAACCCTCGACACAAAATCACCACAAGACAGTCGATCTGTGCGTAATTACTTTCAGCAACGACTAATTTGTTTTAGTACAAAACTTTCCCAGTAGATAAATATAACCGATACCATTGAGGTTTTATTTTTGCTATAATCTCTTCATTATCGCAACAGAATAAATATTAGCTAGAAAACGAATAACCTTTCTAAACTTGCCACTCCAATTGAATTGTTTCATTGACAGCCGGCTTGACATCTTTACAATAGCCTCAAATACTTTCTTCTATCCCCGGTGTCCCCAGTCGATGACAGTTTTCTGCACGTGTTATCTCTTATCAGTCTGTACGCACGTTGTTGATCGATAATTATGTTATTGTTTACATACAATACCACGCGCACACGCGATTCCAATTATCGTATAAAGCCGCGTCCTAAGTTCGTAACGGGTAACGTTCACAAGTTTAGTTTATGCTAGACGTGCAAACTGTCACTAGTTCTTTGAATAGTGAATTAAAGTGAAATAAAAATCCAATTAGATAAGTGATAAGCCCACAATGGTTTCAAAATTACACAGCTATGTCTAAAGTGAGTGAAATGTGTTGTGCAAAGTGCAATGTTTCTGTTTCAATATCGGATTATAACTTTTGTTTAAAAATCCAGGTTAGTGTCCTTAAACTTACAAAACATACTTCAAAAAGAAACGTATCTCAGAAACAACCGATAGCTTGATTGCCCCTTAGACTATTACGCAGTGGTTAATAAGAATAGCCGAATAATACAAAATTAAAATATAGTTTCAGTAAGGAGGATAGCAAGTTCCTAACAAGGATATCTCATTCACAGCAACACTTTGTGACAAAATGTCACTTGAATATGCTAACAATTGGACATATTTAGGGTCAATTACATCCTGCGGTCACGGTCTCCACTTTGTAACACCCCGCTACCCCTTAATTAATTACACCCTAAATTACCTAACTTATGTCCAAATTGTTAGCCCTAATTAAAACAATACACTATTAAAAATTGGCCATTAAAACAAATACTGTGATCGTCTAGTAAGTGGTAGGACCCGTAGTTGTGCGTAGCAATCCAGATTCTTTTACCTTTAGGAACTTGCTATTAGGGGTAAATTTAAGTTGATAAAACTAAGGCAGTAATATATTCACTTGAGGTATAATAAGCTGAGAGAACGTCATTTGTGAAAGAATTTAGTGCGTTGAGATAAAAGTGTGTGAGAATGGTAAAATTGTGTAAGGAATATAAATACAGGAAATATATTAAAAATAAATACAAGACATTATTTAAAATGGGGTTAATTGTTTCCGACCCACGAGTCCCTTATACGTAGGAATAATAGGTGTATAATATAATATAGCCTATTATAAGGACCTCGCTCGAGCATATGTACAAACTAGGTTGCTGGTTCAATTTATGCTTTATCAAACATTGAACAAATGGGATCCTTAGAACAAAAGTAAACTGATGTAAAGTGTCTTTGCTCTACTTAAAAATGTACTACCATAATAGTAGATATCAAATATTTAATCAAGGATCCTTTAATCCCGGTATAATTTTATATGTTTTGGGATGTTTCTGCAACCAAGTCCTCTAACGTCAGGATAGAAACTGCTCTGCCTACCCCTGGTCTATCAAGGAAACAGAATATCTATTTTGATACCCTTTATTGGGCCTATTCATTGACCTTCTTTTGATACTAAGACAAATACTTCATTGATCTAGCCTTTCGAACGACAAAACCCCAGACTCACACGCCATCCCATATATATATTTTGGTTCGGCCATAGCCATCGAAGGTTGTCCAAGATCACAAAATATAAATTCTATATGCGTGCAATTTCCCACGTTCCGAGTATAGTGGTCCATTGCTTGACATCGTGTTTCACTAGTCAATGCTAGAATTGTTTGGTCTCCCAGACAACGTTATCGTTAACCATATTATGAAAATGGAATGATGATTCCAAAGTCTGCCAATCTCGAGGCCAGTGTCAATGATTCAACTTTTGTGAACAATCTTATTTTTATATCAATGATTCTCCTTGATAGCGACAGGATCCTAACATCCATAGATGTCCTATGCCTCCCTAGTATTTAGTATTAGTATTAATTCCCACAAGTTATCCTTTAACTCTAATAAAGTTTACATGTTATGAACAATAAATAAAGTTATTAATCCTACTTTCATTGATATAGCAAAATTATCTTACTTAAAGATGAGACAATAGTATGAAAATCCTTCTAATCACCCAAAGAGATTCTAGCTAATAGAATGTGTATGTACATAAAGTAAATATGTGTAATATTTTATGTATCTAAATAGTAGTCATATTAGAGATACTCAGATCCGAATTTTAATTAATAATATTCCAAATTAACCGTTAGTGTTAATTGTATGTAATAAATAAATTGAAATTTGAACGACTTAAAATAATTACCACATAAATATAACATTCATGAATATCTTGTTCATATGAAATGAATAAGTACCACTATTTAAAATTATCACCTTCAGAAAATAGCACTAATCTAAAATTACAAATATAAACACATTCAAAATAAACAATTTGGACACTTACTGGTAGTCTTCAAGTCTACTTTACCAAGATACCTTCTCGCCAGTCTCCAACCTCTCAATCTTGTATCTTAAACTCCTGATGTCAACACCTCAACGTTCCCTCGCCGAATGCCCTCTCTGACGCTGCGCTCTGAGTTTTATTGTCCCGATTTTAACGCATGCGCTGTGTTGTTTTATGGCTAAGAATGTCTGATTTCGCCAGATGTGCCTAAAACGCCTAATGTGCCGGACTTGCCTTATTGTGCCTAAAACGCCTATTGTGCCGATTTCGCCTAATGTGCCTAAAACGCCTATTGTGCCGGTTTTAATTCCGAGAATTTCTATTTTTAATTTGTTGGAATTCCATTTCGTATGTAAGTTGTTTTCGTTTTATTTATTTGCAATTTTTAAGTTTTTATCTCTGTATGCATTTGTTTCTAAGCATAATTATTATAGATATATCTTATGATTTGAACCGAGGACTGTGTGGTCCGTTACAAAATTATATTGGACACGCACGAATGCCAAACCGGCTAACCAGCAACTTGCTTAAAACGAAAAACGGAGATTGAATATCAATTTAGTTTCTGCTGTTTTTCTAGTGTCCAAACTTTTCCTTTTAATGCCACCTGTATCCTTGGCACGAGTCACTGACAGTTTTTATACATTTCACTTGCACTAAGGGCCACTTGCAACAACGAAAATGGAGGGTTCACCTCAGGTTAACCCTCCATTTTCGATGGTTAACCTGAGGTTAACCTGAGGTTAACCCTCCATTTTATATGGAATTTGACAGATGACAGCCCACTAACCCTGAGTTAAGATGTTGATGCAAGTTGGCCTAATAAGAATAAGTATGTATGTCATCAGTGTCATCACTCATAACCCATGTCAGCACGAGCATAGAGGAATAAGTAAGAAGAGTTGTAACTCAATACATCAGTAAATACGAGTTATTTGTAGTGACATCTAGCATCAAACACGCGTCAATCACGCGTAAATTATCAGTACCACTACTCGAGACTAGGTGTCCACAGTGTCTCGTCTGCCAAACATTTTATATTAAAACAGTTTACAACTTATATTACAATCAGAAGGAATTGAAAACAGAATATTATTATATTAATACTATTGTAATGTTAGCTAAAAATTGTTGAGCATTAGACTTTTGGTTCGTCGCGACATCTATTGACAAGTAACTGGTGCCGTAGCCGAATGGCATTTCAGAAAACGAAACTCCGCGGCTAGTCTGGCTCTGTCGCGCCAATACGCAAAGCGATAGAGATAGATATCTACGAGCGTTTCGTTTCGTGAGCGTTTGTGCCATTCGGCTACGTACCCTGACCCCGTAGCCGAATGGCATTTCTCCGACGCCAAACGAAAGCGATACGCCGCTGGCTCTGTCGCGCCAATACGCAAGCGCGATAGAGATAGATATCTACTAGCGCTTCGTTTCGTGAGCGTTTCGTGAGTGATTGTGCCATTCGGCTAGCCACCCTGATAATTTACGCTATTTGACGCGAGATTGACGTTAGATATCACTACAAATAACTCGCATTTACTAATGTATGGAGTTAAAACTCTTTTTTTTACTTATTCCTCTATGGCACGAGCGAGATACATAAACAGTTAGGTATTTATACAGACGTTAGCTCATGTTGAATATTACAGTGACTCAAGTCATAGTAATATTAGTAATTTCCTGATACAATAATTTTCAACTATGAATCTTTAAGATTGAAATTTTTAAATAATACATAAACTCACGCCTGTATTTCCAAAGGGGGCAAGCAGAGCATATGGAATTCAGTTTCAGTGCTCCTTTTAGCAATTAATTTACATCCATACTGATAATATAAATGGGAAAGTGTGTGTGACTGTTTGTTTGTCTGTCTTTCACGGCAAAACGGAGCGACGAATTGACGTGATTTTTTAAGTGGAGATAGTTGAAGGGATGGATAGTGGCTACTTTTTGTCTCTTTCTTACTCCCCACTTACCTAAAATGGAGGTGGGCGTTTGAATCGAGCATTCCGCAATTTTCGCGAATTTAACGCGAGCGGAACCGCGGGCAAAAGCTTAGTAACTTTATATAAATGAGGAATTGTTAATCTAGGAGAGTCGTCTAAAATGTAGATAATGTATCGACTCGTACCAAACTTTGTAAGTATCTAATAAATAAATGAAGCAAACTTAATGTAAAATTGCGTTAGCCTTAGTTAGCAGACTTTGAAAGCATTAAAAAGTTTGCATTAATTTATTAGACCAACACAATGAGCTACTACAACTGGATTTTGATAAAGCGTCGAATACAACTCTATGACTAGTTAATTTCATTCAGACTAATCGCATATTGATGTAACTTTGAGTTATTCAGCGAAAGTAAGTACATATTTATTATTTATTCTTGAATTAAATAATTTAAATATACTATTAGGTACTTAGATCTGGTAAAGAGATATACAAGGTGCTCGCGAGGAACCCGTATAATTTGAACCACGCGTTTCTAAGGCCAAAAGAAAGAAAAAATGTTATATGAATTTTAAAATTTTACGCGAAAAAGAAATTTTTTTTTTTACTGTTTTGGACGTATTTTCACATAAAAAGTATTTTTTATCCATAAAGTTGGCAATTAAAATGAGTTCCTTAATTTATTTTTCTAAAAACCAATTTTTTTGGAAGTTTGATGACTATTGTGAGACTATGCTCCACAATTACGCATTACTGAGTAACAATACGGAAATGTTTTTTTTTAATTGGAAATAACTCTGAAACTAGACGAAATCTAGAAAAGTTTATATGACATTTTAGTCTTAAAATGTGACCAAGAATATGCCGTTAATGTTATATGGGTTCCTCGCGAGCACCTTGTATATTTTTTATGAGACAAGAGCCAAACGTGTAGAGGGATCACCCGATGGTAAGTTGTTAATATCGCCTATGGACACCCGAAACACCAAATAATGAATTGTAGGTACGTTGCCGGCACCAGAGAATCAAGAATTTTATGACGTTACCTATAGAATACGTTACCTACTAGATAAGATAAACGACACATAAAATGTACGTATTTTTGGTTTTAGTAAGTTAACCAAACGGTTACTGTTTGGGGGCGCTGTTCACTTTATCCATGAATTTATTTACCATTGAATGTAGTCTATTAAACATGGTAGGTATTCATTGAGCAAGGGCCGGCCCTAATACCGGTATTAAGAACTCGCTAATCGATTGGTATCATGATTTGACAATTAATGTTTTACTTAAATGTCAAATGTCATTCCTTTTTCAACCGCCGCACCCAAATCTCAAGGCAGGTGGTTCTCAATTCGTCTGTATTTTTTTTATATGTTTGTTTCACGATATCTCCGTCGTTACTGGACCGATTTAAAAAAAAAATTTCGACCGAATGTATCAGCATACAGATTGGTCCCATTTTTATCAGAACCCAGTTCTGATGATGGGGTCCTGGAGAAATCGAGGGAACTCCTCAAATCTGAAAGGCATACATATAGTGATTTTTGTGTTTTTTATAAGAACAGCATGCATTTACCTACATATTGAACAGTGACATTTGGTGCAGTGGAACTGCTGATGATGGTTTGAACACTTTGAACGGAACTCCTTAAATCTGAACGGCACACTTACAGTGACTTTGGTATTTTTATAAGCTTGCGTTTACTTTCAGAACAGTGACATTTGGTGCAATGGCATTTCAGATGATGATCAGAACGGAAGTCCTCAAATCTGAATAGCACACTTATAGTATTTTTATAATAACAGCATGCATTTAAGCTCAGAATAGTGACATTTATTCGTTAGGAGATTTGTTCTCTTTGTTATGCTTACATATTGAGTTTCCAAGTCAAATTCTGTCAAGCTCGATTTCTGATATGTAATCGGATATCGGATTCATGAGGAATTGAGGAAACTCCTCAAACCTTAACGGTATACTTATATTCATTAAATTTGTGTTTCCATCAAATAATCAAAGATTTATATTAAAACCAGTTTTAAAAATTACCTACACATTTCTACATAATCCAATAGACTGTTCTGACAAAATCTTTATAAATAATAAATTGAACTGAGTGGTAGGAAATTTAATTATATTGTTTAATTGAAACCGTTCAAAGTTATTTATTTAAAAAGAGAAACCTGTGCGACGCAGCGAATGAAACTCAACAACTCCGAATTGGTAGGTATACGTAAAAATTTGATATAAAAAAACCATCATGTTTCACAAGGTAACTCACCTTAGATCGAGAAGAGTGCGCTACGTTTTGCATGGAAATCATTACACCTGCCTGTCTCTTTCTCTCTCTCTCTCTCTCTCTCTCTCTCTCTCTCTCTCTCTCTCTATCTGCTCTGCTCTGCCTGTTCCAGCATGAACTCAGCCCGGTTTAGCTTGAGTTATCCTCACAGGTTATCCTTTAAAGACCATCAGCAAACGCCCCCTGACCGTTTACCCACAAGATTCGCATCCTTTTCGAAGAGCCAACTACCTACGCCTAAAGCGATAAAAATAAATACACGATGCGTTATTGAGACAGGTACCACCGAAATAGTGAGCGAATGTTCCGGTAATTAAAACTTATTTTCACATTTGGTTCGCGTGCAGCATTCCATTAAGAAGAAAATGAGGATACAGTCTAAATTATTAGGCGCCGTAATTACCGACTGATATAGTGTTAAGTTTATATGCGCCATGTGGACAGGAAATAGTTATTTGTTATACAAGAGTGCAAAGTTTTATTTTAACGTTGAGTGTGGAATTGAAAAACGATCAAGTGAAAGGATTCTATAGTTGAACCACGAGCGAAGCGAGTGGTTCGAGAATAGAATCCTGAGCTTGCGAGTTTTTCAACACACGAGAAGTAAAATACATTTGCACTCGTGTGTAACACAAAACTTTTCCCCTCACTATAGCGAGGAAAGTACAACGCAAAAACACGTTTATCACTGCTTACAACTAGTGCCACAGGTGGTAAAACATCTTTATTATTAGATTAACCCACTTTTATCAATTTTAAAGCAGAAAATTTGACTTTATTCAAGGTTAAATTACTTTACCCACTAGTGGATAAAATGCGTTTTTACTCGCTGGTATTAAAGGACAAAACACGTGTTTCCGAGCTAGTGAGGGGAAAAGCTAATTAAGCGTATTACGCGTATGTGACACTGTTTGAGTTGCAGGCGTCCATAGGTTACGGTGACCGCTTTACATCAGGCGGGCCGTATACTTGTTTGCCACCGACGTAGTATAAAAAAAAATTAAGACGAACTTCCTTGATAAGACGATTAAGATAAACATTAGTGGTACCTTCTGCAATATTTGTTAATTTTATTTTTCTATACAGAACGGGATAAAATGCCAGCTACCGGGAGATAAGCATCGATATAAGATGTTAGCTTTACATAGCTCTACCTGAAATACGCCTACTTGTATTTACGGTTACCTAAGCGTACGAGTAAGTTGATATTCCGTAATTTTAATTATTCTACCCTACATTCAAGGAAAAAACAAAAGAAATATTAACGAAAAATCCGCTTATATAAAGGATTTCCGCAATTAAAACAACGTCAGGAAGATCAAATGGAAAGAAATACAGAATACAAAGTGTTTGAAAAACCCAAATGTGAATGTTAAAGAAGAAAAGGCTTATTTTCTTTCATCCTGTTGTTAGGTATTCTTTTTTATTTGAGGTTGCAGTATTAAACTCGCGTACAAATGAAACGAGAGTAGAGAAAAATGCTACCGTGTGTGGTTCAAACGTTCTTTCGTCTTCAATCAGACGGATTCGGGTAAACTGCGCGACGCTCGGACGTGATTGGTTTTCGGATCAGACAAGTCCCGTATCACTCGTTGGTCAAGCCGCCGTCACTTACTTTTTAATTTTTGTGAGTCATGAACCTGACAACCGTACCTGTATTTCGTAAGACTTTACAAAAGCAATAGACATTAAGTCATTTAGTCTTGAAGCGCCTCAATTTAGTATGCTTTGTTTTACGCAGGCAATATAAAATGAAAATTTTGTCAAGCTCGATTTCTTATAAGTAATCCGATATCGGATTCATGAGGAATTGAGGAAACTCCTCAAACCTTAACGGTATACGTATTCATTTGTGTTTCCATCAAATAATGAAAGATTTACATTAAAAGCAGTTTTAAAAATACCTAACAATTTCTACATAATCCAACATTCCCAACCTTTCACCAGAACCCCAAAAACGGCGTTTTTTTTTTCTCAAAAAATATCTTATGTGACAAGTAGGTACATTACTAAGTGCATTTTGTTTTACGATAGCATACAGTGCTCATGTCATGATAACAATATAATAACTTTCCTACGTTTGCTTACGATACATGTAATAAATTATTTTGTAATTAGCGACTCAATACTCCAGTCCTATTCAATCCGAGCTCGAGTTACAATCAACCATAGCAACAACTGATTCGATGATTCTCAAATGAATTTATCGGTTGTGTGTTTTTGATTTGAGATTTCCAATTAAAATGGAATGTGGAGTGCAATGATGTGATGTGATGCAGCCGGTGCACTCGGGACGGCAATAACGCGGGCATCAAACGAAAACGTGCGCCCGCTAGGGATGACAATCAAGGCACGGTTAAATTTGTCTGAAAAAGATGACGATTATTACAATTTTTTTTGCGGGCAGAAAAGTTGTATAGAATTATGGTGATGATTTATACAAACTTGTTGATTTTTTTCCCGTCCCTCAAATCATCCCCATACCTGATTTCTTATCATTTCTAAATCGTTAAAAGGGTTTTATCGTAAAAAAAGTAACAGATACTCGTAGACAGAGATACTTTCGCATCTGCAATGTCATATTTTTTGTGATATGTGTTTAATTGTGAGTCCAAAGCTCGTAATTACAACTGATGTTTAGAAAATTATGGGATTTTACATTACATTTACAAAAGGTTTAAAATACATAATTTTTAAGAAACATAATGTTAAATTTTTCAACTTTACCTACAGATTTCACATAATATATCTCACTTAATATGTAAATCCATTAGCCTCGCATGTTAAAATAGAACAGGTACCAAAGTAAAACGTAACATTGTGAAAAATATAAGCAGTTCTTGAGATAAAAACTGTAACTTGTCTCGGTTATACGCGGTTAAGTGCAGGATTTTAAAGCTCTTTGACCCCGGCTAGGGATTTGGTGTAATGGCAACCCTACCCACGATAAGAAGAGTTGTACGTGTTAACTCCTTATTATTTGTGCGGGGCCCGGCCGGCGTGCAAACTGGCGGAATTAAACAGAAAGAATAAGAGCAAGTTATGCATTTTTGCTCCCTTGTGAGCTGTTTAGAAATGCAGTCTGTTTAAAAGTCTTAGTATGTACAATAAAAATAAAAAGTTTAATAAATAATGTGTTGCTCTTAACACAATACGGATTTAAAATTATTTTGCGTCGGCGAAGTCAGTATTTTAATAACTAAACACATTTTTTTCTTCCTCTAATTATATCAGCTCTTAAATGTGCCTAAAGTATCACTTTGCCAAAAAAATCAAAGATTTTTTTATGAAAGTTCGGGATTATAGGAATATTATTTATTATTTGAGATTTATGTCGTCCGGACTTATAACCAAAAAAAAATTTACATCTTATACTAGTATATTTATTAACACTTAAGCAAACAAATACGTAAGAAATATGAAAGCGCAAGCTAATGGCAAGATACACATATATTTAAAGGTATAAGATATAGAAAGAATTTCAACATTATCTGTAGTAACAGTAAGGCTTTGGCAACAATGAAACATAATAGATGAATCCTCCGTAGTGTTAGCGGGAGCAAGCGTGAGTTTAATAAATGCTTTGTATGAAATCCTATCAATACTTATCAATTGAAAACATTTTTTGAAAGAATGAGGTTTGTTAGTTTGGGTTTCAGAATGCTTAAAAACTTAATTTAAAAATACTTAGAAGAAGACAACTATGTAATGTAAAATACCCTATAATGGACGGTGATGCCATTATGGACAAAAAAACACAAAGCATTAAAAATAAGTATCTAAAATTAGTTATTCTAAAAACTGACGGCATTGTACCATAAACAAGAGTCATAGACATGATTAATTTTGAACTGAATTCGGTTATTTCTGAAGGATTTGGCGGCAACATAAAAGTTCTCAGTTTACTGAAAAATATCAGGACGAATTCTCAAGTAGTTCTTTGTTGCTAAGAGAGTTGTATAAAACAATAAATAATATTACTCGGTGTAAACTTGAATGAGTTTTACTTACTGCATTAACCATGAGATAAGGTATAAAACATACTAGTTTGTCACTCCAAATATATAAAGGCATAGTGTCATTTTGCAAGTGTCCTTAACTGGGACCGGAAAACTGCGTACCTCCTATGATGGACAAGGAACAATTTACGAAACCAAGTTTTACAAGAAACATTCCTATATTAAAATAACGCAAACTTATTTTATTTGGGGTAGGTATATAAAATTGACTCATTGAGTATCAGTTGGCTTTAAAAGTAACATTTTAAACTTATTTCACTGTCCATAATGGGGGATCCATTACTGACGTCCATGACTGGAGAAAAATAATGGAGCGTTTTAATTTGTTAACTATGAGGAAAACAATAGCAGTATCTGTTCTACAAAACGCTTGAAATGTAAAAGAAGCAGTAGAATATTTACATGTATGTGAAATATCAAGAATAGGCAAAATTTTATCTTAAAGTTGCGTCAGCACCTTATGCTCTTTGATTTAAATGAATACTCGCAATAATTGATCGATAATTAAAACTAAACATCTGTTAAATGTACGAGTAAATTTTATATTTTGATGTACCTATAGTTAATTGTAGTTTCTTTATTTGCTCGTAGGTTAAAGGTATAAATTCTCGTAACTTTCTCTAGTAATAATAATCCTTCCTCATTCAGCAGAAAATGATTCCAAATCAAGTGCCATATTCCGCGGAATAAGCTGAGCGAGGTTTCCTTTGACTCCCGTTTGTCTATGATTCTCAAACAACTCGGCACCGTTTATTGAATATTTTTCCAAGGGAATTAATTCGCATTTGAATCGCTCGGTGGCATCCTTCATTAATCGCCTGCTTCATTTTAGCAATAAGTATTCATTTCCCCGCTACGCCTTGGGACCGTCTTCGATTCAATGAAAATCTGAATGTGCTTCTTTTGCATTATGAATAGGTATCGGCGAATAACCGTATTTCAGCGCGATCGCTTTATTGAGCTCCGGATCGAGTGTTAAGCAAACAGAAAACGCGAACCATGAATTATCTTTTTTTTTTCCGAGGATGTTGCGGCCCTTCCCTTTGTGATGGCTTTATCACGCAACTTTGGACGGGCTGTGGATTGAGAAGTATAAAATGCGGTAACACGATTTCAATAAGTGTTTAGTCAGTTTTCAAATAAATGGCCACTTTTTATAAGGTACAAACAACAAGATCTATCATACAAATAAAATAAGACCAAAGAAGACCCCGGCTTGTACCAAAGAGGTTTCTTGGAGTTTGTGAAAAAAAATGAAAAAAATGAAAATGAAATATTTATTTTTCAAGTAGGCATATTACAATGCGCATATGAACGTCAAATAAAGCTACGCCGGCTCTAACCCTACGCCTCAGCCTCGAGAAGCATCATTTGACATTTTACCATTCACTTATCGGTGAAGGAAACCTACATAATATATGGAGTCCATTTATCGGCGAAGGAATTTAAATTTCCAAACCAATCGGGCGTATCTGGAACTATTGCCCAATCCCCTTAAATAAAAGGAGTATTGAGCCCAATTGTGGTGTTGTAGTAGGTACGTAAGTATAATAGGCTGTTTTATTTATAATTTGTTTACTTAAATATATAAATAAAAAAGTAAACTTTTGTATTTTTAAAACTGTTAAGAAAGAATTGAAATTGACAATCAACTCATTAGTTTCTTAATGTTTCTTATACTTAAGGTGCTACAAAAGTCAGACGCAACAAAACATTTGAAAAGTAATTTCGATGAGTAGGTATGCACCTTCATTTGCAAGCGCTTTAGAAAATGTTAATTTCCGGAGGGCGTTAGCGGCCGTACCCGTATTCGTATGTGCTAGTACTTCTAGGTACCCGATTCTCAAACAACTTTGTCTTTGCGTGAGATATCTTCTACTATAATTTGACCTCGGGACACAATTGAAGTATTAGGACTTGGTAGTTCTATCATATACTGAATGAGCTGAGACTAAATGCCTGGTTAAATTTTAGATGATAGCTGAGTGAATTCAAGTTTCTTGGAGTCGTATCACGCTGCAACTGTACAGGGTATAAGATTGTAGAAATATAGTACTAGTATCAGGCACATTATGGCTTGTAAGTAAGTAAGTAATTTATTTGCATAAAATAGTGTACAGTAGGATGGTCAAAAGGTACGATTTCGTTCAACTATTTTGCCTATTAAAAGGCGTTTAACTAATCTGAAGACACATATTTACATAGAGTATCAAGTAATCTAGTTTTACAATTAACATGCATATTAGAGATGGGCCGAATATGGACTTCGCCGAATACGAATATTCGGCCGAACATTCGGTTCAGCTCTTACCGAACCGAACATTCGTTACGCCATATTTTTAAGGGGATTAATTAAAACTATTAAATGATTGATAATCGTTACATACTTATGTCACTACAACTATGTTTTTATGATTTAGTGGATACCTAAAACTCTGACAACAACTCTGAATTCTTTTCAACTCTTAAGCTTCGGTTTTTTTTTTTACTTTTTTAAAAACAATTGTATTTATATTTTGATGCATAGGTTTCTCTTTTTTAGCAGTTCCTTAAAAAACTACTAAAATAGGAGCTTATTATCCAATGGAATACGTAAGATCTTCATTAATTATTTACTTTGTTTATTCGGTAAATATTCGGCAAAGCAACCGAATAATTCGGCCGAATACGAATAATTAAAAACTTGCCGAATATGCCGAATACCGAATATTCATATTGGGAATATTAATAATATTTACCGAATATTCGGCCCATCTCTAATGCATATCATAAATTTAATTACGTTACTAATTATAATATTTAAATTAGAATAGTAAGAAAAATACAAACATCAAATTTAATAATTTACCCATACAATTCATACTTAATTAAAATGTCATAATGATAATAAAATGCTATGACTATACAATACAATACAAATATTCTTTATTGTTCACCAATATAACAAGATTACATCACATAACTTTAATTAACTATGGTAGACAACAGGCGGTCTTATCGCTAAAGAGCGATCTCTTCCAGACAACCTTTGGGTAGTGGAGACAAGACACAAAAACGTATTTTTCTCAAAAACTACTGAACCTATCAAGTTCAAAACAATTTTCCTAGAAAGTCTTTATAAAGTTCTACTTTTGTGATTTTTTTCATATTTTTTAAACATATGGTTTAAAAGTTAGAGGGGGGGGACGCACTTTTTTTTCATTTAGGAGCGATTATTTCCGAAAATATTAATATTATCAAGAAACGATCTTAGTAAACCCTTATTCATTTTTAAATACCTATTCAACAATATATCACACGTTGGGGTTGGAATGAAAAAAAAATCAGCCCCCACTTTACATGTAGGGGGAGTACCCTAATTAAACATTTTTTTCCACTTTTTATTTTTGCACTTTGTTGGCGTGATTAATATGCATATTGGTACCAAATTTCAGCTTTCTAGTGCTAACGGTTACTGAGATTATCCGCGGACGGACGGACGGACGGACGGACGGACGGACGGACAGACAGACAGACATGGCGAAACTATAAGGGTTCCTAGTTGACTACGGAACCCTAAAAACAACTTATTTGAGTAGGTGATGCAGTGAGTGATAGAAAACGTCAAATAATCTTAATACTAATAAACATACATAAATAGGAATTAAAATAAACCTAAATATACCGTACATATATAAATACTATAATAACACAGCTACGAATGTACATAGATCAAAAACAATGCGGCCAATAGCGATAAAGGAAAATGAAACAGGTCCATCAATAAATATTGTATTATGGAATAGATAAATAATGCTCTTTTACTTGACTTTTAAAAATGACTATAGACCGCATGCAAAATTAAAATATCTATTTATCATCTACCTACCCAAAATGTAAGAGGTAAGGATGCTGTTTTTAGGCTAGAGTCCTGCTTTTATATTTATACTGGAGACCAGCCGGCGTATCATGCTGCCAATTTTATCACTTATCCACGTGGATAAGACATCTGTCACTCTCACACTGACATACTTGCTAAAGCGTGACGGATGCTTTATCCACGTGCATAAGTGATAAAATTGGCAGCATGATACGCCGGCAGGCAGGCAATTATGGTCGCGCGATAAATGATAAAACTAATAGTGCGATATCTGACATTTTATCGTCTATCGCGCGACCACATTTTATCGTCTATCCACGCGCGACTCTCACACTGACATACTTGCTAAAGCGTGACAGACGTCTTATCCACGTGGATAAGTGATAAAATTAGAAGCATGATACGCCGGCAGGAGGGCGATTTTTGAATCTCGCATACGGGATTTTGTCACTGAAATACCAGTTGAAAATGGTGACTTGCTTATTATTTTCAGTGACAATTTTTTGAATTCGAACGCCTGAGACTCAAAAATCGGCCCGCAGATGTATTGAAAACTATGAACTAAGAAGTAAGTATTTAGTGAAACGCTTTAAATACGTAGCGGTCTTCTACATAGGTAAGTAGGCACTGGTAACCATAAGAACCTATTTATATACATATAGGTATAGGTTCTTATTAAAATAGTAATGATAAATAGACAGATAGGACTTGAATGAATAATATTTTACTTTTCTACTTTTGAGGCTTCGTAGCCAAAATGGTAAAATTTTATATGGCATGGCATGGCATTTTATATTTATGTCGTGTTGGACAAACCGACATGACAAATTCAAGTTGGCCTAGATAGGCGATCAATCTTGAAAGCGCATATTCGTTCACAAAAATACCATCCTAGCACCAGTGTCTCTACATCGCGTAAAATTACATCCATGTTATTCGATAATGCACTGATTTCATATAAACCATAAATAAGGCAAGCGCATCTACATAGCGTGCCAAACGAACTCGGTTAAAACGTCTAGGTAGTCCGTCCTTACACACAGCTTGCAGCTTTCGCGCGTCAATTTTTGTAGGTGCAAATCAAGGAAAATATAAAAAAATGCCTCGTTACACATGCTACTCAAGGGTCAGAGACATATTTCCGATCACAAGTAAGTTAACATTGTCAGTAGGTGCAGTAGGTGCAGAATGTGACACACTCGGCCTCTAAACAAATAAATAGATTGACTTATTTTATTTTTTGTATCTAAATACCGAGTCAGAACCTGATTAAAATTCAGCAAAATCACTATTCTATCTTTTCTGGTATAAATCGTACAAGCGAACGCAAGGAAATGAGGAATGTCATCCATTTTCTATTACCGATGTTTTATTCCAGACCATTTAACTTTTTCAGTGGAAACTTGGATCATAAGCGGCGGAGCGGCGCGACCACTTCGCGCTCCGTGTCCACGGGGATTTACCATCCGTCCATATTGAAAGAGATATTATTATAATAGGTAGTTATTACCAACATTTAATAGAATGTCTTATTTTACGGAAATGAAAAATAAGTTAAGTAAGTAGCAGCGGACAATTTCGATTAAAAAATATTAATTTAATAACATAGGGCGTTAGTTAAATATTGCAAATGAAATTATAGTTTAATCGCGACGGCTGTTTTGAGAAATTTAATAAAAACTCCCAAAATTGTGATGAAAAATTAGTAAGAGTCTTCTAAAACTATGGAAACGGATTATATATAATCCGTTTCCATAGTTTTATTTCATCAGTAAGAGTCTTTTTACATTTTATATGATACTTAGTAGGATTAGCATTATCGGTAGTAACACGCACACATAGACTGCATAGAATGTACAGCAATCCGTCAAATGATGCAAAATCATCAATCGACCGCTGTAGTTTTCCAGCAAGCCAAATATCAATTGCATTATCCTTACTTTTGAAATCATTGCAAATATTGCTGGTAAAGTACAACGCAAAAAAAACTCACCTTTATTCAAGGTCAAATCACTTTACCCACTAGAACTGGTATTAAAGGACAAAACACGTGTTTCCGAGCTAGTGAGGGGAAAATTAAATTATCCTCATTAAAAATAATTTAATTTGTATTTTTAGTAGACACACTACTATTTTAACTATAAACTGAAATAAAATGTCATATACAAAGAAAAAATGACCAAAGCCTCCAAGTATCCAGCTTTGGACACTTGGAGGCTTTGGAGATGTAATAGTCTGTCGGTAGATGGCGCTAGACGTCACCCCAAGACGTGTGTACATAAGGAAAGGCATGGAAAGATTTGCGATGTCCGGCGTGGCTTCCGTAGCTCAATTGGTTAAGAGCCTTGCACGGATTGCAAATGATGCGGGTTCAAGTCCCGCCGGAAGCGTAAATTTTTCCATTTTTTCCTTTAATATAAAAATGTTTAGAATCGTTAGCAGACGTTTCTGCTTGTTAAAAATAAACTAATGATTTACTTGAAACGCCATTATTACTATCTAGAGTTTCAATTATGTAATAAAGCCCACAGGTAACAAATTACGTAATTTTTGTACTTATTTATTCCGGCTCTGAAAGCAACATTTACGCATTTAATGTAGTGGAATCATCGGACCATAATAATATAATAAAGCTTCCTCTCTCTGCAGCCCTAACCACCGGCAGCTTGGGCCCTGCCCCGCTGCTGGCGGCACCCTAGGTTAGGTTTTTTATAATGTGTTTATATGTTTTATATTGTTTTGTAAGTGTTTTATTTTATTTTACTTTTATACTCATATTGTAAAAAACCTAATCTAAGAAAAGAGATAAATAAAGGAAATAATAAATGTAATAAAATACATATTTTTCTCAAACATGGTATGAAATATTGATGTTATGTGCCTTATAATTGGCAGCGAAGTATGACGTTGCAGGTGCGGCTAGGACGATTGATAGATAATAGAATTTCATACAAACCTTGCAGGCCAAGGCCGGCAAAGTCTTCTTTTTTAATTTCCAAACACAGATAATTGTGACATAACATCCAGGTATTTAGCCAATTAAAAAAAACTATAAGGGGCTTTATAGACGTGCCGACTGCAACTGATACGGGCCCTAGACAATATTTGATTTTGGGGTGCGTTTTCATAAAAAAAAAATTTTTTCGTTTTTTTTAATTTTTTTTTTAATTTTTTGTTTTTTTATAGGCGTATACGGGGTATTAAGGGGGAACGAAAATTCGATTATTTTTGCGCTACGACGCACCGTTTAGGAGATACAGCCATCCAAAGTTACTATTTTCAGTAGACTTTATTTATTTCATACCATGTTTGAGAAAAGCACTATACATACCTCGGCGGGAAATGGGGTTGCCGGCCGAAGACATATAGACGGCCGAGCGAAGCGAGGCCGGATAGGTCTGAGGTCATTTGTCCCGGCCTCTGTAGTAATGTACTGTTGTAAAATCTTGAATTTTTTGATAAAAGCGATCCCTGTGTATATTTAGAATATATGTTTACAAAAAGAATATGCCGTACTGTTTTCTAATATCATGTGCTAGTCGTTCCAACAAATACGGAGAAAAATATGGGATTAAGTTTCATGTGTAATTTGGCGAGGATCATAATTATTTCGATTTATTTTGTACGAGCTATTTTTGTATGGGGATGATGTTATGCAATATTTTTAATAGCCATTGATATTTAAAAACTTTCATTTTTGTGTAATTTTATTCGAAGTGTTTCTGTTTTACTACTTAAATGCCTACACTATGCCGGTAGATATACTAAATTCTCATTCCTATGCCACTGGCATAAGTCAATTTTTTATTCCTATCCCAGCGGTATAGGGATATGAAGTATTTAAACACATCTGCCAAGCAAGTGTGGTCGCGCGATACCGTGCCGTCCCTATCGCACTATTAGTAAGTGCGATAGGAACGGCCAGATGTTTTATCATTTATCGTGCGGCCATAATTGCCTGCCTGATATTTTATTATTTATCGCGCGACCATGTTTGCCTGCCTGCTGTGCGGCCGACATAGGCCAGTAAACTTGTTTAAACACACGTACGTGTCAGTGGCATAGGAGTTCGATTATTTTGATCACAGACCTTGTGTCACCGGCATAGTGGTTTAAATGGCCAATCTGCACGGGAAGCATGGTCGCGCGACAGACGATAAAATATCAGGCCGTCCCTATCGCACTATTAGTAAGTTCGATAGGGTCGGCCAGATGTTTTATCATTTATCGCGCGACCATAATTGCCTGCCTGAACACATTCGTGGATACGTATGGTATAGCATACGCGTAGTCATTTGTTTCCTTTGGTCTATGGCAGATGACGTCACTAAGCGTCCCTAAACTTGTTAATTTAGAGGGTTGTAGAATAGAAATAGACCTGACCTGTGGTACGGTGTCAGTACGGCGTATTATGATCTTGGAACCACTTTTGGGCTGGCATTTTGTTTGAAAGTAGTGTTCTATGTATCTTTCGTGTGTATCTTTCGGTGGCGACATCTAAGTAATTACATATTTAAGGGCCGGTTTTTCAGTCGCCAGATAAATATATTTACCAGATAAAGTTATCACTATCCTTTTCATCACACGTATAAATGACAGTGACAGCTGACATTTATCTGACAGATATTATTTATCTGGCGATTGAAAAACCACCCCTGAAAAGGTAAAATTTATAAAATGAAAGCCTACGTTTAACACCTGTTAACAATAGATGGCAACTGACAACAACCTGAACGTGACTATACATTGATATACAGATATAAATTGAATTTATCTATCCATAAAAATACTTATTATAGCGGAATACGTGTACGACATAATTAATATTTTCATATGTAGGTTGTTACTTCATAACAACAAATTAATTATGTAGTTATTTTTTAATATGCATAAAATTAAAATTATTTCTGCTTGGTTCTTTAATGTCTGTCATAAACCCATCCCTTTTCGTGTCAAATTTTAGTCAAATATGAACCGCAAATTCTTAGCGGCCAGTACGTACAGCAAGAAGGTTTTTAGCCGAATAAAATCGCTGATTGGTAGTTAGTGACATTATAATTCGATACCTTTGGGTTCAATTGGCGTAAAGGACAAAATGCAGGTTTTCAGGAGAAGCAAAAAACAACTTTTTTTTTAGAAAAATGTTTATATCTTTTTTGTTTTTTGACCTATATTTGTGACGTATATAGAAAAATATGTAGATTTTTAGTATCCTTCACCTAGTGTAGCAACCGTAGTGATAAACTAAACGGTTTAGAAGTTAGATGGTTGTAAAGGACACGTCAAAATGCTATGGACGTCCTTTACACCCACGATTTTTTTGAACAATTAGAATCGATAGGGTCGTAAATGACGGTCTTAGATGATTTTTATACAAATTCGGGGCGTAAATGTAACCGGAATGGTACAAATGGCAACTGTTTTTAGCTTAGTTTACAATTGAGAAACTTGAAAAATGTATCAAAACGTAGTTAATATGGCATAGAATAGCCATATTAGTGTTACAGTGTATATTTATCTAAATATTTAGCAAAGACAAAGAACAAGACTATTTTATATCCAGTTATGCAATAAAGAAACAACATTTGCTTAAAAACTATCTCATATTTTGGAAAGTTATTATTTTAGTACTCGCCGCTGTCTCAATAAGTTACGCATTCAGTATTTAATTCTAGCAGGGAAACGCTTTCGTAGTTTAAGTAAATATAAAAACACTAATGGTAATCACGTAAATCTTTAATCAGCAACTGTGAATAGTAGACTATATTAATACGACAGTAATTTTAAGTCTAAAGTAGAAAGAAGTTCTAAGAATAACTAAGAATTAAGTACTTATTTATAAACGCAAGTTAGGACGCATATACAAACTGTAGTCAAGACTACCTACTATGTTGAGTCATATTTTTAATAATTTTAAAACAGAAGATTGTTATTTAGTCTTAAACCTGTTAAATAAGAATAATCTTAATTATGAGTTCAATCCTAGAAATATTATAGTCAATGCTTTAAGTACCTGGGTACATAGCCAAGTCACCAAACGCTAACGCTCATTCGCTAGCGAAACGCACCTGTTATTGTCGCACTAAATGTTAGTATAGTCTACTGTTAAAGTTTACTGCCGGCGTAGCTGAATGGCAATCATCGACGCCAGACGCCGACAAAAATGCAGTCTGGTGCAATACGCAAGAGCGATAAAGATATATACTTAGCTACGAAATAGATATTATCGTGAGCGTTTGTGTATTTGGGTACGTACCCTGATTACCATAATGTTTTTTTTAATTACCTACATCTCGCCGCAGTATAATAATACTACGAAAGCGTTTCCCTGCTAGAATTAAAGACTGAATGCGTAACCTACTGACTATTCAAACAGCAGCGAATACTAAAAAAATAACTTTGAATTTGTTGCCAAAGTATTAGATAGTTTTTAAGCAAATATTGTTTCTTTATTACAAAACTGGATATAAAATATTAGTCTTGTTCTTTTTTGTTGCTAAGATAGCTTAGATAAATAATACACTGCATTAAACTAATGTAGCTATTCTATGCCATATTAAGTACGTTTTGATACATTTTTCCAGTTTTTAATTGTAAACTAGCACAACATTTGTACCATTTTGGTTACAATTACGCCCCGACTTTGTATAAAAATCATCTAAGACCGTCATTTACGACCCTATCAAATCATGGGTGTAAAGGACGTTATAACATTTTGACGTGTCCTTTACAACCATCTATCTTCTAAATCGTTTAGTTTATCACTACGGTTGCTACACTAGGTTAAAGATACTCGTAATCTGCATATTTTTCTTATACACGTCACAAATATAGGTCAAAAAAACAAAAAAAAGTGGCTTTATCTTTGTCTTGTAAACCTGCATTATATGTCCTTTACGACAATTGAACCCAAAGATATCGATTACAGTTGCGGATAAAATATTTTTAGTGCTGGTCGTAAAGGACGAAGAACAAAAAAACTTGTCCTTTACGCCCAACTTTATCACACTACTATAGAAAGTGATCCTTAGAAAGTAAGGGCTTAAAGGGCAACAATATATATCAAGGTGACTTACGACTATATTTTTATTTGTAGATTTCCTTTACGACACAAATAATAATTTATAATTAATGACTTGATATTTACGCCCCTTCAGAAAAGCTATTTTTACAAGTCCATAGTAGAAAATCTTGGTCGTAAAGGCAACTTTTTAAGAGATATCGAAATTTTAACTACACAGATCGATAGCGCTTGAAATTCTGAACAAAACTGTATATATAACTCATTTTCGCCAAAATGTCCTTTACGCCAATTGAACCCAGAGGTATCGATATGCATTTCAGTTACACTTATCTGTGTGCATTAGTATAAAAGAGATGACTATTGTTTTGTTTACCAGTTTTGATTACAGGGCCTGTAAACGTATTGTCTTGTGTAAATGTAGGCGTAATTGTGTATGTGTGCTAAACGGTGCCAAGAATTTGAACGGTAATGTTCTTAAAAGCGGCTTCCATGTTTATCTTACTTCGTTGGATCCCTGTAATACATATTGCCGCGGCATTAAAATTTTGGTTATAATAAGTAAAGATGGGAAATACCTAACCAACCTATGTTAGCAATGTCAGCATCGTCGTTTATATTTTAAGCTTGTAAATATTTGTCTTTGTAAAAGTAGCGTTAGACTCCGCGCACACGGGCGACAAAACTGTTTTGTCTCCGTCGCTCGGTCTATGGGCTAGTATGAAGGTGCGCACACGAGGCGACGCAACTTTTCATACAAATACGAAAGTTGCCGAGCAACTTTGTCGCCCGTGTGCGCGGACCCTTATAGGAGGTGGTGTATCTACCTGCAGCAGGCTATCAGATTTTGCCCGATGGACAAGGTAAACTCTGGACTGTTTGCTTTTAATTAACCTATGGTCAACAGCAGGCTTTAGGTACTGCATACACTTTTCATTAAACGATTCTACTGCACTTAATGTAGTCGCCTGTTTGCGATCAGCTGATTTATTCATGATCGTTATTGAAAGGCGCTACAATGTATATTCATTTATAAAGGTTTATTCATTATTAAAACCGGCCAAGAGCGTGTCGGGCCACGCTCAGTGTAGGGTTCCGTAGTTTTCCGTATTTTTCTCAAAAACTACTGAACCTATCAAGTTCAAAACAATTTTCCTAGAAAGTCTTTATAAAGTTCTACTTTTGTGATTTTTTTCATATTTTTTAAACATATGGTTCAAAAGTTAGAGGGGGGGGACGCACTTTTTTTTCCTTTAGGAGCGATTATTTCCGAAAATATTAATATTATCAAAAAACGATTTTTGTAGACCCGTATTCATTTTTAGATACCTATCCAATAATATATCACACGTTGGGGTTGGAATGAAAAAAAAATCAGTCCCCACTTTACATGTAGGGGGGTACCCTAACAAACCATTTTTTTCCACTTTTTATTTTACCACTTTGTCGGCGTGATTGATATACGTATTGGTACCAAATTTCAGCTTTCTAGTGCTAACGGTCACTGAGCTTATCCGCGGACGGACGGACGGACGGACGGACGGACGGACGGACGGACGGACAGACAGACATGGCGAAACTATAAGGGTTCCTAGTTGACTACGGAACCCTAAAAATTGGTTAGTGATACATACATACATAAACTCACGCCTGTCGCTTTCCAAAAGGGGCGGGCAGAGCGCATAAAACTCCTCAGGTTTCAGTGCCACTTTTAACAATCGAAAAAGGGGTTGAAAGGTAACAAAATTGTGATATCGCAATGCCAGGTCGCTAACCTATCGCCCATACCACAAATGAACCCAATTCCAGACTTCTAGGACACCCATAGGAGGAAAGGGGGTGGTGAAATTCTTAACCTGGTACCGCACGGAAACAGGAGGTAAGTGATTATAATGTCTAAATATTGTCTACAACTGTGTCGTGTCGTGATTGTTTGTACCCTGATTACATTCGAAACAAGTTTTCAAACCGGAAACATTCGTTTTCTTGAATCCTGACCTGAGAGTCCTACAACGGGTCTGAAGTCAAACTCTTTTTAATAATTATATGCAGGCACATACTTAATAAGGTCGGTATTACCTAGGTCTTATATTCCGATGTAACATCGGAACTACTCAACTGATTTTGAAGAATGACGTGACATGTCAATAGATGGAGTAGCGTACCTACGGCGAAGACTAGGCTTTATACTAAAAATATACATACATTTTTAATTTTTCTTTAAAGTTGCTATCAGGCATTGGTTGGGAATTCCACTGCGGGCAGATATTCAAATGAATTTTCAGATAGCTTGATGGATGACGTTCACTATACTATCACCACTGATAGCGTAATGCTATTTGTCAGACCAGGCTGAATGCACGTTTATTTTAACTGGAAGAGTAACAAATTGTTTCTACGTGAGTGAATGGGCCGGTTGAACGATGAACGGGACGGTGAATTCTAACATAGAATCTGTTTTATTATGTCTGCAAAATAGTTAACTACCGAGCCTTTCATGCCAAAAATAGAGTATAATTTTTATGAGAATAAGTTATTACTAGTCATTTTAAATTCAATGGCATGATATCTTATGATAAATTTGATTTTTTCTACTCGTCGACTTTAATCTGTCTATTAGGACACCAGGAAGTGCTGACTTTTCAGTGTTGGATAGTCTTTGATACTAGTCAACTATAATATTTAATTACACTTTAGTGAACTGTAATAATTTTCAAAAATAGAACTTCATACAAGTCCAATACTAATTTGCGATACCTGGCAAATTTTTCTGCATCTGAAACACATTTTTTTTATCTATCGCGTCATCGACCAATCAGAGACAGTTACCTATTACAAACAATTGGTTGCCAGGAAATTCGATGTTGATACAACGGTGAACGACGCTATTAACATTAATTTTAACTTGAATGATGATATTGTTCGTCCATTGGTGATGAAGATGATGACTTACAAAAAAAGTATTGTATACAATAGTGTTATAATTAAGCTTTTCACTCTCGTACCGTACTATTAGGCCACTCAGCAAGCTTCGAGGCCTAAACACTCGACTGAAAAGCTCTGTATTATATCACGATTATATAAAATACTATTTAAGTAAGTACCTATCTTAAATAGGAAATTACGTTTACCTAATACAGAGGGATTCAAGAAGCTGTTATATTTTATACTTATACTAAACATGATCTTGATGCGCTTGACATTTCAAAAACATCACCAGTTATTACTAAAACTATTATTATTATTAAATTCGATCTAGGTATAGATAAAACTTTGGAAAAAGTTAGTGTTTTCAAAGCATCTACTTCATGCCTGTCACATTACACCTATACATATACCTACCTGATTATACCTATTTAGGTACCCGTGTACTCTTAAAACAGTAGCCTTACCATGACTTTTATAAGTGAAAAAATACGTTACGTTTTCAGTGAGAGTTACGGAAAATGTATGGAAAAACTGAACAGCGCTCCAAGCGGAAACGCTCACGTACTAAAATTTTCATCGGTACCATAAGTTATTAACGTATTTACTCCGAGTTTTTAATACGTTCCTAACTTTACAGCTAAGGCGCTCTCTTTCTGATTGTATGAAGTCAATAGAACCAGAACTATTTGACAGTCTCTAGTGAAAACTCAATACTTTACGTGAGTAATCATGACAGTCACTAACGTAAAAGTAAACCACCAATTCACTCTGATGTGTCATTACTGTCAAATTATATAACATTCCCACAACATTTTCACGATTATATTTGCAATTTTAAATGCAATTATGACTAATATGTATTAATGTATAATATTACGTGAAATTAAAGAACAGCTTAAATGTAGCAACTGAGTCAGTAGTTCGATAAAAAGATAAACTAGTGATGAAACCAGTGCTTGATACTTTTACAAAGGTAATGAGTTAGGTATATTTATTCATCATTTTGTACTGTTTATCTACAGTTTATGAAATTACCCGCAGAGTTATGTTTTAAAAAAAACTTGTAAAACGAACTCTAAACACTGTTATCCTCGTACGAGCACTCAAGTAATTCCAACTACATACTTAAAACAGTTAAAACATAACCTTTTCATACGTTCCTCCCCACATCCCCTGTAAATCGAAGAGAAAAGGTTTTCATCAGCGGTATGTTAATTACCCTCACCGCAGAATACAACCCTTTTACCGCTGTCCATTTCTGTTTCTGTTTTATTTACGCTTTCGGTGCAAAGGTGATTTGTTGAAAGGGTTTATAATTCGTGTACTTACTTGGGGTACCTATTCTAGTGAAAATGTTGTTTACTAAAATTTCCATGATACCTACTTAATATCACGGAAATTTTATAATAAAGAATGCATAGCTCACAATACACAATCAATCACTCAAATTCCCGCGAAACGAAACAACTATTTAAACTACGAGTATTACTCGGATATACTGATGTGCCAACGGAAAGTTTCCAAAATTCTGAAATTTTCAAATAGGAAAACTTCGGAAACTTTCCATACTTTGTATGGAGAATTGTATAGATGGAAACTTTCCATTTCATAAATTTAAAATTCACGAAACTTTCACGAAAAATAAAGGGAATTTATTTTTCGTGAAAGTTTCGTGAATTTTTCAAGAAATCTAAGATTTTTTTGGAAAGTTCCGCAACTTGCACATTACTACTCGGATACTTATGTAAATGTATCTAGTTTTCATTTTTATTTATTTATATAATTAGGGTGCTTCGACAAGAGGCCAATCGTAACGCTTCTTGAGGAACAAAACGCAAAGGCCTCTGTCGTATAGAGCGATAGAAAGGAGTCACTACGATACGCTACTACGAAGTGTGATTGATTGGCCACTTGTCCAGGACATATAGCAACAACGGATGAATGTGAGACGGATGGACGGATGCCAATTTGCATCTTAGTGTTAGCGTAAATCATTACCTTTGGCAGTACAGTAAACCGGAAAAGGACATCCGCTTATCAAGGATACATAGGCTACAATCGGCTACGTGGACCTAATATTATGCTCAATTTAAACAGCTCAATTGACAGATTTTATCAGCTCAATTTAAACTAACACTAGGCTTGTGTCGTTCACGAACTATGAACTGTTAGGAATAAAATCCCATCAATGACCGAAATGAACTGAATCTTTCCGTGCTCTGAGAATCGGTCTTTGCTCATTTAGTTTAGTATAGGATCGGCGAGCGCGAGCGGTTTGAATCGAGAACGAGTGTGTGACTGCGCCGACCGAGAGCGAGAGCTACTTAGCAGAGCAACACAAAAACGTCAAGTTTTCATATTCAACTTTGGTTACTTACAACCTTTCGGCCCGGAATGTTACTATCTGTGGATTATTCGTATCATTTTGACACTATTCAGTCCCATTCGTTCTGATCTTTCCGACCGCAGTGGTCGCTGGTCTGGCTGAACTAAATGAGCAAAAGACCTAAAAGAGCGAACTAGTTCGTGGGAGCGATTGAACGAGATCTGAGCGCTCCGATCAACGAACGAAACGGCACAAGCCTAACTAACACTGACTACAAAATATCTGAAATGATAGTTCAATATCCAGATTTTTTAAATTAGATTTTGATAGGCTTTAATTATATTGAGGGTATACCTACTGGATCACATCTGAATGCACTTAAGTCCTGTTTTAATTAAATTGATTTTATAATAAATCAAGTTTTGTTCGCCCAATTTTAGCTAGAAATCGAAATAAGGCCCTGGGCTGGCCCTGCAAGTCCCAAGAGTTTACCGAGAGGCACTTTCTTTTCGGTGAATATTTAATGTTGTTATTCGTCATTTACATAATTAATATAGACTGACAATTTTTTTATGAATTTACAATCTAGAAAATTACTCGTACCCACAAAAATTCTTACCATTTGAAATTTAAGGATAAAGTTTTTTACTTTTAGCGTCACAAGAAAAACAAATTGAAAATTATACGTACGAAGCTAATCATGAAGTAAACAAAAATTAAAGTCCACACAGCATTGAGCCTGGTCTTTGTTCTTCTAATCCTGGCTTTCCTTTCAGATAGAATTCAGTCAGTTCTTAAATTAAGAATTTATTTCAGAACTTCATACTTTCCTGTTCCCCTTTGTGTTGCATCACAATGGAAATTATTATCAATTGGAAAACTTTCCGTTTCTCCGAGTTCTATAAAGCCTTACATTTTATTTTCCACTTTTGGCTTTCTTTGTGTTTTGTAAAAAGATATGCAGGAAGTATAATAAATGTTATTCAAACGAGGGAACAAACTTTATAAGTTTACTTACGCATTCAGGAAGTCTCTTACTGTGAGCACGGATATTGAATCTACCTGCAATGGCGATGGCGGTGTGGTGTGATAATTACTTAAAAATAAATACATTTAAAAGGATTTTGCATTCGTGTTATCTTTTAAAAGGTTTATCAAATGGAATATTCATACAGCCTGAGTAGCGTTAGGTTGTTTTGAATTCCGACGTGAAAAGAATATACCTCGTAGGAGGTATTAAAAGGGAGTTCTTCGTACAAACATACAGAGTATATTAAATAATTGTTTTTTAAAAAGCTTATAAATAACTTTACTGTCATTCTCGTTAACGACTTAATTGTCATACAGGGTGTAAACCTAATACGGGCGAACCTCTTAACGGTGGTGAGTATAGGACGTATAAAATGTAATTAGATAACTTTTACTTAAAATTGAAATATTTTTTTTATCCATACAAATTAATTCGGCCCGCAACGTAATGCAAACACACTCCTGTTAAACGCTCGTTGACAGTTGTCATTGATTGTCATCGCAACCACGTTTACAGTACATTGCTGCTGAGATTTTTTTCAAAAATTCATAATGGGGTGAAAATTAAGAGTAAATCAAAAACACCTCTTAATTAATGATAACAATATTGAATTATACGCCTGGTTTCATTTATCGCCCTTATTACGTTTACGCGCTATATATTCATATAACCTAACCACAAAATTAAAATTTTGAAAAAACCCCCGACCGCGACATTGCAATGTAGACCGATTTTCATGAAACATGGCTAAGAACACTCCGGACGGCTTTCAAACGAAAAAAAATAAATCTAAATCGGTTCATCCGTTCGGGACCTACGATGCCACAGACAGACAGACAGACACGTCAAACTTATAACACCCCGTCGTTTTTGCGTCGGGGGTTAAAAATGATTGAATCTTACGATAAAAAAATTCCTACTCACAACATCTATCTCACAAATATCTCATTTATCTTACAAATTTTTATTAATTATATTTATATAAATAATTGTTATTTCAAATTAAAAATAAATTGAAGATGATGCATGCAAATTAAATGAATATTAATTTTGGTAGAATAAAGGCTATATTTTCTTTTATTTTATTTTATTTTATGATAAATAGCTCATATCTCATAGGCGCCTGTTAATTATAAAGCCATTAAAAGTCCAGTTGTTGGGTAGCATAACGTTACGAAAATGAATTTGATAATATTTTCAAAAGAAGAGGGGTTTGCTTTGGATCTAGGCTGCAAAATAGATTTCCGTGGAACAAAGAGCCGGCCGTGGACACACGCCCGCCACTCGGTGCCCATCTACAAAGGAATATAACAGTATACCTAAATAAATGAATGAAATTGCTTTTTAATAGAGATAGGATATTCAAGTGCATAATAACATTACCGTCAGCCATAATTTATATTCATAAAGTTAATATATTTTTTATTAACGCGAATCAGGATGTTTGATGCTTCAAACTGTTATTATTATATTCTGTATATTATTATTTTAATTTTGTTGAAGACAGTTACGCCAATTTGAAGATACACTGTCATCAGAATAATATTTTAATAGTAGTTAATTTGGTAATTCTCAGAATTAATCATCAGATCTACTCTATGTTACAATATATAATGGTCGCAGTTAGGCTGTAACAAGAGTTAGCGTGTTTTAAAACGTTAACGATAATAGCATTGATTGGCATGTTACGACCGTCTTAATAGTTAGATATTAAGCTACTTTACTACTACGCTAGTTTTAACTACTTATACTTGTTGTGAAGTAGATAATACTCGAAGACAATGAAAAGAATCTTGAAGCGCAGGAACAGACGCTTGTCAGGCGTAATAGTACAATAGTGGATAAGAAAGCGGCCGCAGCCTCTTTGGCCGAATGTAATCTTCGACCGTGGATAAAGTTCCCTTCAGAAACAATAACAATTCGTTCAACGATATAATGTGGCCTCACAGTTTTCCCTGGAGAAAGTTTTAAGTGCAAAAGGCCTCACAAGTTTATGTGTTGAATGAATCTAGGAACGGGCGTAATGTAAAAGTTGTAATTTGATTTGCAACGGCAACCACTAGACGCGATTGTTTCATTTAGGCCCGTTGGCTTTGTTTCTATTCGTTGAAAAACTTTGTTTCGAGTTATGAATAGGTAATTGAAAATTCATTAGGGGTTCTTTACTCGCCTACGTAATATTTGCTGCTTTATAAAACGGTACTTGATGCTATTTTAAATTCGGCGTTTAGTTTTTCATTTTACGAACACTCCTATTGTAGCGATTTCGGCTTTAGCCACATAATTAAATTTGCTCAATATGCATGACTTATAAAGGGTGAAATAAAAAACCGTTCAAACTTTGAATAGTGACTTCTAAGGTCATAATTAATGAACAACTTTTACTATGCACCAATTTACTATGGACCAATGCTGAAATCGCGAAAAAAAATTGGCTGTAATGTATGAAACATTCCGACTGTCATGATGCCGCTCATTTCTATGGAAAGTTTGAACGGTCCTTTTTATTTCACTGTGTATATGTCGCAGTAAGATAGATAAAGCCGTTATATAGTTATAACCCTAGGAATATAATTATACGTCGTAACATAGTTAAACGAAAGCGATTAATTGCTATATTACTAGGAATATAATTATAATACGTTACTAGTTTAGGCATATAGTTACATGACTGGATTCAGTTTAGTGAAATGATTGTAGGCAGGAGTGCGGCGGTGTGACTACTCGAAAAAAAGAACAAATCAAAAATATTCAATAAAATAAATTGATTTGTTCCCTAGTTGTATAGTTTGGTCATCAATTATTTATTAGTTAACCTTTCGAGTCCCAGCGACATCATAATATGATGTCAGTGTTACAGAAGATAAGATTCTGAGGTTCAAATGCTTGGGACACGAAGGGTTAATGGAAAATTAGCAGTCAGAGTATCAAAGAGGGTTTTTAATACTATTTTCTGCTATACAGGTCGTGGCAAATTTAGCACTCAATAGCAAGTGGAGCAATGAGCGGTCGCTGCGCTGGGCCGCCGCTTCGGGATCGGAAATATTATCATATCACTTCTGCATCTCGTGTTATAAGAATTGTTTCACCTAAACCACTTTCAATTGGAATAAGGTTTATATAGGTAGCTGTAAAACCAAAAATAGCGGACTTGAAGTTAACATATCGGATGTGATTAGGACCATTAGTAGACGAACGATATGTATTGGGTTCTTTGCTCGTAGGCGCTTTTTACTACGCATTTCTAGATGCCGTCGGCTACGTTCGTAGCGCGTTGCACACGCTGGCACTGAAAGTGTTAAATAATAAATATAAAACACTTCAACTATAACAGTCGGTTCGGCGCAGATGACCCAGACATTTATTTGAATTATATAATTAAAGTCCTAATCAACAAATATGTATAAAAACAGTGCAAATATTTTAAAATTATTTTTATTAAAACCCGTCTTTTACGGATAATAAACATGCAAGTCGGTAATAATAATTATTTTGCAAAAGAAAAATATGTAGACAGTTGAAATTCACAAACTCGTCATGAACAATAAAGCTAAAACTTAAAAGTTATAAACTAATACAATTATAGATAACAGAAAAACCTACAGTCAGCATGCGAATTCCACAACTCAATCGTAACCAAACAAAATGTCATCCTTGTAAACAATTGAACAATGTTATGGAAGAACAATCTAACCTTAACATGACCCGTTTCTGTTTACATACATGACTTAGTAAAAATAACCTTAGATTTTTCTACTACCCTAGGTGTAAAACGATGCGGGCTTTTTACCGGGAGTGTGGCGACGGGGCAAATGTCAGTCCCGTGTCGGTCGGCAAAGCACCTAATAACAGCCCTGTGCTAATGGATTGTGCTCCGACGCGCTGGTTAGTGCTTTATGTTCCGAGAGACGCTCTTTAGCTCTTCATACACGTAACCATTGATTAAACTGGCCAAAGAGCTCGTGTGTGTAATTACTCAATGGGATTTTATAATGATGCTCATAAGATTAGTGGTAAGATAACAAAAGTTTTAAAACTTTGTGCCTTTGTTTAGTATATGTAGGTACTTATACCTATAGGTATCTTTTGGTAATCATGAAATCAGCAAGATTAGAAGTAAAACTTCTGTAAGTTTTGTTATCTGATTGGCTTGAAAAATATTCTTGCCGACTTGAAGAATAAAATACTTTTCTGTGGTTTGTTTACATTTTGGGAGTTTTGAATGATTCTCGGTTATTTTCAATAAACTTAGGGTCGGTTGCACCAAACCGTCTGTCACCGTTAAAGCGTTCGTAAAATTTTATTGTATGGGAAGTTGCATAGACATCTGCTGCGTGACGATGATGTGTCTGTCAAATGTGGTTGATGCTACTGGCCCTTATATTGACCGGGATATAGACCGTGATTACCTTTTTGATTACCTTTTTTGTTTTTCCGTGATCATGATGCATGCAACTGCGTCGTAATATCGGGAGCTCGACAAAAATCAAATAGGTAATCACGGTCTATATCCCAGTCTAATGTTTACATTCTGTTAAAGACTGTCATTTTTGTAAATACTTATATCTTTCTACGGACATTGGAACTACACGCAAACATTTTACATTAGAACTGGCGTCTATCATATCATTAGATTTATTAGCAGTGCAGGTGTCAAATTTAAACTTAAACTGTTTAGTAACTTTGTAAGCAAACTGGCTGAGACGGACGGCCGGGTACATAGACAGGCCCATGTTTTTCATACGAAATGGTGAGGTAAACATTTCAAATGTTTGGATTAAATATAGTATGCGTATGCATTAAATAATAAACTCCAAGTCTTAACTTCATAAAAAAGTTATAAAACTATAGTTATAAAACTTCAAATAAGTTATAAAACTGTTATATCATTGAAATGTTCATCCCAAAAACAAACAGCTTAATATTCCTGACAATATAGTGCAACTATTTAACTAAGAGGTCTACTCTTGCAGGCGGAGGGGTAACTCCACTCGTTAATCTTCCGAGCATACCATCCAGTATAATCCTATTAAATTGCTTGAGTTCTTAAAGGCTTTTTAGCGCCCTTCAGTTAGTTCAATTACTCTAATGTACGCTATCTAGGCACCGTGTATAAATTTTAAACTTACATTCAAGTCTCAGTAAGTTCATTTCTCTTTCGACTAGAGTCAGCAAAAATAAATTGAACTCTTGCAACATAGTCAGTTAGGTATCCTTATCGAACGTACATTCAATGCCTTCAAGTATACTGAAGCAAGTCATGCAGGAAATCTCTCTAAATAAAAGTAATTGAAATTCTGGATCGATACACTTTAATGTTACGAGTAGTCGAGTAGGTAAAGAGGTCTTCCTTAAAACGTTTTGGATACACGTCTAGTCCCTGCCGCTTACAATGAATACCGGTAGCTTCCAACCACAGTTTGTGGTGGATACAGACAGTAATGTAAACTCGAGATAGCTCGAAATATAGGATCAAAACCCATCTGTAATTTTTGGGTTCAGGGATAGCGCTTCAAGGTAAAGACTTTTTAAATATCTAAGGATGGCAAAAGGCTACTATATTGACAAACAAAAGTAGTTCAATTATTTACCTTTTACGTTTAAATTTCAGGAAGATCGATATGGAATAAATATATAGTATGTATCTGATATGTATTTTTCTTTACATAGACATTTCATGAAACACCCTATCGTTACGCTTAACTTAATATTACTACAACAGCTGCAATCAAATGATTGCAGCTGTTGTAGTTATAGTGCCAAATAGCCATCGCCCTTGATGAACGTACCAACCCTAGTCACTAACTTTGTAAACCGCCCTCTCCACATCGGCCGGTAGGTATTCCAATGAAACGATTTGTTAGCACTTGACTTGCGACACAATACAACAGTGACAAAGAAGCCCCTAACGACCCCGAATTTATCGCGAACTTTCCACTAATACCGTCATTAAACAACCCTTTGTTTTCGCTCTGATAAAAACGCCGAGCGGCACCTCTCACTTCGTAATTTTTATCTTTCATCGCTTCAATGCGCACCGTGAGAAAAAATACTGATAATTTTCTTGAACTGGCTTCGGAGAAGAAACTGGCGCGTCGGCAAGAAAAGTATAATTATTGAAATGATTTAACTCATTCATTGCCAACGTTTTCGTGACTACTCGTGGCCGATTCCCACACAGAACCCTCCTAGCGGTTTCTCGTCACACAAAGTGTTAATTTAAAATCCTTATGGTGACTTTCAGGTCCACTGGAATGCACACTTATATCACGATGATATGTAAATTGTATTATTATTATGAAGGTGCACCTTACTGGAATGTAATGCTTAGGCAATTCTAATGTCGATGGATTATTAAGCTAACTTTGTTTAACTCTTATTTAATAATTAGGAAATAAATCTGTTTACTTAACTACTATGTTGTTTAAATGTTTCAATCAGTCTACCATGAACTCTACATATTAATTGTTTGATGAAAGCAAATGGAAGTATTGTATTGGATTTATTTTTCCGTTAAAAGATTTGTACAAGTTTATTTGTCAGTTCCTACTTCCTACATTATTAATCGAATAAATGTACACTTAAAGTCAGCAAAACCACGCTCAATATAGAAAGCACAGACGGAGCAAATCTCATTTGCCTCATAAGCAATTTACGGTATTTCGCACGCGAGATAGGGCTACCCGTCCATTTATAATTAAAAGGTACTTGTCTACAGAAAAACACCTATTCACTATGGCCGACTGATGCTGCCCTCAATTTGTAAGCTTTTCCGTGTTAAATCTTTATGGAGTCAAATTAGTTACAACGGCCCCCAGCATGATGTTTAACATGTCCATAAAGATAACACGCCCGTATCCCAGACTCATCGAGATATTGTGTACGTCAGGTGATCCCGTGCTAATAGGACGCACGTGACAGAAATTCCAACTACACCATAAGTAACGCGAATATTAATAAACTTGCTACTGACTTGCTGGTTAACTAGGGAACACAGAGAATTATTGTTTTTTTTTTTTAAGTAGTAACACTTATATAAATTAGAAACTGAAAGAAACCATAAACCAAAGAAAACTCGCGACCGCGATCGAGGTGATGTAACATGCTTTAGCCGCAGCTGATGACACAGACGAGAAAGGTGTGGGTTTGATTCCCGGTTTCGCCACAAGTAGACGTGATCACTTTCTCTTTGGTATAAGGTATCTATTTCAGTAAACTTGCTAGTTGCTAAGTAGATCACACGGCCATCAATATCGGTCATTTACATCGTACATGCCTACATGTGAATACATAATATCTACCTATCACGCTGCATGAAGACAGATAATTGAAAGTATGAGTAGCTTCTCTGTCAGAAAATGCATACGAGCCTAGTTTAAAGAAGTTATGGTACAAAATTGGCGTGAAGACGGTAAATTTACGTTAAACTACCAGTTATCTGGCGCCGCGGCGGGAACTTGCATTGCTATCAACACTCCGCCGTTATGGCTACGGGCCGTTTACTGGCCTCCTATACTAGAATTACTGTAATAGGCCCATTTTTTACTTGCGGGTTTAAATAGAATTTTATTACCATTTTCGCAATACTTTTGAATTTTAATCGCTGATAAATACTAAGTTAATACGATTTCTATATTAATAGAATGCCTGCTTCTACCTAATGTTTGTCAACATCCGACGGACGCAAGATAGGAATTTAAGGTATGTATGTATTACAAAAACTATGAGGTATTTAGCTTGATAAGTGTATGGGAGCCTCGTCTGCCAACAAACCACAAAGTGGTTTTGGCAGAAGCTATGTAATAGGGTTAAGCTTTACGTTCTGATCTGAATAAACGTTTTATTAATTATTTTTTTTTTATTTTTTTTACTATATTTCACCGGGACAGGTCTTTACAAACTTTAGTTCTAGCGTTGGTTAACCTACATCGACATGAATACTTTATTTATTATTTTGAAAACAACCACGTGAATGTTTGATCATAAATCATTATGAATAATATAATTAATTAAATTACCTACAAAGCAACGGTAAGCATTCCGCCAAATATTATTTGTACATATCTATATTATGTATTTAAGTTTGAATTCAGAATTCTTATTAGGGTTGCTAGGTTGGGTTATAGTAATATTTCTTGAATTCCAACACTGCAATACGATAAAAAAATATACCATGCTGCTAATGGCAAATAAGATCTTAAAATGAGACATGACAGAGCACTTTTCACTCTATTCAATCTCATCATTTGCGCATATTCCAGGCTACTTTCATACTGAGTATGTCACATAACATTAGATAAATAAACTTGTATTATAATTCATGTAAACGTATCGGATAACTGACGAGTTAGGAATGTATGTTACTCAAGGGGATACGTCAGGGCATTGTTCGGGAGGCCCTCCCGGTGTCCGAAACTTTCAGGCCGCTCGTCAAACTCATTGACAGCCACTTTGCAATATAATATACCATTGAGAGAAAATATATGTGTACGAATTGTAAGCAGCATGAAGTTTAAAAAAAAAATTGTTGACACCAAGGATTATTTACATAGGATTTACATACTTCATACTAAGAATCGTACCTCGATTTTTAGCGCCACCTATTAAATACATCATAACTACACTGATGATGCCTACAATTTTTTATTTCAAAATGTGTATTGACGTGATACCATGATTTTAAAAGAAAGAAATATGTCCTTTGTTCTTATAAAAAATAAAAAACACGCAAAAATATTTGGGGAAAATATGATTTCGGCCACTTTCGGGCTGCGAAACAGTGCCATCTAGTTTTAAGCCTAAAAGGCCCATATATTTCAAGGGTACGCTTATTTGTATGGGCTTTGTCAGTCCAGTATTAAATTGTTTTTGGCTGACACTATTGGAAATTCGACTTCTACGACATCCACGGGAGGGGAAGGAGGGCAATGCTATGTCACCAGTTTCACCACTAACGCAGGGAATTACATGATTTTATAAAAATAAAAATTAATATCCTCAATCAAATTAATAGACCTAATTGCGTATTCAACATGAGGTAACACAGCTAAATGCTTTGTGCCACTGTATCGCACTGACGATTGTCATAGAGTGACACAAAGTGTGCGGAGAAATTACTAGCCAAGCTTCCACTTACGTCCCTATACTCCCTATTTAATATTTACAGAAACACAAATAACGCCTTTCAGGTATACCGCAATAAAAGTCAAAGATTTAAGTTTTAAGCATAAACAGTATTTAATTGTACGCTTAACAAGCAAAATAACAGCACTAGAGTACAAAAGCAGTTAATTGTCAAAGCCCATTAGCATTTAGTTCAGCATATAAATAGCCTTGGTAAAGTTTAAATAGAACGGTTGAACAGTCTTTATTCTCCTTGGATTTTATTCCGAGGTGGTCCACTGAATCAGATTTACCTACGGAATACCTACCAAATATTTTCATAATTTTATTGCACTTCTATTCGCACACATATAATTATTCATACTTATGCATGCGTAAAGAGCATTTTAAGGTAAGGACTCTATAGTAACAGGACGCACAAATGCTAGCTTAGTTATGTATTATCTCGCAAAAATAAAAATGACAGTCAACCGCTGGTTGCAAAATGAAAACGTTGTTCGATATCAAAGATTTAACAAATAAGAACAAAGCAATTCATATCATTAGAACTGGATACTGAATTTTCTCGTTTTATGCTCCTAGGTTTCTACCAAGGAGTATAAACGCTACAAGGCGATTACTTTATGAGCTCGCATGACGCGCGCGGTCGTCGCGGTTGCCTAGACTTTACGCTTGGTACACTATTGTGCACGTGTTCGTGAACAGAGGTGTTATTGACACATCCGTACGAAGTAATATACATTATATATCAATATTTGATACACGTAAGTTTTACTCAGGAAATTCAATATACCTATTTGCCAATAGAATAGAAGCTAGAAGCTAAATAGCACCAGGCATTATTAGGTACTCTTTACTTTACAGCCACGCGAAGTCTAAACCAGGAACAAGGCAAACGACTTTCAGAACCCGACGTGGCAACGACGGCTATAAAACGACGGGTGTAGGTACTGCCACTATCTACTCGTATTAAACATTTTTAGAGTTTCGCATTTCGAACGGTGTCATAAACAGTGCAACGCGTCTGCGTAAAGCGGGAACATGGGAACACGGTCATAATCATTAAACATGATAACATTGATAACTATAAGGACTGGTACAAGGTTTTCGGCACATTTTACAAATAATCCGGCCTGGCCGAAGTGACAATAGTTCTCGCTGCGCAATATATTTTTGTCTATCGCTCTTCCGATTGATACGACCAGACCAGTTGCAATAAATAGACATTCTTGCAAGAGTTGCGTCGTCAACGAATTCTGTGGATAGCCGAAATTTTAAAAGTGCTGAAGTAACGCCTAATGTACATTACATTTTTAAAAATTCTGAAAAAAATCATTGCTTTTTTTAGTGTTACATTTTAACTGAGCATCCATACTAATACTATAAATGGGAAAGTGTGTGTGTGTCTGTTTGTTTGTCCGTCTTTCACGGAAAAACGGCGCTACCAATTAACTTGATTTTTTAAGTGAAGATAGTTGAAGGCATGGAGAGTGACATAGGGTACTTTTTGTCTCTTTCTAACCCCCCACTTCCCTAAAATGGAGGTGTTAGTTTGTATGGATCATTCCGCAATTTTCGAATTTAGCGCGAGCGAAGCCGCGGGCAAAAGCTAGTATACTATAAAACATAACTTCGGCGAATATTCACCAATATTCACCGTATACGATCATGTATAACCACAACGTTAAATTATGGTTGTGGTTATGCATATTTTAACAACTACGTTGAATCATTACCTATTTGCCAATCAAGGCAATCGAAATCGACTTAACTCAACATATTATACCTAATTAGGAGATTAAGCTCCGTAATTATACAATTTGCGTCATGCCGCAACGTTACGGTACTCCGGAGATAGATCGTCGCTCATTCAGAAAATATTAGCTTCAATTAATTGCCTAACTTTAGATATGTCATCTGGGGTAACTACAAATTACCCACCGCCGTAATTAATGTGCTGCTGGTATGCGAGTAAATCATACGTCGACTGCAAATGTGTATTTGTTGTATTAAATTTTAATGCCATGCTCACTTGTACGGTCCACGAAGCAATAAAGTAAAGCACTTTAAACCTACCGCACTCGCGCACTATAGGTCCCTCTACACTAATTGGTGCACAAAATCTTGTGGCTCCCAGAATAAGTACCTTACCCAGCTGTTACATAATTTATTTTTCCCCTCACTAGCTCGGAAACACGTGTTTTGTCCTTTAATACCAGCGGGTAAAAACGCATTTTATCCACTAGTAGGTAAAGTAATTTGACCTTGAATAAAGTCAAAATAACTGCTTTAAAATTGATAAAAGTTGGTGAATCTCGTAATAAAGATGACTTACCACCTGTGGAACTACTGGAAGCAGTGATTAAACGCATTTTTTGTGTTGTGGTTTCCTCGCTATAGTGAGGGGAAAAGTTTTGTGTTACACTCGGGTGCAAATGTATTTAACTTCTCGTGTGTTAAAAAACTCGCAAGTTCAGGATTCTATTCTTGAACCACTCGCTTCGCTCGTGGTTCAACTATAGAATCCTTTCACTTGCTCGTTTTTCAATTCCACACTCGGCGTTAAAATACAACTTTGCCCCCTTGTATAACAAATAACTATACTTAGCTTACTAAAGGTACTCTTCGTATAGGAAATCAAAGAAAGTATCTAACAGGGGTGTGTAATGATTGGTATAACTTTTTTTGGTATAGTAACATTTGATATAACAACATTTGGTATATATTTAAAGGATATAATTACTCATTTGACATAATTAACATTTGGTATAACCACAAAATATCTACTTTTATTTTGTATAATCATTATTTCGTATAACACTTATTTATAATAATCGTTATATGGTATAACTATCTATTGATATACGACTAGTATAATATAACTAGCAAACAGTATAAAACATTTCATGAATTAATTTTATTCTTTTTTGAAGGGATCACAGTTCTAACCTAACCTAACCTACTTTTCTGACAGCAGTACCTATATTTTAACTTCTGATTAGCAGAAACGTCTGCAATCGATAAATTTATTCTAAGCAGTACCTATGTTTAAGGGTCACAGGTCTAACCTAACCTATTTTTCTGGTAGCAGCGCGTTGTGTGTAGGGGTCACAGTTCTAACCTAATTTACTTTTCTGGTAAGTGATGGATTTAATTGATTGTACATTTTTTTGTTGTTCTAACTGTGTTTTAGAAAGAATTTGTGTTATACAATTTATTTATTATCGGAAATAAGCATTATACTCAAAGTATAATATAATAAATGTTATTCGAAAAAATGATCATTATATTAAATAAGAATTATATAAACATTAAATAAATGTCATATACAAAGAAAAAGTAATATTTTCAAATGAGAATAATTTAATTTGTTCTAAGAGAAGAATTATATAATTTGTTAGTATATTATTTGTTGTTATATGATTCAATAATTATATCAAATGATCGTTATAACGACTAAAAATTTATCAAAAAAAGATATATCGATCGATACGCACCCATCTAACAGTGTTCCTAGGCGAGGAACCTATTTATACCAACTTGTCAGCCTTACCGAAAGCCGGTTCGGATGTTCGCAACTGTCTGCGTTTTTTTTTTAGATTTTTAGTGGGCTTGTACTGTCAGTAAACATCATCATCATCTGCGGGAGCGAAACACAACTAGCTCTACAATATCACAGAACTAGGACTCGTGGGGTTGGATAAGGATGTAGTGCAGTATTCGCCATTTACTGCAGCCCAATCATCCTCAAATCAAGAATTACTGACCGAACCACTACAGCCATCGTACCGTCGAAACATGCAAGTTTACACATCGTTTGAAAGTTGTTTGTGAATTAAAGGAATCATTATTTTGAGAAATATTGCATAGTAGGAGATAGTTTTGAGTTTTGGTTCATTATAACACTTTAAGTTCTCGCGCTTTGTACACATATTTAAAGTCAAAAAATTAGTCACATACAGGTCGAACCACAGAGAACCTCCTATAGAGTAGCAATCTTGTATATTTTGTTCGCGATACGAGTCACCAGTGTTTGGGGTGCGAGGAGCGGGCGGGGAATGTGTTAAGCGCGCTGTGATTGGCCGTTTCAAGGACGGCGGGCAGTCGCGCCAGATGAAAAGGGACAGAAGTATGACTGTCCCTCTACTGACGCGTAAGTGGTCAATGTAAGTTGACCTATGCCGGCTCTGAATAAATTATAAATATGACTTATTTGTGGAATGTAATGCCGTCTGTTTTTAAATTTGAGCTTCTTGTTACCTTTCCACACCATTTCACACTACAGGTGGACATCTTTAAGGCATCAAAATACCCTTTTCCAATTTTTTTGTGCGAAAAACACGCGCTGCTTTCGGGTCTGTTACTTGGTCGATACTGATCGGGCACGGCGAGCGCCCGCGCTTATATCAGTGCAAATACTAGGAAGGCTGGCGACCGCGAGTCGTCTTGTATTAGGATGTCTATAGGGGTTGGTCTGTGGGTCGAACACGATTAATTAACATTATTTTACCTTTTTTCCAACGTTTCGGCCAGGTTGCACTGGCCGAAACGTTGGCTGGTTTTGGTTTATTATTTCAAATGTAACTAAAAATCAAGTTAACATTGGTGTTAGTAACTAACGGATGAATTCTTTATTGGAATAATACAAAAGTTACGAAATAGGTAGGAGCAATAAATTAGATCTCTTGTTGACTAGAGTTAATGAAATGCAAACAATCTGAGCTTATTCCGCAATGCAAGGCTGCCAGTTATTTGCAGGTCTGCTGGACAGTTCTTTTGGAGTGTTTGCACGCGAGGATAAGACAGTATTTAATACAAATGTTTAGATAACTACCTACACCTGTTTACTAATTATACTGCGAGTCTATTTTGTTCTGGTGTTGTCCTCTACATGTCAGAATGCACAAAAAAAATATTTTTTCGTCAGTTTTTCTTTTCTAAGCGTGTCATGAAGGTCTAAAACTGCTCACAGAGCTGCTAGTAAGTAATTGATATTTACAAAAAAAATCTATTGTTATTCACCATTAGCCTTAAAATAATTAATTTTCACCTCACTAGCTCGGAAAGGACTTTTTTATTCTTTAAAAACAGATAGCAAAATCGCATTTTATCCACAAGAGTGCAAAGAATATTTGAAATCCGAACGTGTCATTAGTTACTTTTTAAAATATAATTTCTTGTAAAGGCATGTCCCAGACAGGACAATTTTCTCTCTGTGCTTAAATTGTCTTAACAAATCATGTGATGCGAACGTAAAAATAATTTCATATCGAATTGTATCCGACTAAAAACATAAAATTCAAACAATTTTATAACATGATTTTACCATAAGACACTTGAAATCGTACAAGAAATTGTATTTTTGACTCTTCCATTGTACTTATTCAGAACGCACCTTTAAGTAACATTGCAATTTCAAAACGCGTGAAACGGAACGCACCCAAATAGATTTTTCTTCTTGATTCTTAATTTGAAACTTTTGTGGTGTCGGTCGGTGCTTCGTGGAAATTGTAATAAACGCAAATTGACTTATTTCTCTGCAATTATGTTCCAGTTGTTTTTATTGCGTGTTTCCTCGCTTTAGTGAGGTGAAAAGTTATGTGTTACACACGGGATGCAAAGTTATTTTAACTCGTGTGTATTGCAACACTCTCTACGCTCAGGATTCTATTTTTGAACTAGAATCCATTCGCTTCGCTCATGATTCTATTTCGGTTAAAATACAACTTTGCTCCCTTGTATAACAAATAACTATTGTTGCCCTTAAGATTAACGTAGTTCAATTTTAAATTTTAGAATCCATGATTAGCATAGAATATTCGTGTTGCCAGAATTCCAAAATTCGGTTAAAATACAACTTTGCTCCCTTGTATAACAAATAATTATCGTCCGTGCATCCGTCCGTGGCGTATTTGCATGTCGTAGCTGTGCCGGTCGCCCAATCTGAGCAAATTAATCTTGATTGTAAATCGGTTCTCGCCCAATCTGAGCAAATTAATCTGATTGTAAATCGGTTCTCAGTCCCGAATGTATTTACATGTCAATCAAATCAAAATGTTATCAATATAAGTAAATAAATAAAAAAACTACCTACCACTAATATAAATAAATCATCTCTGAACAACGATTTTAATTACTATTGTAGGCATACTGCCTGTTATTTAGCGAGTCAAAAAATACTCGTGGCATCTTTATTAATAATTTTAGGCTTCCGCTCAAAATGTTATCTCGCCACTCGCCTTTTTAGGGTTCCGTACCAAAAAGGTACAAAAGGAACCCTTATGGAGCCGCTCTGTCCATCTGTCTGTTTGTCTGTCCATCTGTCACGGCCAAAATGAAAGGGAGGCAAACTGTAAATTTCAAGTTACTAGGTCAAGTGGGGTATCGTTAGAAAGAGTTCAAACTGTACATATCAAAACTATTTTTTATAATTTTCTGGTTGTGGAAAAAATATGTTTTTGATGGAAAATGTAAAAAAAAATTTTAATATATGCTTGCAATCAATTGCTTGCAGGGGCCCAAATAAATTGTTTTTTTGTTAACTAACTGTGACTAACGTCGCTTTCATTATTCTACTTAACAATAGATGGAGCTGGTACCCAAAACACAGCATAACCTTAAACAAAAAAAGTTCATTTTATGTTTATGAAACTAGAAAAGTATCTGATTTTATTAAAATAATTAGATAAATAAGCCTCTGATATAGATTTTGTGTAATGGTTATATAATTTAATTGATTTAGTAGTTTTTGGCCACGCAATATTGACTAGGCTAGTTTTTGGTTAACTTATTGTCTAGAGTGGCTATAAATATCGTATCTATATCCGTTTTAGTAACTTAGCAAATTTTTTACTACTAAGGAATTTTGCCAGTCTTTGATAAAAAAGTAGCTTGCAAAAATACAAAGTTAAGGATGCGATGTTTAAAATGAAGTTACATACATCTTATTTTAAACAAGTTGGCCGCTTAGTTACTTTAGTCGTAGACGGCAACTAGTAATATCTACTATAATCTGCACCACCATCATAAAATATAGATATTTTCGGAATAAAGTACAAACTTATGCTACTCGACATTTGTGCATAAGATAATGCTATTCGAAGTCCTACTGTCGTACCTAAAGCCGCCTGTGATAGAAGCGTAAAAATTAAAACCTTTCAGAGTCGGTCAACTGTTTTTAGTACAAAAATTGTACCCATTAAATTCACCTAGATCTAAAAACTAGTTTCCAGTGACATCTAGCGATAAGTAGGGGAATTAAGACGTAATTAGTTACCGTTGATTAACTCATTTAATGGTTTTATTACGAGCCCTGCAAGCGTTTGACCTCAGCTATATTATACAAAAAATAGCTTATAAAAATGCCTTTCTTGTGAGACATATGGCATGAGTAGGTATACAATCTCATTCCGTTGAACAGCAGATAATTTAGAGTATGGCGATTTTTTCAAACTTTAAAATACTCTTTAAAATAATTTATCGGTAGCGATAATAGCAAGAACAAATATTATTTAATGTTTGAAATAAAATATTGTGATATTCATCATATCGCATGTATTAGGATAATTATCTACTTAAGTGATCTACTTTATTTTTTTTATATCTCGGTCCCTGCAAGTTATCTGAGGTTGATCCCATACAACGATTTAATACTACAGTTAAGAGCTTTCAAACAATACATGTCTAATCTTTATACAAAGATGGGACAGCCCCCATACAAATTGCCCATTCTCCTTTATGAAATTTATATCAAACATGGATATGGAAACAATGAATATTACAGGAAAAATAAAATCGTACACGTATCTTGAAAACTTTTTTTTTAATTTATAAATAACCAAATAAAAAATAATTTCAGATTTACATTTCAATTTCAACACCCTTGCGGGTGTTTATTGTAGGTATCTGTATTTTTTACAGAATAACAATGAAAATACCTGCTTTCAAATAGAGGAAAAACGGTTAAAATCGGTTCAGAAAAAAATTCCATACTAGCTCGCGCTTAGTTTACTTAATTTGCCGTTAGATGTCGCTGTACGTTGAACTCTCATTTTCTACATCGCGTTTTTCCTGATATAATGGGGTCGGTTCAGGAGCGTCCTTATGACATGTTGTAAACTATTGAAGTCGAATAGTTTTGATTTTCTTTGGACGTTGTCTAACAATAAAATTGTATAAGTATCAAATATTACTTGTTATGTGGGAAATTGAGTCTTGAGGGATTTAGTCGTCTGTAGTTATATGAATAACATTTGATGATTCAACTATTGAAAGTTTGTACGGCACCCGCGGTGGGCGAGTCCGACTCGAACTTGGCCGGTTTTTTTAACCTATTTAAAATAACGGTTGCATAAAATACCATTACAGCCGCATTGACTGGACTACAATTGAGTTCTACTAAATGTATACAAAAGCAAGATACTTATCCCGTTCCGCCATCGCACCGGGTGGTGGTTTTATTTCGCGCTACAATTTTCACGTGTCAACCTAATGGATCTGGTTATTTAATAACGAAAACTGTATAACATGGTTCTGACCTGCGATGTGCAAAGCAAACTACATTATATCGAAATAGGAGTTTTTAGCAGTCATATATTTTTATTCAACTGCATGACGGAAAAAGGCTGAAGCCGCAAAGTATATTTATCACTCTATGGGAGCTGATGTCAGTAGGTATTATATCAACGATAATTATTCAGTTATTTATTGTGCATGTGCATTTCTCATACTTGTAGGACTGTCGGTCATCCCTGTGTTTGGCCAATCTCTTATTTTTTCAAATTTTCGCGAGTATTTTAACTTGCTAATTGAGGAACAACTTTCTTAAAAAGTTGTGATACCTGTAGGTAATCAATCGCGTTATTAATGTCTTTCGCCCTTCCTTGAAACTTTTTTCATTTTTTACTTTCAAATGTCGTATCATTAAATGTAATCAGAAGCATTGTATCTATTCACATAAATCTGGATAATAAATGACAAAACAATTATCCAAGACAGGAGCTTTGTTTCGTCATTTAGGCACGGAATATTGACTCGCCATAAATTCGACGGATTTAACTAATTCAGCTTAGTTGGAAGTTTCACCCACTTCCTGCATCAGTTGTGTTATCGACAGAGATGAGGTTGGCCAAACTTGAACAGTGGGCTTTCACCAAAATACAATCCATATACTAATATTATAAATGGGAAAGTGTGTGTGTCCGTTTGTTTGTTCGTCTTTCACGGCATAACGGAGCGACGAATTGCCGTGATTTTTTAAGTTTAATTTTATTTATTTGGGATTACCAACAGATAATACATCTTACATGCTCTTAAATCTATTTATTAAAGTCTTAACTGATGCTTATCTATTTCCTAATAAGTTTTAGAGGAGATAGTTGAAGAGATGGATGTACATAGACTACTTTTTGTCTCTTTCTAACGAGGCCGAAGCCGCGGGCAAAGCTATAGTTTCTAATAAGTACAATACTTAAAGTAAATAAATGACTCTTATTAGGTATATTTTATTTATTTATATTTTACCAGATTTATTAGATACGTTATAAAAACATCGGCTGGGGTTTGCAGTTTTCTTTTTAGTAATAACACGTCGGTGGCAAACAAGCATACGTCCCATCTGATGGTAAGCAGTCACACCTGCTACTCTAGAAGTACCACTTCGCGTTGCCAACCGAACCGTTCAAACATTAATAGATACATTTGAAAACTTTCATTGTAGACCCTCCTTTTTTGAAGACCTCACTCCCCATTGTAGACCCTAGGGAAAACCTCGTTTTACTTGTTAGAAATTCGACCTTAGGGCATCCAGTTTCGTAGACGGGGTCACTACTTATCCTTACTAATCTAGGAGGCCGTTGAAACGCGTCTGAGATTCATAAGAATTATAGTACCTACCTATATAATGCTCGAGGCTCCTATAAAATTAAATGGTGAAACTAAATAATTTATTTCAATACCTATATCAGGTGTTGAATCATTCGATAGATGTAACCTAAATTTTAAGCTAGACGTTTGAACAGTCTAAATTTCAAGGTCATAAGACTAATGAACTCAAGATAACTTTAACTGGGTATAATAATTTTAATGAACACCTGCCATTTATGAAGATTTTAAGATTAATTGATATTGTGAAATATTTAAAGTTCTATTGGTAAGATTATTACATAGAATTGCACGTATAATCAGTAATTCAACTTTATTTAAGTAACTTAATTTATTTATTTTTTACTTAATTTAAGTTGCGCAATCGCAACGAACTTGTTGTTTTTGTTTGCTCAGGGTGAACTCGCTGCACGCTCACCTTGCTCCCAACTCACTATTGTGATAGCACCCTTACATGTAAGTACGCACAGGTCGATTTAGCAATATTACCCGGCAGTCATGGTACTAGTACATCGTAAACCTCCTCACTGCTCCGTTAACCCACCTATTTCCGGACCAAATTATATAAACGCGAAACCGTAAAAATACCTCAGCATGTTTGTTGTGGTTCTTTACTAGTTTTATTAATTTGTTTAATAGGACTAAACTAGGACTAATAAACGTTTTTATTATTTGGTATCACCCACAAACGTTTGCGAATGATACTATTCAGATTGTATTTAAAAGCGATAAATGGCTGTATTGAATTTCTCGATGGGCGGTGAGTCCGTCTCACCCAGCAGTATGTAATTGCCAGTTTCAAAGATAAATATTGAAGTTGTTATACATAAGTAAGCTAGACAAAGGAGAACCGGACAAAATGGTCCAAGAACCAATAGCGACGTGACATATGTCATTAGAAAGGTGTTTCAATGTACTACAATATTTACTATGGGAGCTCATTTCAAATCACTGTGTGAAAAAAGTTATGGCGATATAAAAAACTTATTTTCATAGACGATTTTAAGCAATAAAAATGAATTATTTCGTATTCCATGACGTTACAGTGCTAGTTAAAACGTGTTTATGAGTAGTTCTGGGGGGTGCAGATTGCCTGTAGGTGCCCTGAAGGGCTGATGACGGCCAAAACCTAAATACCACACTACCGATGTTATGTGTACACAAGTGCCAACTGTGCGTCGCCCAGATAAACAATTGCAATAATATCTGGGGAGTGCGGAGTGCAGGATTTATCATTAATCAACCTCTTTATTAAACGATATCTTTATATATTGTGCACACATAACATCTGTAGTGTGGTATTTAGGTTTTGGTCGTCATCAGCCCTTCAGGGCACCTGCAGGCAATCTTTTTGATGTGATTATAGACGACAATGTGTAAAATAGAACAATAAACTATCATAACTTTTTTATTTTACATTCTGGTAGAGAGTGGCCCTCACCCTCTGCACCCCCCAGACCTACGCACAAACACGTTAACTAGCACGGCAATGTCATGGAATACGAAACAATTCATTTTTATTACTTCAAATCGTCTATGGAAATAAGTTTTTTATATCGCCGTAACTTTTTTCACACAGTGATTTTAAATGAGCTCCCATAGTAGTATATTGAAATACCTTTCTAATTATATATGTCACGTCGCTATTGGTTCTTGGACCAGCCTCCATACATTTTTGCCGGTCCTCCTTAGATCCAAAGATTCTTTTTTCTAACAAAAATTACTATTTTGTTCCATCATATGTCAAAATCAAATCTAATCATACCGTGTTTTCAACGGAGTTAAAAATAAACATAATGTATACAAGTGTAAATATTTTGCACGATCCGTTAGATAGTACTTAATAGGATAATTTCAATTCTGAACTCAAACTAGCGGCAGATCAATCGCATCTATTGAGTAAAGTATATATTTAAAGATGTTAATGGCATATTAAGCGCACTAAATGCCTCGAGTGCATTCAGTGATGCTGATGCGCGTCGTGCAAAGCTGTTTTAAGCATCGCGATTGTGCATCGCATGTTTTGCGCAGCGCGACTGTAGGCACGACATACATATATTTTGTGCCCTTCTATTATCCTACCTTTTTATAAAAATAGCCTAGACTCCATTGACTTTCCATTTTTATTCTTAGAAATAAATACCCCGAAATTAACGGAGTTGGTAGGTACATAATTTTTTCCCGTTTTATAACGCCACGTTCAAAAGTCAGAGGAAAATTTCAACTCTGAATTAAAACAAACTGGCAGCAGATCAATCGCATCTATTGACTAAAGACGCTAATGGCATATTAAATGTAGTATCTGCCTAGTGCATTCACTGCGCGTCGGGCAAAGCTGTTTTAAACCGGGTGTCAATGTACAAGTGCATTGCGAACTTCGCCGGGAATATCCGGCGCGGAAATTCGAGTAGCTCGTCAAACTGCCGTACACAACAAAGCCATTACGCGCTGATGCCAGACCCAATCTTATTTCCCAAGTTTAGGACTCAACTCGAAGTTTTTCGGACAAACTGGAGGTAACACTTTAGGGATACTGAGTTTGTTTCTTGTAAATCGTTGTGAAACAAACCTATTTAGGGAATTACTAGGTTAGCCAGCTTCATGTTTAGTTTTCTATAGTTTGTTGGTTGAAGTAGTACGCCGAATCGGAAGTATCTACAGCTTGTGTATTCCATACGGATGAATATCTTAATAACGATTAGTATCGGATCTAAGGAGCCTAATTCTTTTTAAAGTCGGGACTTAATCGCGTATGAGTACATATTAAACTGACCAACGTTTCAGGGACGGCGTTGTCCCCGTGGGGTCTTCTCCGAGATCATCATATTATAATTCAATTTATTTTATTTTAATTATTATAGTAGTTACAGGGCTTTAGATATAAATGAAACTTTAAAATGTATTTCACAGAACCGGTCAAGTGTAGAAGAATATTAATGCATCACATAGCGTGCGTGCATTAATTTTCTACATAACATTTTCAGCGATATAAATAAAATGAAAAAAATAACGAGTAAAAACAAATCCAATCCTAAAAATGAATTTAAAATATTCGTTTTAGACATTGCAGTCTCACAGTGCACCCTAATATTGCACAAAAGTAAAACAATTTAAAAAACACAGTTGCAGTCTCATTTGCATATCTAACAAGCGCCTAAGGCGTAGCTAGTTGAAATTGAAAGCAGGTCAGTGAGAGCAAACACTAAGTACGGGTGTGATAAACTTTGCCGCGGCCTTTGTTCGAAGCAATTTCTTCTCTGACGACACCTTCGGGCGAGACAGTTTGCTAGAAATTTACGGTTACCTACTAAGGTGATGAAACTAAATATTTATGGTTACGAAACCAACCTAATTTCGGGAAAAATTATGCGAAACTGTTCATGAAATATGTACCAAATTATAAGCAAGACTGAAAACTTACGTTTTTAAAGTATGTGTACAAAGTCACGGATATTTACATGTTTCTGTTCTCATAGTTATTTTATTTGTTATACAAGAGTGCAAAGTTGTATTTTAATTTATATCGCCGAGTGTGGAATTGAAAAACGAGCAAGTGAAAGGATTCTTTAATTGAACCACGAGCGAAGTGAGTGGTTCGTGAATAGAATCCTGAACTTGGCAAGTTTTTCAACACACGAGAAGTAAAATACATTTGCACAAACAAAACTTTTCCCCTCACTATAGGAAAGTAGGTACAACGCAGAAAATGCGTTTATTACTGCTTCCTGTAGGTCCCCAGGTGGTAAATCATCTTCATGACTAGAATCACCCACTGTTATCAATAATAAAGCAGAAGATTTGACTATATTCAAGGTCAAATTACTTTATCCACTACTGGATAAAATGCGTTTTTACTCGGTGGCATTAAAGGATAAAACACGTGTTTCCGAGCTATAAGTAGTGAGGGGAAAAAGTTATTTTTAAGAAGTATACAAAATGACATTTATATTTCATTAATAATTTACAAAACACACAATGACATTTAAAAAAGTGTCTTTACCGTAAAATTAAATAAAACTCGAATAACTACATATACCGGGTCGACAGAAGTTACCTAGTCGTGTATAGTTGCCGCAAATCAAATTTTGGCCACAATCCGGTAGTTCCCGTGTTTGTGATCGGTAATTCTGTTTGTTCATGGACTGAAACGCGAAATTATTGCAATATTAGTCGTAAATATAAATTAGCATCTAATCATTAAAATAATTATTTATTCATTTTTATAATTAGGTACCTACTTATATTTATTTATCTACACCCATATCATAAGTTATCTATGATATACTCGTACTATGTTTAGAAGCGATAAGCAAATCTGCAAATGCAATTAAAGCATCGGTTGCCGATATCTTAAAGAAAACATAACGACGCACTAGCATATTTGTTTATCGCTCCTAAACATACACAACACAACAGGAACAGGAGTTCAGAAGTAAGAATCATATTAGCGATTGTCATATTAGAGTTCATCGATCCGTCATTTGTTTCGTTTCAAATATCGAACGTTTTAAGCTGAGTTTAGACCAGCAAGTTATTGCTGTAAGTTTTTAGACGTAACTGTAGTTAATTGTGTGAGTAGCAAATATCTGCATCTCTTTCATGCATATACTTCTGTCTCAAAACTTGCAGCTATAACTTTCTGGTCTAAACTCAGCTTAAAACGTTCGATATTTGAAACGAAACAAATGACGGATCGATGAACTCTAATATGACAATCGCTAATATGATTCTTACTTCTGAACTCCTGTTCCTCAGCTCTAAAAGTGAACTTTAAAAGTCAGCTTTAAAATTGAACTGACAAACGCAAATTGATTTTACCCCTTACTGAATTTAAACCATATCTTTATATATTGTAGAAAACTTTTTATATGGGATTAGATACATTTATGAATGCAGTACATAACTGGACGTAGTTACGCAGAAACGTTCCAATCCACATGAAAGTGTCATTAAGTTTTAGACCTTGTATGAAAAACAAAAGTCTTTCATTTCAATGACAATTTCAGATGGGTTGGAACGTTTCTGCGTAACTACGTCCAACTATGCATTAAAACTCATGTTTTGACACCTCTCAGTATGCACGAGCCACATAAATAGGCATAACATTAACATAAAGTCTACAATATTTACACTATAAATCATTATTATTATAAGTTGAAGAGGAATAATATTTCACAATCTGAAATGTCAGAATATTGCGTCGCATTAATCGATTAGGTAGTTACATTAAAAAGTGATTGATATCAAACTCTGTTTGTATCCTGCTGTCACTGATTGATGAATTGTCATATATTTTAAATGAAAATATGTAAAATGGATAAATGTGGACACCTTCAATCCACAATTCGATTAATTTGTTCCTGGGTACCTGCAATCCACAATTCGATTAATTTGTTCATAACATAACACCTCGGACACTAGGGACACACCTCGGAGACTGGCGATCAAATATATGAAAGAAACACGTTCCTACGCACACAGTCTAAGCTCCTGTAGTCGAAGGCGAGAATATTATACCTATTATAAGACGAAATATATTTATTTCATTCATATTTATGTTTTGAAACAAATTATTTGATTATCTTCTTTCATAAAGTAAATGTTAGAAAATTACAATAGCTAATAACTAAACACTAATAACAATAAAAACTTAAAACTATCCAAATAAACTATTCCCTATCGTTCCCGGTGCAAAAGTGCCCATGACGCTCGCAGCATTTCCGCGTTGAATTACAATGGACAGCTTTTGCACCAGGAACGACTCGGAGCGGGGACTTTCTCCTTTTTGCCTGAGTCGGCGGCCCAATTCGCGTACAAAGCCCTTCGCGTCTGTTCCCCAGCTCCCCGCCGTCTCTACCGCGAATGGGACAAATATGTAGCTCGGGCCAATGGGAAGATATTTTAGGCGTTTCAAGCCCGCTTGCGATTGAGCCGCTGCTCCGGCCGCGTGCGAGGTGCGGGCGATGTGGGAGGCAGCGAAGGTACTGACACACGTAGCGTCCCATACCAAACACCGCCCCCGTTCCCACGGTACTAAAGTCAGGCCATCAGGACGTTTACCATCAGTGCGGCTAAGTCCTGGAGGCTCAAGTACCGAAGGGACACCAGCCGACCTTAGGGCTCTCTGGATGGTCTCATTGAGGGCAAAATGTCGCGGATGTCTTCCTGCGCAGCGACGGCAACTCAGAGCGTGGTGGCCGTCAGCTCCCACCATAGAGCCGCAGATGCATGTGTGTGGTTGGCAAACATCGCAGCCCAGGCGGAGAGCGACGGCCACACGCAGCGAGTCACCGTCGAGCAGTGTACCCAGTTGATGAGATGGCAACGCATGCAGCCATGCTCCTGACTCGGGCTGAGACACTGCCAAAAGCCGCGCACGGTCAACGCCGGCGGCACTCGTGATGAGATTGTCAATTACAGCTTTAGAGCGGGTGTCATCCCAAGCACGCTGAACGTTAGGGTTCTCCGGCACCGTCGCTCCAGTGTTAATACACAACCAAGCCTTAGACGAAATTATACCCACATTAACGAAACGACTCTGTCGCAACAATTCGGAAGAACGATAAATAATTATATGTAGATAACTACCATGAGCTACGAGCGGCTGGTTTGAGCTGGAGCGAGGCCACAAGGGTCGCTGAAGATAGGAAGGCGTGGCGCGAGCTTGTGAAGGCCCTTTGCACCTCTGGGGTGCCTAAGAACTACAACAACAACAACAACTACCATACTCGAACGCATATATGCCTCTGCCTCAAAAATGTGTGTCGGCTCGGCGCCAGTCGCCACCAATCGAGTTAGCGCGTATGCACATAACTCTCGTCAAACGTTAAAACCGGTACAGAACCGTCCATAACATCAATAAATCAGCGAATTGAATAAAGACTCAACGATTGAATATATCTGTTACCATGAACGCTAATGCTGGCGAATTTAATCAGGGCCGGTAGCGGAAGAGCACTCCTCTGGATTTACGAGCGAAAATGTTTCCGCCGCTTTTCACGCTGCTGCTGCGATTTTTGTATTACTCGTTTAACGTGTTGAATTGATAACAGTACATGGAATTATTTACGGTTATTCCGGCACCAATTTTTGGTCTTACAATATGATCGACCTTTGAATCTTGACAGAGATAGCGTAGGTGTCAAATATATTGCAAGGCTCACTTTAATAGCTATGGCTATATCCTTAATTCCTTACCACTAAACCACCCGGCCACACCTGCTTGTGTACTTGGTCTTATTTAAGATTATTTTTTACTTACATTGATTAATGTAAAAACCATTGAATATGCGCAGAAAAGGCTGAAAATCATTAACGTAGGTCTCATACTCTTTATACTGTTTTAATCAGATTGAGTTGATAATTTAGATTTCGTCTAATACAATCCTATAAAATTAAAAAGCCAACACAAACATTTACTCGTACGTCCAGTCAACATTTTAGAACTTTTTGTTAGTATCGCGAAAGTTCAGCTCTGAGCGCATGTTACCTTGTCACTGCGCGGCTGAACGTCCGCGGATGACGTCGCACAGCTTGAGTTTCTCCTGCTGAATAAGTTAGCATGCAATTTGTACAAACTACTCGCGTGGACGAGCGGTAATTAGCCTTCATTAGTCATTGCTGGTACTCCTAATGTGTAATTTGAAACATTTTTATTGAATAAATAAGCAAATAAAGTAAATAATAAGTACAAACAAAAATCCACAGCACAGGCTTCGTCAAATATAGTATCTATGTCATGTCAAGTAGGTTATTAACATATATATATATACTAGCTTTTACCCGCGGCTTCGCCCGCGTAATAAAAGTATTCATTAAGATTTTCATTTGGATCCGTAGGGACCGTAGGTTTCTCTGTAGGTATATTTATCTGCGATTATTTCGATTGCACGTAATACTTTTGCTTGCAATGATTGTAGAAATATTACACATCGACCACAGCGTAGGTAATTCTATATACGCTGGGGAAACCTTTATAAACATCCCACATAGCCCGTATTTCGACACTATGATCGGTGGGTAAAAAGTACTTTTTTCTATTATCCCTTACAATTTTTTACATTTTGCTTATACTTATCGCAAACGTAATCTTCAAGCAAGCAAACAACGATCGTCTTAGAGCACATTGATTGTAAGAGACCGCCGACCAATTATCCGTATCCCTCTAACGATACCCATATCCGTATCCGTATCCGTATCCCTATCGCTATCGCTATCGCTAGCGCTATCGCTATCGCTATCGCTATCGCTATCGCTATCGCTAACGCTATCGCTATCGCTGTCGCTATCGCTATCCCTATAGCTATCCCTATCGCTATCCCTATAGCTATCCCTATCGCTATCCCTATCGCTTTCCCTATCGCTATCCCTATCGCTATCCCTACCCCTATCCCTATCCCTATCCCTATCCCTATCCCTATCCCTATCCCTATCCCTATCCCTATCCCTATCCCTATCCCTATCCCTATCCCTATCCCTATCCCTATCCCTTATCAAGATGTTTAATGATAACACTTTAAGTTCTCGCGCTTTGTACACATATTTAAAGTCACATACAGGTCGAACGCGATTAATTAACATTATTTTTACCTTTTTCCCAACGTTTCGATTTAAAGTCACATACAGGTCGAACGCGATTAATTAACATTATTTTTACCTTTTTTCCCAACGTTTCGGCCAGGTTGCACTGGCCGTGGTCGCGGAAGACTGACGTCCCAGCAAAATGTCACCGGAGATGTAAACAACACAAAACTACCCGATATTAATTTATATAAATGTTCGGGGTAGACAAATAAATATAATCTACCCGCTTTTAGTTAATGTTTATTTCCCACCATGTTTATTTTAAAGGTAAAAATAATGTTAATTAATCGCGTTCGACCTGTATGTGACTTTAAATATATGTTTAATGATTTCTTATCAAGTGCTAAAATATAAAGTTTCATGGTTTTATCTTTTAAAATTAAGAAATACCATACAAACTTTCAACCTCTTTTTCAACCCCTTCATCCCTTTTTTTCGAAATAAAAAGTAGCCTATGTTCTGTCTCAGGATCTAAAGATTGTCTGTTCCAAATTTCATCAAAATCGGTTGCGTGGTTTAAGCGGGAAAGCGTAACAGACAGACAGACAGACAGACAGACAGACAGACAGACAGACAGAGTTACTTTCGCATTTATAATATTAGTATGGATTAGTATGGATATGGAAGTATGGATAAAAAGGAACACAACATACACCTAAATCTAAAATAACCCTCCCTGGATCGTACCTGGCTCAAACGTCCCCATTATACCCGCCGCATTTCCCCGCTGAACTGCAATGGAGACCTGTTGGACCAGATACGACCCAGAACGAGGATCGCAGCCCCTCTCCCGCAAACGACGCCCTAATTCCCTGAAAAAGGAGCGAGCCTCTGAACCCCAAGGCCCCGCTGTCTCAATTGCCACCGGCACAAAGTCATAAGCGGTTTCCAACGCGGAGTACTTTGTGTGCTTAGACTTTGCCGCGGACTCCGCCGCTGAGCACAACTTGTAGTCTGCCTCAAATGGGATGCAGCGTAAGTGCTGACACAAGTTGCATCCCACACGAGACAGCGCCCCCTTCGCCACGGAACCAAGGTCAGTCCGTCTGGCCGTTTGCCGTCTGTGCGACTCAACCCCGGTGGCTCCAAGACGCAAGGCACATTGGCAGAGACCAACGCGCGACGCACGATCTCGTTAATTGAGTGATGCCTCGGGAACCGCCCAGCACACCTTTGGCAACTAAGGCCGTGGTGCCCATCTTCCTCAACCATCACTCCACAGCGGCAACGGTGAGCCTCACACACCCTTGCCCCCAGCCTAAGAGCCGCTGAAATTCGTAACGAATCATTATCTAACAGCGTACCAAGCTGAGGCGAAGGCAAGGCATGTAACCACGCCCCAGATTCAGCCCGTTCGAGGGCTTTAAGGCGCGCCAGATCAACGCCCGATGCACCACTCACCAGCGAATCATATACCCGCTTGCTCAATATGTCATCCCACTGTTTTTGGATAACAGGGTTGTCAGGCCGCTTACCGCAGGGGATTGTGTCCGACCACTGTGCAAGACTGCAAGTGCATCAGAAACGTACGAGACTGGAAAATTGCCGCCATATTCAGGGTAAATGCGAGCGACAAGATCCGCAGCCCCGTGAGCTGATGCAAGAAATGCAACTAGTCCCAACCCCTCAACCGCGCGTATCCCTAGACCCCCATATCTTATGGGAAGAGCAGCCTGAACCCACTGGGTGTTGCTCAGTTCCACGTTCAACACCATCTCCAAAGTCACCCTGAGCTCACGATCGATTTCCTTAGCCTCGTTAACAAATTTCCACGTTGGGGATGTTCTGAGGATGTAAGTCATCCGAGGCGTGGCAAAACAGTTCCGTAACAGCGTCAAAGCGACATGGGATGACAAATTGAGCAAATGGTCCCTAACATTAACCCGCACGTGAAAAGCTGTGGGGTGCTATCAATAGCTGTAAGTCCATAATGATAACTCAAAAGTCGAGTCAATACTCTTTCTTTATTCAATAAAAATCGTGCTTATATACTATCCTGGTCACGGTCAATAGTCATTCCCATCTGTTTTAACATTACATTTTATTGTATGTTTTATGACCAATAATCATTACTTTAATTATACCATAAACTTTATGATTACTTATAATTACATCGTAAAACTCTATGATCCATAACACACAGCTGCATGAGCATAGGGTTGTCACTCTGTATGAGATGAGTTATATATCATCAGGGTTTTCACACTACACTACAGCTTTCCCCTTTTTTTTTTTGAGTCAAAAATAGTTGGATTATACATGACAACTGTTTTTGGCTTTTTACTTTTTTTTTTTTACTTATTTCTACTGGGATACATTAGTTGGTCCTTATGTGGTAAAGGATATAAATTGTTCTTATTGCTAAATAATCTAGATGCTATCTTGTGCAATTGGAGATTGGTACAAGAAAAAAAATTATCGCTCACACTGGCAATTACAACATATTATATAATATTTCATATATTGTGGCATCACTTTTAAAGCATCACACATTTCACTAATAATTTCGTGTTTGTTTCGCGTTATGCTTTAGGTATTTTTTTGAAGTATTTTCTATTCATTTTTTTTTTGTCTAACTGCGTTGTGTTTGTGATTTTAGTTTTACTACTACACGCTATAAAAGAAAGGATGTAGTTGCGTAAAATTACACTTTTGGTTTTGGGTATTTATATTGTGGTGAAAATAGTTCGACTTCTAATTTTTTTATTTTTCTTTATTTTGAATTTTTGATACCGATTAATTTGAAATTTATTGTTGGCTGCTTTTTACTTGTATTAAGTTGGTTGTTTTTTTTGTTAACGTGTTTGTACGTGAGTTGTACTCGAGTTATGTATATTTTTGTCATTTTATTTTAGTAAGGTCTGATTATTTGTGGTATTTTTATAGATGATTTAAACTATTTTGTATAGCGTAATCACGCTATAGTATTTTTTTTTTTTTTTAACAAGAAAATGCCAAGAGATGTTAATTTATTTGGTAGTTCAGATTTTTTTTTTTGCTCGAGATAAAATATAATAAATTAGTTAGTTTATTTGAACTTTCTAATTTTGAGGTTATAATATATATTATATGATATTTGTATTCTAGTTACTTTTGTGAGTTGTGTATGCAGTAATTCTGACTTGTGATTTGAGTTAAAAAAAAATTTGTTGTACGTATAGCGATTGATGTAGTGAGTATTGTGGTTATTTTTATTTTTCATATTCTTATCCCCTCTTTTTTTTTTAAGGTGTTTTTTTTTTTTAGATTTGTATTCCTATTTTAATAAATTTTTATACCTATGTCGTTTTGTGATATCAATTTTGTTTGGGGTAAAAGTATTTGTTTTTAGTACCTACACCTCTTTTCCGCAGATAAAACCTGCTTACTAAACTTGTTAGAGGAGTTTTTTTTTTTTTTTTTTTTTTTTTTTTTTTTTTTTTACTACTGGCGATTACAATTATACTTTTAGTATTGTTCATACATTCAGGCATTGCTTTTAAGCATCACACTATTTTGTGTGTCCAAGAGTCTCCACGATTGATTCTCGATCGAATCATGGTCAGCCGTCAAGGATTTCATACCTGCTTGTATTACATAGAAATCAATTCCCATGAGCCATAGTACCTTAATGTCTGCATTGGGAAATAATGTAAGCTTCTTCGTGATACATGAAGTTCACTTTTCTTTTAAAGAGTACACTGCGCATTTTAGCGCATCCGGTCGGCCGACCCTACATTACAATACATAAATATTAAGGATACAAAAAATATATTTATTATAGCGCGCTGATACATACTCAATAAATGTAGTATGTTTTTCCAGACATATGCTTTCACACATTAGAACGCAATAGCTTTGCGTGTGCCCAAGGACCTTCACAATTGAGAGCTCGCTCGAATTGGTTTTGGTTTCAAGGGGGCTGTGTCTGGTTTGTATCCTGGTGTACTCTGCTTACATTATAATTTACTAGCTATACCCAGTATTGTTAATAATGTCGGTTTGAAAACATAAAAGCATTTAAGAGTCACAATAACTTTTAGGTGATCAGGCTAATCGTTGGTTGCGACACTTAACTGATTTTGCTTTCCCGACAAGACGTTTTTCTTATGTTTTTTTTTCCTGTTACTTGTAAACATACTTATGTAATTATTTATTTTTTTATTTTTTTATTTAAGTTTATACAATTTATATTATCCTCTTTTTACTGTCATTAAATAATATTAATTTTACATATCAGCAGTTTAAAATTCTTTTTTTTTTTTTTTATATATATATTATATTGTCCTTGTCCTTAGTACCTTACAGCCTGAGATCTGTCCGGTCTCGCTACTATTGAGAGAGAGAAAATAAATTATATCTATACATCACTTTTTTATTTTACGAATATTAAGTGATTACTGGATTTAGGCTATGTCAGTTTTTTTTTTTTAACTGCCTGCCTGATTATTAAATAATAATAAATACGTTTGATAAGGTGTTTTTTTTTTTTCTATTAATATTTACGACCGGAAACGTACAATAAATTGGAAAGAATAAGATTAATTATATTTGATAAAAATCAGTCAATTTCAATAGCACGACTTTTATTTTGTATTCGATTACTTTAATTTTTATTATAGTACATATAGTACAACAACAAAACAGAATTATAGAAAAAAAAAGAAGTTTTTTTTTTTTTTTCATACCAATGGCATGGGACCATTTCTCGATTTTCGAATTTCTTTTGGGTCCCATATAAGCTTTTGATCTTGTACAGTAATGGGATATTTGAATGCAACAAGTTGTATGTTGAATAGATACTTTATATATATATATATATATATATATATATATATATATTTTTTTTTTTTTATCATGGAACATGAGTTCTGATTAATTTATTATAAGATGTCCTGACAGAGTTGTTTCACCTTTTATAGGTAGTTATTAATTATGTAAAACTTGATAGTTTCGTATGAATTTTCCGCGATCTACTATTTAACTTTTAGAAATTTTTATTATGATTTGTTTATTGAGTCTGTTTGTCTTTTCTTTTGTTATTTTGAAGTATTGTAATTTATGAACTAATCGATTTCTGGAGTCTGATAGACTCAAATAGTGTTAAAAAAAAATCTGGTGCTTTTTATAACTCTCTATAAACATTTTTTTTTAAATACCTACAAGAACTTTAATATACTTATTTTTATATATATATAAAAAAATTAAAACTTATTATGGAAACATAATAGCGATTAGTGTGAATATGTAATGGATTTTATATTTTACCCTGTTCCGCTGTTTGTGCGCTGGGCTGGGGCGGGTGTGGCACGCGGTGCCACCAAGTGCGTCGTGGTGCTGCGGTGCGAACCTGTGGCGTTGCGGAGGGACCGCGGTGCTGCGAAGGGGCCGTGGCGCTGCGGTGCGGAGTAGCTGGTGGACGATGTTGCGCTGGGCTGGCTCCGACGGCGCTCGGCTTACGCATGGCCACTTCAATATATTGCCGCTCGATCTTCTTATTGTCCATCTTTGTGGTGGTAGTGGTTGTGATGGTTATTTTTAGATTTTTGAACGCGTCTTCGCATTGTTCAGTCCAATTGAATGGCGACGATGACGGTTGCGGCTGGTAATTACATGCGCGGTTGTGGCGAGGACGTGCTTGGCTGTGGCGATGGTTTCTGTGGTGGTGGTGGTCCATACTTGGCTATAGCGATGGTGGTCGTGGTGTCGGCGGCGTTGGTGTTCGCGGTGGGTCACACATAGGCTGCTTCGAGCTGCCCAACTGGTAAGGTGACGACTGAGTTGATATGAGAGACAAAAGCGGCGCGGATTAGTTACGGCGGCGGGGGGTCGCACTCGGGCTGGCTCGAGTAGCACGACTGGCTAGGGTCGCCATGAAGTGTGGGGTGCTTCGGGTGTAATGATAACTCAAAAGTCAAGTCAATACTCTTTCTTTATTCAATAAAAATCGTGCTTATATACTATCCTGGTCACGGTCAATAGTCATTCCCATCTGTTTTAACATTACATTTTATTGTATGTTTTATGACCAATAATCATTACTTTAATTATACCATAAACTTTATGATTACTTATAATTACATCGTAAAACTCTATGATCCATAACACACAGCTGCATGAGCATAGGGTTGTCACTCTGTATGAGATGAGTTATATATCATCAGGGTTTTCACACTACACTACACCCCCGATAGTACCATCGTCAAGATACCACGCGTTAAGCGGAGACTTGAGCTTAACAATGGTCTGCTGTATAGCCAGGCAGAAAATCAGGGGACCTAGAGGATCACCTTGTTGTGCTCCAACCTGAGAACTAATCAATTCGTCCTTTAGGTAAAGGTTAGACGAGGCGGAATAACATTGATACAAAAAGGGGTAGAGAGACGGCACACGCTCCAAGACCTGCTGCAACATAACGTCCCTGTCAAGGCAATTAAAGGCGTTTCTCAAATCTACCTTGACAAGGACACTGTCCGTGTTATCGCGTAATATATTATATTTATTTGAGACTCCATCAGAGTCATGAAAGATTTACTATGATGTACATAGCAAGATTGTCACTCCAGACAGGCCTCTTATTTAGAGTATTAATATTACAGTATTTTGTTATGTATTTAAGATAAATTTCTGCATTATTTCTATATAATTATATTAATTTAATTCATAAAATGTACTGGAGTAACAATTAAAAAATCTCATACAACGCGTTATTTTTAGCTATCTGGCAACCCGTGCACAGATTATGCAGAAAAGTGCATACATATGTGGATGCAAGTATTTTTGCACCACATTAGGATTGCAATTGTACACTACACATTTCGGCTGTATTTTAACTCAGAACTCTACGTACCACTCTAATGTTTATTTATTAGGGTTAAAGTTTTTTATCAGTATATTTATGATTGGAGAATTAATGTACGGTTAGACATGTATCGATCATATTAAAGATAAGTTGCAGGTATTATGTAGGTATACAACACGCTAAAATTTAATTCAGACAAGAAAGTAAGGTCCCGACCGGCAAACGAACCGTGGAAAGTAACGATGGCATGAAATCCCAGATCAAGAATTAAGAACACTTTTGTTTTAGTAAACCGACCGGAATAATAGCTGAAGTTTCGCGTCGCTATGCCGACAAATGTTTTGATGGGCTTCATCAGAACCCTCGGGGTCGGATAATGTTCTATGTTGCGCTTAGCTTAAAAAGTTAAATGTACTACCATAATTACTAATAAATAGACGCCATTGGATGACGATAAAAGTTGAATTTGAGATCCGGTCTGTAAATGTGCCTACAGCCTGTTTGAACAGCTTTGCAATCCTCTAGTAGCCTTTATGAGTTACATTTGTCGGGTGAGGCCCTGAATAGGCGGCCAGTCGCTTTGATGGTATTGAAAGAGGAAATGCTTATCGCACCATCGCCCGTAAATAGCCGAGCGGGTGTCGAATTTCTCTACACATGCTACGAAAACACACTTATCCTTTCTACTTAAACTGTTTTCACATCCCTTCTCAATACGTAGAAGCTATTGAGCCTTGCCCTTTTGAGTACATTCATATGTGTACGTTCACTACAGACACTTGCCAGAGAAGTAAACCTTAGCTAATACTCTATATTAATAATCGTTAAGGGTGTCGTTAGCCTAACGGACTCATCTTAAAACCAATATTACACAAGGGCAGTCAAGTTTCAAAAGATCAAAATGAATATTCCGAAGGCAATCACACTCTGGTGATATCATTACCACTTTATACCCTCCTCGGATTGGGAAAGCTAATGGTTTGGAACAATCCAGGGTGGTTAAAATAAATCGACGACATTCCATTTCCTGCTGAAAACGCGCCCTCATGAATCCGTTTTAAAAATTGAATTCGCTTTATCTAGTTTATCAAAGTCTTCATTAGGACAAGACTGAATGAGTGGGTTCGTTATTGGAAAGGTAAAACGGGCCATTAAAGGACAGCGATACTTGTTTAGCAAGGTATGAATAGGTAATAAATACAAACACTTTTTTTATACCACGTCGGTGGCAAACAGGTATACGGCACGCCTGATAGTTAATGTGGTGTCGTCCTGTGTGACAAACTTGCGTCTTGAAATGATACAAATTGTATCAGTTTGTTATGATTCTCTATCACTCTTCCATAGACAAACTGTTGTCAGTTTGTTATGATTCTGAACAAGGTGCCTTGCCTAGCCAACATGACAATCGTCTGCGATACGACAGCGAAATGTTATCTCTATAACTCTTCCATAAACAAACTGTTGTCGTAATTTTTTTCATCTGGGTGCCTAGCTCATGCTGGTCTGGTGGCCTGCAAATGGATACAGTTTTTAGGAATGTATATGAGAAACTTTTTTTGTACCTAAGTAAGTAATTGGAAGGTAATGACTCAACTACTTATGTTGAAAGGCAATTGGGTCCGTATTTGTTTTGTGTAACATTTAGATTCCTAGTTTCTTACCACGAGTCACTGACATGATAGGTGTGTACGCACGTCTACCAAAGAGAATCTGGTATAAGTATATAAAATGACTGTCAAATTAAAATGTGCAGTCATAGTGCAATAGACTCTGGACACAGATTTAAAACCCATGTGACCCAAATATGTACTTAGTCAAATGTGTTAAAATTGTCAAATGTATCAGCGCTATCTATCCAAGAATCAACGAAAGGTGTGGCTGTTCGTTATGTTTCCGAGGTACGTTTTTTTAGATTTATTTTTTATGGAGAACAGTTATACCTACTCTACATAATTTTAATCGAGTGTGCATCTAAGCTCGTAATGGCATGTAAACATACAGTACAAGTAACATAACATAACTCAAATAACTCAAATTTCAATCCCAATCAATTGCATTATATGTGAGACAGCCATCAATATTCCCGTCTCGAGTAGGTAAATGGATTGTAAATTCCGTTTGATAACAATTAACATTTAACAAGCAAAGTTGGGTGGCAAGTTAAAATCTCGTGTTTCGACGTTATTTGGCAAATTAATTCGGAAACTTTATCTGCCAGCACGCGAGAGAAATATGTTTGCACAGAGTTTGGTACTTTGATAATTTGTTAACTGTGGCCTCAATTCGTCACATTGTAAACCTCTTAAAAGTTTTTAAACGTTTGCTCTAAGTTGATTATTATTGGTAGGCCTACCTAAGTACGTACTTTTCAAATTGCTTTAAATTTAAATGGCGTCCCGCCCCACTTCGCACGAAGAGTACGGAATAATGATGGATATTGTAAGTTATCCTTAAAAATATGGACATACTTCTTCCTCCTTCCTCCTTTATCTGTCCAATAAACATTGTGTGTCTGAAATGACAACAGAAATCCTGATAATTTTATCAACTATAACTATACAATACAATATATTATAATAGTAATAATTACTAATTGCACAAGAAGCTTAAGGACCCTTTATACTTGGAACGCCACAAAACAAGGTCTTGTTGTCAATTGTTTTAAATAATCGTTCCTTATCACTACCTAATAGCGCCAAGATAAAAAAAACTCGTTCGACGTATTAGTTTCGTTTTGGCACTCGGCATATTTCGCCCGGCATTTTCCCTGAAGCCGACGAAGGGCGGTAATAGTGGATCTCGCTAATATGAGCTTATAAGCATATCAAGGTTTGTAAACTCTGCTCTGTTCCCATATCCCACGTACTTACGTAACTTATTACTAATAGCGCCAAAGTATGTTTGTTTGATTAACTCGGGCATTTTTGATGATCTCGCTAATATGAGCAACATATGAGTTTGTTTGTGTTCCCATATCCCACGTACTTACTAAAGCTGTTTGATTAAAAGTTTTTATCTTTAAATGAAAAACAACATTCTACTTTTTTGATTATATTTATACTATTTTTGTTTATTCAAACGTCAAACTACTCACGCTACCAATAGTACCAATGTAGTTTAAAATAATATATATGTTTAGCCGCAGAGAAAAGAAACCGTAAGTAAACTAAGTACTTATGCCCGACCGACCAGCGGCGGCGAGTGGACTAGTGTTAAGGACGTTTGCCGTGCGAGCTGAAGACCCTGGCTCGATTCTCGACTCTGCCTCCGGGGGCTTGGTACTTTTACTTAAAAAAATATGTTTTTTTCCAAAAAAGTTAATCATTTTTTTACTTTTGACCACTAAGCTAAGCTAGTCTTGAATAATTCACGGTTATTTTCATTAGTCTTATATTGACCGGGATGTAGACCGTTGATTTTTGTCGAGCTCCCGATATTTCGGGATTACACAGTTTTCCGTGATCATGATGCAAGCAACTGCGTCGAAATATCGGGAGCTCGACAAAAATCAAAAGCAGTCTAAAGCAAGGCTATGCTATGTATTCAACTATTTAGTGTAAGATATACTTATCTACTTTCATTATATTGTATGGGTTTGTTGAAGTTATCATCGGACAAATTAATAAAATACAAACAGCCATGATCCCCCTGAAATCAGTAAGGCGCAAAGATTGATCGCAAAGTTCCGTGCTACCGACGCCGCTAAGACTTAAAACATTTAATCGTCTTGCGGCATAATACTGGTAATTAATTATACCAATAGATATTAGTGCGGTTTCCATCCGCTGCTTTTAGATACGAAAAATACTTAAATAACTAACTGAGAATTAATATAACAAAAAAAACTTTAGCACAGGTAGATGAGGGCACAGGAGGTGGCTCAGTAGATCTAGAGCGATTGGATCGGTGTTCCAAAAGGTAGCAAAATCGGGTCCTGTGATGTGAATGTCGGACGGTTGGACGTGTGAATGTTTCCGTTTTTCCTTAATAAGTACCTATTAAATAAAAAAGTTGTAATATTGTTGCTTTCGTTGATGATTCATTACAGTCGACATCAATACAATGCATAGTCTCTAGTATATTTTTTTATATTGTTGATGATTATGTCATCAAAGGCCACAGCATCTGTGCCAATACTTATTTATAATTATTCAAATATTTTTCCTCATTTTTATACGCAATACGTGCTTTAAATTCCTTCGTTAGCTTCCGATCGTAATCGAAATTGTTAATAAATAAAATACATTAAAAATAAAAACCTTTGCTAAAAAAGCTTAAAAGGCAAAGTTTTTTCCTGTAGATTCGTGCTCGGTAGTAAAATTAAGAAAGCTCTCAATAATTACTGGAGATTTTATTAGATATTCGCGTTCCATCGCTGGGAGCTACGCATTGATTTTGTTTGATGAACCTTATTGATTTAGCGTTAAACGAAGGTAATAAGCGCGTATAATTGCTTTCAAATGCGTTGCACTGAATAATATACATACATACATATGTACATACATAAAATCATGTCTGTATGGGGTAGGCAGAGCTCATGAAACTGCTCAAGTTTCAGTGCCACTCTTAGAAATTAAGGTGTCAAAGAAATAGTTATTTGTTTTACAATGGGCAAAGATGTTGTTTAGCCGTATTACGTGCCAATATTGATACCCGAGCAAACAAAAGATTCCAATATTGAACCACGAGCGTAGCAAGTGGTTCAAAAAGTGGAATCTTGAGCGTTGCGAGCGTTTCAAGGCACGAAGGTTAAACAAAGTTTGCCACCGAGTGAAACTATAACTGACTATAAAACATCAAACTAAATCAAATCTATCAGTTTATTTAATATTTATGATTCAAAATCATCATTTATAGGTAAATTCTACCAGCCACCTCAAGATATCAAGTTAAAATTTGTATGAAATTACTTTGGACTCTTGTGGAATGTTGATAAAATGCAATTTTGCTGTTTTCGAATAGCAAAGAGAGCCTTTACCAGTTAGTTTGTGTGGTGAAAATTAAATTGTGACATTGCAGTGACCTCTCGCCAACGCCACAATTGATCCACAGTCGCCTTCTCCGCCATCCACGGGAGGAAAGGGGTGGTGAAATTCGGGCAAAAAGCTAAAAAATTATGTTAATTAAAAAAAACACTTCAGTATTCTTTTTAGGGTATGTGCGGAAAGAGAAGAGACTGTTACGGAAGCCATATATTCTACCTAACTCTTCTTTTTCTACGCAGAATGTATCTTGTAAGAAATATTGTGAAGATCGGATCATTATCGATTTCAAGAGCCGATTGTTCGGTTAGGCACTCTACAATAACGCAAATCTCTGGATGATTACCAAGAAACTGTTCTACATTTGAATACCAGACAAATAAGTGGACTGGACACGATTTTTCTGTTTGTCGAGTTTGACCTAATGTAGCAGCGGTGACGAAAGGCGCGGAAATCGCCGGTCCCGGGGGACTGCTCCTAGATAAGGGCGGGTCGTGAGTGCGCGGCCTTTCGCAGAACCCTCGCCCATTAAAGACATTTCATAGATATTACTAGTACCTAAACTTTTTGCGAAAGTAGCTGAATGGTTGTTTTTGCCGGTTGAGTAAGGGAGGCTTTTATATTTATACATGTAATATTTGTTGTTGTTCGTTTTTTTTTCAACCTAAGGGAAATCGAGATTTGCTGACTACGATTTCCAGATACCTTTACCTAAGAGGCTTATAGACCATTGACTTCATGCATGATGAATATTTTATTTTTGCGTTCCGTAATAATAATGTACTAGACTTGGCTCACGAGATAACCGCCATGTGGGATGTTGATTCAACGATCATTGTTCCGATAGTCGTTTCAGCGAACGGTCTCATAGCGAAGAGTCTCGAGTCTCGATCAACATCTTAAGAGACTCTCGCTAGGTGGCTGGATCAAGGGCCAGATGCAGAAGGCGGTGATCTTGGACACGGCGCGGATAGTCCGACGGTTCCTCTCTCTGCAGCCCTAACCACCGGCAGCTTGGGCCCTGCCCCGCTGCTGGCGGCACCCTAGGTTAGGTTTTTTATAATGTGTTTATATGTTTTTTATATTGTTTTGTATGTGTTTTTGTATTTTACTTTTATATTCATATTATAAAAAGCTTAACCTAAGAAGCAAAATAAATAAAGGATGTAGGTACTACTTAAAAAGGATACACGATGTATTTTATCGTTTTAAAATCGGTTTTAGTTAATTTTGCTAATAAGTTTTATATTGTTCTAAATACTTGGAACGCTTCTAGTCGCGGTGCGCGCAAGACATTTACTTTTGCAATTTATAAGTTTCTGAGATAATTAGGTAGGTACATTTGAATCTCACGGGAAATAAATTCGATTGCCATAATTCAAAAAACTCAATGCACGAAGCTAATTGCGTCCCCAATATAGATCTCGTCATAGCGTTACACCCCAAGGGGCCTCGGGTCGGCTTTTGGAAACTAAATTCCAATGTGGTTTAAGTACTAGAGCGGCTACAATCTTACTCAAAAGGGGAAATTATGTTTCATTGGGATTAATCTGAATTCGCCAAAAACGTATTAGTAAGAGCATTAGCTTTATGTGAAACCGATAAAAAGTAAATAGGTATCACACATAATATACCGATTAAAAATCGAGTACCGACAAGTCAGCCACTGACATTTTCTACGAAAGACTTAGTTCGCAGAGTTTATTTACCTATTACTAAATTTTTCTTTTCGAATTTTAATTAAAATAAGTCAATGTACATGCACATTGTATGTAATTGTTTTTAATTAATACCTAATCTTTTTCATTTAATTATCTAGATTAGATTGATTTACATCCTACCTGACTACTTACTAACGGATATCAGGCATAATTATTATACAAGGCAAGAATTATTTATATAGGATTTACAATCTTCATACTAAGAATCGTACCTCGATTTTTTAGTGCCACCTATTAAATACTATCATAACCAGTGATCGGTTTTTTGGATTCACCCTCGCGGGATATCAAGTAGAAAAGTTAATATTGATACGACGAAATTATCTCTAAGGAACTTTTTACTCTTACATTAGTTTAGTTTAAGTTTATAATGTTAATGTTGTTGCTTTATATTTTTGGTTGAGCAATAAAACCGTTTGGCATTGTGGACATTGTACATATTTTTTTGCCTTTTCTAACAACATTTTCCCGGGGCATATCCATACTAACATAATGATTGAGGCCGTTACAATGATGATGCCTACAAATTTAATTCTTAATTATTTCAAAATATGTATGACATGATATCATGATATTAAAATAAAGAAATATGTCATTTGTTCTTATAAAAAATAAAAACAAGCAAAAAAAATTAGGGAAAATATAATTTTGGCCACTTCCAGGTTGCGAACAGTGTGCCATCTAGTTTTAAGCCTAAAAATTCCATACATTTCAGGGATACGCTTTTTTTATGGGCTTTGTTAGTCCCGTATTATATCGTTCTGATACAGGGTAACGTTTGTCATCCTTACCTATCGTACGTCGCAACACATGAAAATAAATCGTGTATAATGAAGTAACTAAATCAAAACTTGCATACCTACCGTACAAATTATGAGAAACCGCAGCTCACAGGATAAGAAGCTGCACAAGTTGTCTGTGTCTTGTCTTTCATCTTTACATTTTTCCAAACATGCTAGATTCGTGTTTGACATATATTCATGTTTCATTTTCCCTTGTACTTATGTCAACATTTTCATGGGGGTTCGAAATTATTTTTAGCGAATTAATTTAACACGGCTTGTAGGTAGTTAATTATTAGCTAACCGCTGATCATTTGCATCGAATCACAAAGTTTACGATATTATGTTATGTGGCCCGCCACCAGACATAATCACTCTATTTCATGTGGTTTCCTCTCTAATTAGTTACAATTAGCAAACATGAAACAATATTAACCAATCTCACCCGATATTCTGTGTCTCATAAATTTTATAATACTCGTATTTGGAATTCTAGGGTAAGGTCAGTGTGGGGAAGACAGTCTACCCGGAAAGACCGTCTATTGACTATAACTTTTTTGTTTATATATCTACGCTTCTCACACCTCTGGAGGTATAGCAGTTTTTCATCCTTAATCCATTGGTCTTCAATAGACTAGTACTATTATTCTACTCAAAATGCGGTCAATTTCTAGTTTTATGTTCTGAAAAATGTAACTTAGAAATTGTGCCTAGTCAGAAAGTCCGGCATAAAAAAGAAAGGCAAGACCGGCATATGATAAACAAGGAGTTGCCAACCTTTTTTAGGCTTTATTGGAAGTAAGTCGAGTGTAAACAATATACAGGTACGTTTTTGGCTTATGATAGTTGTACCGTTTTTGATTTTAACTTCGAAATACAGTTTTGATAATGATTCGTATGGTGTTACTAAAATCATTCGAAAGTATTAAGTAAAAATGAAATATATGTGACATGGTTTTGAAGAATGATAAGAGGTGAATAGAAGTAAGCCTACACTGCATTATTCATCATCATATTTAAGTTGGTAGAATTATCATAAGCTATAACCGTTTTTTATTATTTTTGTTTAAGTATATTTAGATTGTGCAACATGCGGCGACAAATATTTCAAAAGAGAGTAGGGTTTCCAGTTGGTCATTATTTTTATAATCAGCAATACCCAACAGGGACCGTATGGGTACCCTTTAAAACGGTTTTGATACTTTTGACCGACTATTTTACGGCTACACGACCGTTAATTGACATTGCTGGCTGTCACTTTGACAAAAAGTCGTCATGGGTGTCGTCAATAGGTTTCCGGGGGTGGTAGCCCAGGTAGGTGGTAACTCTGGTAGTAACTATAGAAAAACCAAGAATTGCTAAGAAATATTACCAAACCAATTCACGTATCTTAATATAACCTTTTCTTAATAAAAAAGTTTCAAAAACAGATAAGTAGTTGGATTTATATGAGCCTGTAATATCGTGACTAAATTGTATCGCAGGTGTTCGTTGGAAAAACAGTATTATGCAATATCTGGACCTGGCCCCGTAGCCGAATGGCATTTCTCCGACGCCAAACGAAAGCGATACGCCGCTGGCTCTGTCGCGCCAATACGCAAGCGCGATAGAGATAGATATCTACTAGCGCTTCCTTATGCCGGTCTTGCCTTATAAATAGAAAAATGCTTATATGTTCAATATTTTAACATTATTTTATTAATTATCTAGCACATTCTGCCCTGTTATTACGTAAAATAACAATGATCATGATTTTGGAACCTAGTCTCATATGAAATTACGCGACAACAAGCACTAGACGGTCTTTCTGTACTCATCGCGGGAGGACGGTCAACCCGCCGAGCCTTATAAAATGTGATTTTTATGACTTAAAAGTACCTTATTTCACCAAAATATTATAAAAGCTTTGTAAAATATAATATTTGCTATCTCATTGGACCATGCGCATCACGCCAGATTACATTAATTATAGAGTTTTATCCACTCAAACTTTATTTCAAATAAACTATGCCGGTCTTGCCCGCACTGACCTTATAAATTGACTCCTATACAATTTGTGGTTCTGAATATTTATAAAAGTCATACCAACAATGAGTAACTTACGATGTGATCAAGATAAAGGTGCACAAAATTACTAAATATCAAGGTCAAGGTTTCGAGGTTGTCTCCTTCCAAAAGTTGTTCAGTAAGTATTACTAGCGATCCCTTCTTATCAGTTAAAAGATAATATTTATTTACAAAAAGATAGTTACAAATATTACAAATACGTATCAAAACATCAACTAAACAGGGAAATTTATGAAGTAGAGGAAGGATTGGGTAGGGCTGCGCCATCATTTAAGCCAAAGAAGTTTTTGAACGTGTTAAATTTGTATCGCGTACCCCGGATACACATGCTACAAGCACGGATTATTGAAATTGTAATTTTTGATCTTAGCCAACCCATGACCACGCTGAGGGATCTGTCCCATCGTTCGGCGATTGCTTCACCCAGATGTTTCACAAAGGCAGACATTTGAGGTGCGAAGATACCATCAACGGATGTTACGAGGGGGGTAAATGTTGCATGTCGTTTTTCGCATGGGAGCAGATATTTTCGTTTTTTTTCTTCTTCGGTGGATTGAAGTATTGTTGCTACCGGACGTGAGATGTAAGAGGGAGCGTCAGTGTCTACGACACGGATATCAAATAACGCCTCCCTCTGTGCATCCCAAACGCCGCGGCAGCAAAGGTCTCCTCGAAGTCCGCAGTCGCCTTCCGGGCTCCTTTACTACGTTTCCCCAGGCGTGCTGGCAAAGCTCACAGAATAGGTCTCTAATTTCGTTGTGACGGCGCGTAATTAATCCGCCAGTTTTGCAACAGAGAGCGTGGTCGACGTCAAAATTGTCATTTCCGCAGCCATCACACGATTTGGGCATGGAGACCGGTATTCTGTGGTATCGTAGTGCCAGAGCATCTCTGAATTCAAGTGGGGATAGGTCAAATTGGTCTTTTCTAGTAGGGATCACTGAGAGCCAAGTGGATGATTTTGTTTTAGTTTTCATGAAAATTGAACGTTCGACTGCTCGTTTTTTGTTAGGAGAAAATTTGTCCAAAATAGAGCCCAATATTATAATATCATCTTGAGATTTTTTTCTTTTTCCAGCATTCCTTTCTTGCATTTCGGAGGGACATGTGATGTTGAGCGAGGTCCAAAACATTATTTTCAATTAAGGCGGATGAGAGGGTTGAACAGCCTTTTTTGGAGGTTTCGTAATTTATGTTTGTCATTTTGGAAAGTGCGGGAATGGCTAGACCGCCTTTGTGTACCGGTAAAGAAAATAAGTCTGCTTCTAGCAGAGATATCTCACCACCTAGTAAGTTTGGTAGAAAGCTGGTACGTAAATTGTTTGTTAGAGGTTCAAAGGATAGATTAGCATTTTCTAATACTCTTAGCAGGAAGGTCCATTTGAATTGGGCAGCTTTAGTGAGAACGGTGTAGGCAGCTTGTGGTGAGTCTTTGCAAATATCGGAGAGCTTTTCTACTATAGAAATCCAATTTTCGATTCTATTGTTTACAAAGTTTTCTTTACCTTCACCAATGTAGCTACCGAGAAAGCGTGTGCCTGTTGTTATGGTAATGTTAACACCTTTGAATATTTGTTGCGCAGATTGTTTGTCGTTGTCATTTACTATTAGGTAGGACTTTGTGTCTTGAGGGAAGTAACCGTACGCAGGGCCTAATCGGCTAAGTTTATCCCACCAATGTCTTAAGTTTTTAAAGGTTCCTTGAGCAGAAGAGTCATCGGCATACCAACACTGGGTAATTGATGGTTCGGATTTAAGTTGGTTTATTATGGGGAGTGTTGCGAGGGCGTATAACGGCATGGCAAGTGGGTCACCTTGGGTTACTCCTTCTTCGCTGTACAATTTCATATTGGAGTCACGGATAATAAGTTCTGCATGTCCATTGTATGTATTGTATAAGAAACGAGCGCAGTGGGGCCAGTGAATTCTAGCTTGCCAAAGAGCAAGTTGTCGGTTTACAGAGTTAAAGGCGTTGTTGGCGTCAACAAGTAGCATACCCCATTGAGAACCAGGTAGACATTCCTTTTCAAAGAGGTTATTCATAGCATGTATGGCTCCTTCGATACCACAACTTAATCCACTACAGAGTTGCATTTGTGCGCAGGCTTCGGTAACTTCAGAGCCGGAGGCCAAGATCATGCATTTCGAAAGGATCCTGCGTAAGCATTCGCCAATGCCAATTGGTCTCACTCCAGGAGATTTGTCTAGAGCCACAAGTCGGCTTGCCATTAAAGCTTGTATTTGGTTCCATGGTACAATACTATTGTTTAGTTTCATAGTTAGTTGAGCTATGGAAGTCCTCAAATGCTGGCTTGTCTCACCGAATCGTAATAGGTAGTCTTTCCAATTTTCGGCAGCGCTGCCTGTCGGGCCTCCTCCACCATGTAGTTTTCTGGCAACTGACTCCACATGTTCGCATGTAATGTCGACTTCCAGAATCGGGGGCAAATCCGAGTCCGAGGGGTCACCTGGAGTTGTAAAAAGGTTGGGGTCGGGGTTGACTGCGTGGGGATGTTTTTCAAGCAAGGCATCCATGACAGTTTTACCAGATTCGTCAATTTCGTCTTCAGGTTTGAGAATTTTGTTGTTATCCTTCGTTAGAAGCCAGTTGAGGGCTTCACGAGTTTTCCCACTATGAACAAGGCGCGTGAAAATCTTTGTGGCGTCGTCACCTTTATTGACATTTTTCCTATTATGGAAATTACGAAGTGAATAGTCAGCTTTTGAGGCTTCGGTTATAAGTAAGTATTATGATGTAGGTACCTACCAATACAATACAACAGGGTAGATACAACAGGATAACTATTTTATTATCAAATTTGCATTAGAGATTCAACCACGATATAAAAAGTTTTTTTATTAAAAGCATAAAAGCCGGTTACTTTTTACAGCAACCTTTTAATAATTCTGCGACAGCAGCCCGTCTTCTATGTTCGCGACGTCATGGAACTCTAATGTGAATATTTTAGAATTTTTATCTTTTATGGCATCTAATTTAGTTTACTGACTAGTTAAGTTAAACTGAGTTTAAAGTTTAAAAGAAAATCTTTCCGAACTTAAATGACAGTTTAATACTATTTATAAAGTTTAATAGGGAAATGAATGCATAAGCAATGAAATGTTCAGCTATATACTTATAAGTCTTACAACAGGTGATATGCTGCAAACTGCAAACATTTAGGTAGACTACTAATATACTATTTTTCATCTGGGTTGAGTCCTGTGACGTTCTTCTGTCGATAGAACTATCGATTTCGATTTTTGCGATGCGAAGCGATTATGCGATTGATGAAACTGTGGGTGGAACCAAAGGGCACTAAACCAGTTGCGTTTTGTTTAAGGACAAAAAACGTATTTACTTTAACCCGCAGAAAAAATATATAATCTACAAACTCGCTTAGGAATTTTCAGGCCTATTAGAACCATTATTTCATACACGAGAGACAGAAGATCTGCGCCTAGGTAGTGTCATAATAACAAATCATTACCTCTAATGTAGGTACTCGTCTATACAAAGATATAGAAATGAAAATCATTCCGCGAGCGAAAACATGCATATCGATAACAGTATGTCTGAATACAATAAAGGGTCCGCCTCGATTGGATAACAATTGATTGGCAAATTCAGAAGTCTCGCAACGCATTTGTTTTCAAACGTCCGTCCCGACTCACTATTTATAATTTTTTGGAGTCTCACTTGTGTGCCCCCCCCCCCCCCCCTTATTTTCCCCTTCGCCGATGTTTTTTACAAAAGGGTGTCCAAGTTATCCCGACCGACTAACTACAAAACATAATCTGAACACCGTAAATAACAAACTACGTAGCTGAACCGTTATCATCAATTTGTCTCGTCTCTGGGAGACAAGTGACAGATAAAATGCAGTCCCTGTTTGAGGCCCCGATGTGATTTATTGCGAGCCGAGCGACGTCGAGCAAACTTCCCCGTCTCATTCCCCCGAATAGTTATCACTTAACTTTATATTTCAATCCGTTGTGCATGATTTAAGTCGCTTATCTTACTTGTCTTGAGCGAGATTTAATTTATACGTACGAAGTTAGTGGGGAGCTGAATTTAATGTCAGTTGAAACAACTTAGATTCAGCTGAATTATTACTTTTTTATGGTGTTTTTATTTAAGTCTGCGCTCGCTGGTTATATTAATGCTAGCACTTTCGTAATTCTTCTTTATATATTTAGCTATGTTAATTTTCTAATAACTGGACAAAAGCATGTATTAATGCCATTCAAAAGTAGTATGTATGCGTATAACACATATTACTGCACGGGTTCGATTCCCGGCTTCGCCACCAGTGGGCTTGATCGCTTTTTCTTTAGTGTATGGTATCTATTTCAATACATATTACTGCAATCAATAAAAGTTGTCTATACTATCGTGTTGTGTATAATGACTTTATTGTAATTAGATTAACTTCGCCTTAAATCAAGGATTAACTACCATGATGATATTTATATCAATATTTGAATTAAAGTATTAAAGGAAATAATCTCTATCCGGCAGTGATCAAACCTGCAAGTACTAGCACTATAAGGGTCCCTAAACTAAGGAACGCTTTAAAAACCGGCCAAGTGCATTCGGACTCGCCCACCGAGGGTTCCGTATTCCGTACATGCCAACAAATAGAGTTATCAGTCATGATTTTCGAATGCAGCGCCATCTATTATTAGGTTACGACAACTTTTCATGTGACTTTCCATGCCTAAAGGTTCCTTATAGAACATAAAGCGGACCCTTTAGACTTGGAACGCCACTTATTTATGGCGGGCTTTGAATTAGGCTTGACTTGATGTTTTCATTCACCAACCAGTCAAATAAATAACTAGTTAAACACGAATTTATTTGCCAAGAATGTTTATGTGACATTATTAAAATTTAACTACATATAAATATAATTTTCCCCTCACTAGCTCGTGTTTTGTCCTTTAATTCCAGCGGGTAAAAACGCATTTTATCCACTAGTGGGTAAAGTAATTTGACCTTGAATAAATTCAAATTAACTGCTTTAAAATTGATAAAAGTAGGTGAATCTAGTAATAAAGATGATTTACCAGCTGTGGAACTACTGGAAGCAGTGATAAACGCATTTTTTACGTTGTAGTTTCCTCGCTATAGTGAGGGGAAAAGTTACCATAGAATGTAGTTCGTCAGTTTGCAGGTGGTACAGCGACATCTAGCGAAAACTTGTACATCAATAAAACTGACCAGAGTACTTATACATTTTACGACAACAAGTCGTTAGCTAGTTTGCGGGGGTAACAGTGACATCTAGCGAACAACTTGCACTACGGCATATAATTGTTTTTCACGCCCTCTATCTTTTACTTTCCGTAACCTATTCTAAGTACATCGGATTTACTATTTCCTTTGACTGAAAACACCGTGGGTAACAAAACAACACAACAAGATTGAACATGGTTATCAGATTCTTAATGAAAACATAAACCTATTTAAAAATCCCGTCATAAATATGTGGCGCTCCATGTCTAAAGGAAGGTTCCACAAGGTTACGTTAGGCATGGAAAGTCACATGAAAAGTTGTCGAAACTTAATAATAAATGGCGCTGCATTCGAATATCTTGACTGATAACTCTATACCATACTATTCAATATACTCTATGGTAGAGCTCAGCACAGCGGATATTATCTCACTCTAATCTAGAGCAGAGTCTAACTGGGGAAGTAATTCCGCTTTACAGAAGACCGCAGCCAAATAGCATTAGACCCTACTCATAGTATTGTGTTCCTGCCGGTGAGTAAGGCTGCCAGAGGTCAACGAGGGTGCGGTGTGCTGACGACGGGAGGACCTACGGAACTAATTAGTACTGTCTATTGTCCTTTGAATCATCGGCACCACGGACCCTCCTTAGAAATATGTACAGGTTTGTACAAGTTTCAAATGAGTCGGCAACGCACATGTGCCACCCCTTGAGTTCACCTTAAACAAAAAAAAAATCGATTGATTCGTTCGGGAGCTATGATGCCACAGACATACAGACAGACAAGTCAAGCGTCAAACTTATTATTATTATAACACTCCGTCGTTTTTGCGTCGGGGATTAAAAAAAGAAACTACCTTCAAAACTATAATAAAATACAACTTTCTATAAAAATTGGTCAAGTGCGAGTCGGATTTCGACATTTCCAAACAAAAAGGTCATGAGCGCCTGAAAATTATGTGATAGCAAATTTTACTAATTTCGTACTTTCATGACGTTGCGTATATCTCGGAAACGATAAGAGATAGAGCAGAATAGACTTCAGATTTCGGTGGCACAAATTTTATGTTTTCCGATTTGGACAACATTTTGGACAGTCAACTTATAAACGGTCTTAAGCGCCTTTTTTTGAAGGAACTTAAGTCATTTTTGCAAATAATAGATATTTCTAAAAAAATCGAAACAGAAATGAATTTCTTTCTACCTGTCAAACGCGCACACAAAATTTTAAGACATTTAGTAACTACTTGCAGCGGCAGTGAGTGAAATTCTTAATTTGATTTTTTTTTCTCTTAAGTCCGACTTACGCTTGACTTTTATTTCTAATAGATTTTCCTGTAATCTATAAGTAGAGGGCTATCTCGTGTATTTTTTTGAAAATTTTACGCTTAGTAGTTTCGGAGATAAGAGGGGGGGGTGGTCATTTTTTGCCTATTTTCTTAAATGACTTCAAAATTACCAAAAGAAAAAAATACAAAAATATTATTTGAGATACTAATAAAATGCACTTTCATTTGATATGTAACACAATATAGTTTTAAAAACTTTGATTTTTAATTTTCACTTTTACCCCCCAAAAGTGGCCTCTGATTAAATTTCATTTAATTAAATTACATGTCCGTCTTTGGGTCACAGGTTTACGTATGTGTACCAAATTTCAAGTAAATCAGTCCAGTAGTTTCGGAGAAAATTGGCTGTGACAGACGGACAGACAGACGCACGAGTGATCCTATAAGGGTTCCGTTTTTCCTCTTTGAGGTACGGAACCTTAAAAATGGACTGAATCATGCCAGACTAACTAAATAACTAATACATGTGCGGCATTTTTAACATAATTCGAATACAAATTAAAATCAATCGGTAGCTTCTTAACAAGTTAATTATCCGACACCCAAACCTATATCACTCGCAACGACGCCGACATTAACGATGTACTCAGCATTTCACCGACCCGAAATCGTTAAATCAAACCATTGTAGTAGACAACACTGTACTTAATGTCATCATTAAGTGCCGTTTAATGCGTGCACACTCGCTGTACAAATTAATTCGGTGACAAGTGTGAATGCCGACGACAGTAGTTGCTACTCAACACGCAGTCTACCATGTAAGTAGATTTATATTATAGAGCAATCGGAATACATGCTACATTATGTACAAATGGAATCCAAAATGTTTTTCCGTTGTATTTTCACGGAAACGCTCGAATCGAACGTGTGATGCTATTTCAGCCAGACGGTATGTACAAGAAGTATTGACGTATACACCAAGCGCGGATCCAGCTTCGTGCCCGGGGGGGGTCACGTGGTAAAGGCCCAGGCCCCCCGGGGGTCACGTGATCTATTTGTATGGCCAGCCTAGGCTCCAGGGGGGGTCATGACCCCCATGACCTCCCCTGGATCCGCGCATGGTATACACTACATATATTATATAGTAATTAGTTGGCAAAATATGCTAGTGCTGTCTGCGTTTTAATATCTGCGCGTTCTCTAGCGTCTCCCAAACTTTGGCGTGTTGTATGATTGTTGCTCTAAGATTTGTTGATGCAACTGTGCTATTCTTGAGCTTCACGATACATTCACGGCACATTTTAAGAAAAGCGATTCCACGGGGATTTCATGGACGTCAGTAATAAAGAATACGTGGAATAGAAATTCGAAATTCCTTTCTTGGTCGAGAGACTTGAACAAAAGAGAACAAATTTAATAGTTGTAAAAACATATCTATCAAATTTTAAAGTCACGCAGGCATTGCGTAAGTTGTCGCGTGTATAATAAAATTGAAACTATTCGTATTATTAATCTGTCCAGTTCCAATAGCGGAGTCATCAATCATGAGGTTTCATGCGTCATTCATTGAAACCCCGCGCAGGTCCGAGCGTAATCAAAGTGAAACCAATTTTTCAGTGCGCCGTAACAAGTTTAAATTCTCAATCACTGATAATTGTGTATTCGCTCGGTTTTCCGTGTTTACATGCAGACCGGCAAAGTATTGTACTACGTCCGCATTCAGAATTTAGGCCGGACACGGCTCGTAGTTTGCAAGCGGGCACATTTTATAGCCTCATTTGCTTTAAAATGGCAACGTTTTTCAGGCGTGTCTTTATTGTACAATCGTGTAAGTAATTATAAATCGAAATACATATCACATACAAAAAAAGTGTCCAGGGCTGGAATCTAATAATCGTTTCGCCGTGTTGGTCAGCGTGGACACGTTGGAGGCCTTGAAAATTATTTTCTCTAGATATATCATTCATTTGTATTTATAATTTAAATAATACTAATTAAAATACAAAAAACTACATAAAATATTTAGCTTAATTTGTTCAATTTAACTGCAGACAATTCTAACTGTAACAGTGACATTCATGGTAAACATAAGGTCCACCAATAAACAACTAACGTGTAGCTTTTTTAAAATAACTTAGTACTTTTTTGCGAATCGTTTAAAGCATTTAAAACTACAACAGCTGTTAGCGACTCCTTGTGTGTGGGACACCCGACCGGAGTATACCAATTACAATGGTAAAATTAAATGAATTTTGGAATAATATATACCTTTTTAGGGTTTAGGTAGGTCCGTCCGTTTTTTAAAAAATATGAAAAAAATCACAAAAGTAGAACTTTATAAAGACTTTCTAGGAAAATTGTTTTGAACTTGATAGGTTCAGTAGTTTTTGAGAAAAATACGAAAAACTACGGAACCCTACACTGAGCGTGGCCCGACACGCTCTTGGCCGGTTTTTACTTTACCGGTCCTAGTTGAACCCTAAAAATGGAATTACATAACTTTTAATTAAAATTGAAATATTTTTTTATCCATACAAATTAATTCGACCCGCAACGTAATGCAAACACACTCGCGTTAAACGCTCGTTGACAGTTGTCATTGATTGTTATCGCAACCACGTTTACAGTACATTGCTGCTGAAAAAGAAATCAAAAATTCATTATGGGGTGAAAATTAAGAGTAACTCAAAAACACCTCTTAATTAATGAAAACAATATTGAATTATATGCCTGGTTTCATTTATCGCCCTTATTACGTTTACGCGCTGTATAATTCACCGTGGATAACGAAACTGTAACTTATTTTAAATTACCCAACACATATTGTTACCTACTAACCATGTACATCAAAATATATATATAAGGTCCTAATTTATTAGATGCAGATATTTTTACAGCTGATAGTACTCGGTCTCTGGAGTATATTAAACCGTGAAACATTATAGCTTTTACGATGTTTTTTGGAGAAAACGGAAAAACAAATTTGCTACGTAAAAGAGCAATTCCCGAATAGTTTGTACATTTGGATCACGTCTCCGATTTTGATAAAAATTGGTAGGCTGATAGAGTCCATGATGCTGAGCAAGATCCACTATGTTTCCCAAAATGTCCTAGGTTGTTTGTATGAAACCTTCCTTTTTTGTTACCAGATTTCTATACACTTTCGGTAACAAAAAAGGAAAGTTTCATACAATCAACCTAGGACATTTTGGGAAACCTAGCGGATCTTGCTCAGCATCATGGACTCTAATCAGCCTACCAATTTTTATCAAAATCGGAGACGTGATCCAAATGTACAAACTATTCGGGAATTGCTGAAAAACACCCTGTTTATGTGATTATTAAATGAAAACTCATTGAACAGATTCTAGTACCTCTTTTACGTACCACTTAACTGTAACTGGCCACTTCAGTGACATGTGCAGTTTTCCCGCCGAACCTTTACGACATTTACAACGTTTACAACAAACAATTGTTGACATGAGAGACAGTGTTATTGTGACATGTGATAATGCACATGATGATTTTTTTTAGACGAAACCATAATTAATTTTTTTGTTAGGAAAATGAAATCAAAAAAGTTACATGAAAAGATTTCTTAATTTATATTTAAAGTTAATTATTTTAATGTAAAGTATCATGTGTTAAAATATCTGCAACTAATAAATTAGGACCTTATATAGGGTCGAGCTCTAAGTTCTAACCTGCACAGGCTCTAACGTAAGCTAAGGTGTTAAAAGTTAACTGCCACAAGCTGACATATGTGTAATTCCTGTCTACTGTATTCTATTATGTCATAATATTTTCTTCACCACACCAACTGGTAAAGGCTTACTTTGTTATTCGAAAACAAATAGCAAAATCGCATTCTATCCACAGGAGTGCAAAGTAATTTCATACAAATTTTAACTTGACATCTTGAGCTGGCTGCTAGAATTTATCTATAAATGATGATTTTGAATCATAAAATATTGAATAAATTAACAGATTTAATTTGATGTTTTATAGTCAGTATGTTGTTCGTGTTGGTGTGGTGAAAAATTTCGTGTTTCACTCGGCGGCAAAGTTTGTTTGTTTAACCTTCGTGCCTTGAAACCCCTCGCAACGCTCAAGATTCCACTTTTTTGGAATCTTTCGCTTGCTCGGGTATCAATATTGGCACGTGCGGTTAAATAACAATTTTGCCCCCTTGTAAAACAAATAACTATTTCTATCAATGGAAACTTGTTATTGGCTCATTGTTTATATGTTATAAACCTTATTGTAACTTTATCTGTAAGTTTTCCTAATAAATAAAATAAATAAATGTGCTATTTTATGTAATACTTTGATAATATAGTATGCGTGATTTTTATTATTTTTTATTAAATTAAACGTATAAAATAGGTAAGTACAAATTAGCCTACAAATAAATCTAAATTAAATAATTAAAAAACCAAAATAACTTACATTAGGTTTAAAAAAAACCTACTGGAACAGGCCTCCCCGCGCAACCCCTGGTGCAAAGGTGCCCATCACTCGCCGCGTTACGTGATTTCAATATATTGATGAGTTTTTCACATTTGAATATCATCTTAGTATAATTTTATGCAACCATTATTTTAAAGAGGTCAAAAAGGCGAGACAGGCACTACAAATAAAGACCAATATTGTATACACCGGGAATAAATTTTTCCCCAATACTTACAAGCACATATCTAATCCGGCATTGTAGCAGGTAAAATACCCCTCTCGTAATATTGACTTTCAAGTTTCATTTGTTTCGTTTGCCGCAAGCCAAAACATCTGCTAGTCCTGCCATTGTTATATTAGACAAACAAAACGCAGCGAAAAATGCAGTGGGTAACGTTTGGACAATAGACACGTCAAACCATCGTCAACTAAATCAATTTCAGCTGAACTGAAATGGACATCGTCACTAACGCTCGGCCATTGAATTGATACTTGGGTGGATACTTATTATAATATTCGCATTGACAGGAAAAACCCACTAAACCCATGCCAAACCAATAACAATATCCGTGATAATGATAACCACACAAATTAATGTCCATATCAGGATAAATCTAAAGAACAAATTTTGGACAAATCAAACACAAAGAACAAATTATGGACACCCTTTCCGAGTGAGAAAAAAGGGGACGAATTTGCCTACTACGGAAACAGAATAAGGAAGTACTTGTTCCACGCTAACGTAAATAATTTTTTAATTTGATGAAATACAAAAATGAAGGAAATTCTACGAATTTCTCCTTCACACGTGTATAGTCCGACGTTTTTCAGTACATTAGACTTTTGGAGTTTCAACATGTAGGCACATAGAGTACAGCTTTGCACACTAGTGCGATTAATTAGCACCATATGTACTGAAATATTACATTATGATACAAGTGCGGAGAAGAGGAAGTTTGGAACGAGTGGCGATAAATTAAAACACGACCAAAGGGAGTGTTCTTAATCGACACCGGTTACGAACGTTATCAGTAGGTACAGTCACCGGCATAAATATGTGATGATTTCTGTAGGTACCTTGTCGCTTTTAATCGTTTGACAATTTCGTATAACATTTCCAACAAGACGTTAATGTGACAAGGTATTATATAGAAATCATCACATATTTTTGCCGGTGACTGTACAGTGTACATATGGCCCTTTGAAGTTTCGAGCGACTTCTCGCACTTGTGCGATAGAATAGCGCCACGTACTGAAAGATATCTTTACTATACAAATATGGATTCAAACTGACACTATCTAAGTAAGTAATATATACCTATTTTTTATGAGAACTCAGAATTATCGATTAGAACTTCAAAAATTACGTAAGTAGGTAATTATAATGTTGCGTGCCAAAATTCTACAAAAATTAAGTATATATGTACAGTCATAGGTACCAACAAATAGCGCAGTGATTCCGGTATTATTTATATTACCGCGGCACGGCCAATAGACATTACACGCCGGGGCAGGCGTTATCGAGTGCGTAATCAGTTTATAACGTCTAAATAAGCAGCATAGCACCGACAGACCTGTTATTTACTACTGTGCAAATTACCGCGTACTGACAAGGAATTAAATATAGATGTGGATAAAGTGCCAGAATTATGTATACACGACTTTATTGCTTACACATTAAGGTTGTGGATACATGATTTTGGCACGTTCTCCGCATCTATATTTAATACTTTTGACTGTACAATGTTCTCATAAATTTACGGGAAACCGCGGCACGGAGACAACTATGCCATTATCAGACAATTTGGTACGCACAATGCTTTGATATGAATAAACGAGTTAATCAAAAGTTAACGTTTTTAAAGTGCCAATTGTATGTTCACTACAGACATTGTTGAAAAAAAAATTATACGTACAATGAGCTGCGAAATTGCATAGTTATAATTAAATTGCAATAGTTATTTGGCTTTCAAGGGGGAAAGTTGTTGTTTATTCTCATCGTGCCAACATTGATACCCGAGCAAGCGAAGCGTGGATCCTTGAGAGTTACGAGGATTTCAAGGCATGTAGGTTACACAAACTATACTACCGAGTGAAACACAAATATGTTTATCACACCAACACGAGGAAAATATGAACTATCAAACATCCAACTACTTAAATCAAAACCATATTGTTTTTAAACATTTATGATGAATCCAAAATCATCATTATTATAAACGTCAATTCTACCAGCCCACTTTTACTTTGAACTCTATAATGGATAAAATGCAACTATTTGTTTCGTTAATATTTTACACTTGCAACATAAAATCCTTTATCGTAAAAGCGTCACTTTGCTCCCTCGTAGTAAGGTGGAAAAGTCCGCTTTCCGAATAGATGATATGAAAAGTTATGAGTGTAACACAAAACTTTTCCCCTCACTATAGCGAGGAAACTACAACGCAAAAAATGCGTTTATCACTGCTTCCAGTAGTTCCACAGGTAATAAATCATCTTTATTACTAGATTCACCTACTTTTATCAATTTAAAAGCAGTTAATTTGATTTTATTCAAGGTCAAATTACTTTACCCACTAGTGGATAAAATGCGTTTTTACCCGCTGGTATTAAAGGACAAAACACGTGTTTCCGAGCTAGTGAGGGGAAATAGTTATTTGTTATACAAGGGGGCAAAGTTGTATTTTAACGCCGAGTGTGGAATTGAAAAACGAGCAAGTGAAAGGATTCTATAGTTGAACCACGAGCGAAGCGAGTGGTTCGAGAATAGAATCCTGAACTTGCGAGTTTTTTAACACACGAGAAGTAAAATAAACTTGCACCTGAGTGTAACACAAAACTTTTCCCCTCATTATAGCGAGGAAACTACAACGCAAAAAATGCGTTTATCACTGCTTCCAAGTAGTTCCACAGGTGGTAAATCATCTTTATTACTAGATTCACCTAATTTTATCAATTTTAAAGCAGTGAATTTGACTTTATTCAAGGTCAAATTACTTTACCCACTAGTGGATAAAATGCGTTTTTACCCGCTGGTATTAAAGGACAAAACACGTGTTTCCGAGCTAGTGAGGGGAAAAATAATATTGTTTATTGGCCTATACTCATAAGTGTGGAAATGCCTGCGACTGGGTAGTCGTAATATGAAACATGCTTGGGAGAAAGCACAAGTTCCTAAGGTCCTATTTACACGGTGCGGGAACTCTTATTCGCGCGCAGTGTAAATAGGCTATAGGGCAATAAAATCCTCTAGTTTCTTTTTAAGCATCCGAAATTAATATATATTTACAAAATAATATATCTAATATAACTATGTGATTATGTGAAGTGATTTCATAAAGGTACCTACATAAAACTAACGTTAGTGAAGTCTGTACGTAACAAAGGTAGCTAATCTATAATTGGGCAATTTGGTCGTCACTATACTACCTACATAATTAATGAATAGGTACTAGATTTTAAGACTCGTGTTTATTTATAAATGTCTATTTATTTAGATGTCAAAGAAAAGGCTGAAATAAGATAATAAACGTTATTATAATAATTAATAAGACCCCGCTTGGCACGAGGCCGAGGAAAGCGCCCTCGAGAGAATTTGTAACGAATTACCCTTAACATTTTCTTTGTTCACTAAAAACGATAATCATCTTATTTATCGATACTTGACAGGCTCTCCCCTTTGTGGGAATCGAAAATCGATTGATTTAATTAATATTCATTGGTTCCGTTATTTTGACAAAACAATTGCTCGTCATATTTTTTGGTAAAGTTATTATGATTTCAAAAGCACCTCGAATTTTTAATAACACCTAAAAATATCCAGAAATTGGATCCTTTGAAATATTGTTGTATTTTTTAAGCGAGAGCGCACACCGCTTATAGAAAAATCTGGATGCGTAGGTAGTACAAGCTAACATGACAAAAGTCTATGCTCCGTAGCGAACGAAGTGTAAATAACTATTACTACGCAGAGATCATGCTTATTCATTATTGCCGCTTCGTATTATGTAGAAAGCCCATATTTCCTGGATGCTGGCTGCAGCCTGTGCCCAAATGAAAGAGAGCTTTGATACATGTATTTCTGTAACTGCACTGCGGCATCGGCGCGATGTTAAAGCAAAAAATCCAAGCGAGAGCCACTGTTTTCCATTACCGTAATGGAGTTACTATTCGGTAACATTTTAGAGACTAAATTTTAGGCAGCGTTCCTGTGTGACTTTTTTTAACGGAAAAAGCATACCGCACTTTGAATCACTTTCCGGTTTAGCTACACTAAGTTTACGCAAACATAACATATACAAAGGGTAACTAAGTAATAAATGTGTTTTACTGGCATATTTAACTAAGCGGTAAATCTTAATTTTAGCCGTTGTAGAAATACTGTTGTTATCTATCTATATACACATAAGGTCAATAAAGATAAGTGTATCATGCGTAGAAGTTCACCTGGCATTTTAATTTGGCCTGGTAGGTTTAACCAACGATTAGTATGTATTTTAAAGCGTTCACACATTTATCACCAGACGCGAGTAGCAAGTAGCAAACATATGAACTCGCTTTTGTGTTTTTACACCTGTGACTAAGGGTAAAAAGGCCAGACACACTCCCCGTATGGAACACTACGCCATGGGTATCTTCTAAAAAATATAAGTACAACATTAAATAATACGGGAGCCGCTGTCATCGCGGCACCGTAGTCGCGGTGCTCAGGAGGGGCCGCTGGCGTTGCGGCACCGCCACAGTAGCGGCGCTCGGAGAGGGCCGCTGGCATCGCGACCTCATGGTCGCAGCGCTCGAGAGTTGCCGCTTCTAACGCGGCACCACAGTTGCGGCGCACAGTCGCGGTTCGCGCAGGGGACGCGATGTGTGCGCAAGGGGTTTTAGGTTCCACATTCCTGAAAAAATCATTATTTAATATTTCTTCGTGATGAAAGGCAGCTGATTTACTCAGCCATTGCTCTACCTTTTGGCTGCTCCTAGAGCTGTGATGACTAGCGTCAGCCTCGATGGCGGCGATCTCCGCTTTCAATTCCATATTAGCGGTTACTCGTTGTAAATCAGCCAGCCGGCGGGCGTCTAGCTCGGCAGCTTGGCGTTCAGCGGCCTCGTACTCGCGGCGGCGTTCAGCGGCCTCGTACTCGCGGCGGCGGCGTATTTGTTCCGCCTCTAGCTCAGCGAGACGACGCGCATGCTGCGCCTCGGCCGCTAACTTTCTAGCTACTACTACCGTGGACGAAGATCTTGATGTCACACTCGCGGGTTGGGATTGTGAAGGCGCCGGGGGTGCGGTTGTCGAATCGACAAGAGGAGGCGTGGGGGCATACGACGGCCCGGCCTCACTCTCCGCAACGGTCTTACCTTGTTGAGTATCTTTCCTTTTACCCATACCTTTGCAGGATCTTGTAATCACCATAACTGATCACTCCGAAGCACGAATTTACGATTCTACTTACGATAGATTATTTCACTACCTAAACAATTTACGGCTCAGATAGGCCAAATAATGATAGTGATGTAAAGGCGCTGGTTTAATTTAGGTAGTTTATTCACAGAAAATCAGAAGCAGAATGAATATAAAATCAAAAGTCAAAAGTAAAAAAGCTATCAATAAAATTCAAATATATAAAAAAGTAAATTCTTCCAAAAAGGTGCGTCGTCGACACTGCTAATGATTCAGCTATCCATAATAAAGCAAGCGTGATTTAACCGAAGTGACGACGAAAGCAGGTAAAGGGCGATAAATTTAAAGTTAATTACCGCCAGGTGTCAGGGCAACCCCAACAACTTTACTTCATAAGTCAGCGTAAAGCCGACGAGCTGTTCCGAACATCATCGCACAACTTTTCAGAACGATTTTGCGGAGACTAATCCAGAGTAAGTATCTGATTTTACATAATCTGGATTCTGAATTAGTTATTCTAGTTATGGGTCTGATTTGGTACATGACCTGTTATTAAAATTAGAATACCTACGCCTGTAGTCGTAATTCTAGAAGTTAGAATTATTTGTGCCGTACCAGTCTTCAGTTAAACATTATGTGTAATCGATATAAAGAGAAATGTAATTAATACAAAGAGAAATCACTGAAACTAAGATGTGTAGTCATAATGCATAGACTGTCATATCTCGACAAAGGATTACATTTGAACCTCAGTTTTGACAATTTGACCTATATCATTAAATTGATATGTGTTTCAGTTGTGAAATATTAATATTATCGCCTTCTATCCAAGAATAAATGTTTCGTTTTGGTTCCGAGGTAGGTACGTTTCTTATTACGACTTTAGGTATTGGTCTTTTACGGAGTTGTGATGAAAAAAAAAAGTTTATTATATAAATTAACAATTACAGAAAATCACGACCCTGTGTCCTGAGCTAGGAAACCCTGTGTTACAGGACGCATCAGATTCGTCGCACTAGTACCTTAATCTAAATATCTATACAAAAGAAGTACAAAAAGCTTACAAATATTTTTATTTTTATTTTTGTATAATGTATATTTAAATAATTGTGTTCTCTAAGCTGCGTGTACGTACAAGTATTTTCTTGAATGTACGGGTATATTGTATCTGTTAGTGTGTGAGAGATTTATATATTTATGTACTATAATATGTATATGAGGATATTAATAATAAAATTAGAAAAAAAAGAAAAAAAAATGTAATTCACTGTCAATAATTTTGAACGTAGATAGAGCAGTCTACACATCAAATATCAAACTGGAGAATTAAACGCAATCACTTCTGAACTAAATAGATAATCAATATGATTCCATTAGTAAGCAATTTATAAAAAGTGTGTTACAATAAAGCGTAAATATTTGCGTTTTGGCAACTTACCTACTAATAAAACACCCCACTCATTGATAGTTGCTCCAAAGCGAAAGGTAACGTTAATCTTGCTGTCAGACTTGATTAAATCTAAAATACGAGCCGTCGCGGCAGCTATTGAGACAAGTAAATAAATAGCCGGCTTCAAAGTTGTCGCAATGTGCTAACGGGCCAAATATATCTTTAAGCGAGACCAAAAGCCTCCCCACCTTTAAAACAAAAGAAATACAAATGACCGCCCTGGCGTGAAATTAATTCAAAGCAATGGGTCGACGAAATTGTATACAAAGCTAAGCGCGAAATAAAGCGGGCGCTTGAAAAAACCCAAGGTTCTTGTTAGATAAAGACCGTGGCGAGCCTTAATTGTCAATTCATGTAGCGAACCCAACTGCGATCTATTTGTGGGGTCACTTCGTGTTTCCTTCGGCGCTCGAGCAAGTGTTCGGGCATTAACTGGAGAATTTATTCAGTACCGCATCGACTGAAAATTAAATTCACTCAAACGTTTCTCTTGTACGTATTACATAGCTTCCGAAACTGTAGGTTTAAAAAATATATAACATTTTTCTTACCACAACTAGCAAGTAAATGTTGATGGTCTAGATATGAACGGCCGAAATACGAGCAGTTAAAAGGTCTCCGCTCATTAGACCGTATTCTTCGCCGGAGCGCGCGGACAGCATCTTGTTTTTCCCACAGTTTTACTTTTACTCCCTTACTAAGGGACGAGATAGGTATAGAAAATTTTGTTTGACTGTAGAGACCTTTTAAGATAAACCCGAATATTGTGTTAATTTGTACCCGGGTCGTCGTTTGTTTGTTACCTATCGTTGAAACAGGCCAGGATATACCTACATACTATCAAATATAATCATTTATGTAGATAAAACACATACCTAATATAAACTAATTCAAAATGTAAACCTAAATGCCCTTATAGGGCGTAGTGCCTAAGATGCTAGTACTTATTCGTTGAGCAAAGAACTGCCAGCTCTTTGGCCTCCGTGACGTTTTATTTATTGAAATTGCATTCTAGTTAATAAAGATATTATAATCATAAATTAATGTATCATGTTACTTTATTTCTATACTAAGCTAAGTAGAAATGTATAATACGTAAACGTCCCTGTTTTTCGTGTTAACTTAAAAGCTTGATTTCTCACAGCTTTTACTGTAAACTTAAATATTTGTTTTTAATTTCAACTCGATAACACCACGCGTTCCCGAAAAACAGAACGGACAGACAACAAAAGAACGTATGTAAAGTACGATCCCAAAAAAAAAACTAAAACTATATTTGCGATTTCATGCTTGATTGTCGTCACTTACCAAACTGACAGCAATTGTCTTGTAATTACTAAATACGCTAAATTACCACACTATTATTTAAAGTTGTCCCTGATAGTTTCAAACCACTTTAAAATCATTCTAATTTTATTTTATCGACCAAGTAATTTAAAAAACATTTTAAGTTCCTGCCTGCTGTTCCGCGGTCCTGAGTTCGAATCCCGGTAAGGGCATTTATTTGTGTGATGAGCACAGATACTTGTTCCTGAGTCATGGATGTTTTCCATGTATATAAGTATGTATTTATCTATTTAAGTATGTATATCGTCGCTTAGCACCCATAGTACAAGCTTTGCTTAGTTTGGGGCTAAGTTGATCTGTGTCAGGTGTCCCCAATATTTATATTATATTATATATTAGTTTTTTCCTCATGATAGCCTCTGTAAGTTCATTACAGTAAGTTTGTAGCCCGTGCCTTGTAACTCTCGCAACGCTGAAATTTCGAAATTTATGAGCAAGCATGATGAAAATGTTTTTTTTTTTTTTGCAAATTTAAACATTCGGAAAACCTAATCCCCCTCGTACATGACAGGAAGGCTGAGCGCATAGCATATGTTTTAAAATTATATTTTACTAGCTTTTGCCCGTGGCTTCGCTCGCGTTAGAAAGAGACAAAAAATAGCCTATGTCACTCTCCATCCCTTAAACTATCTCCACTTAAAAAATCACGTCAATTCGTCACTCCGTTTTGCCGTGAAAGACGGACAAACAAACAGACACACACACTTTCCCATTTATAATATTAAGTATAGATTAATAATATATTTGTTTAACTACCATCACAAAAATACTCCCCTGAGTATAAATAATATAAATATGTGAGCGAAATTTTATTTTTGTCATATTTAAGCCTGGATGTTTCTGCCGATAATTTTGTTATTTATTCCGTACCGTCAGTAGCTTAATGATGTGGAAATAATGAAGATGGCTATATTGGTTTAAAATAAACATTAAAAACGTTAAAGCTTAGCAATATTCATCCACATATTTATCAGTTGTGTAAAACAGTAATTTTCTTATATTTACTAAAGTTTCTATGAATTGAAATTATATTACTTAGCTATGCCAAACGTGTACTTGTAATCCAAAAAAATGAATAATTCGCATTTACTGCATTCCTTGGCTGGCAAAATGGACGGTGTAATCGGACCACAGAACGCGAATTGTATGAACGTGTCTCTCTTATTAAATTTTTCAACGCCATACAATATTGCGATAGTCACGTTGTATTGTGAGTTCTGACATCGCTCGCTCTTTGTTCAGTGACACCAATAAATGTAACAAATGTCTTGTAATACATTTAATTCCTCCTCGGCTGCTATCAGCCGAGTCGCATGCCTTAATAATTCAAATCTCTTGCGCAATTAGTATTATTGTCACACAACGTGACTCGGCGATGTTGTTGTATCATAATATTGTGGGGATTCTTGTTTGGTGAGTGCCTAATTTCGTACTCTCCTAAATCACGGTTTTGTTTGTGTGTGGCAGGCCTTTTGTTCGGAATGGCTGGGAGCGTAGCGGCTATGTGTCTCGTTTCACCGAGTCGTACATACTTCTGAATAATCAAGGTGAATGGACCAATGTCAAATAATACAATACAAATAGGTACGTAAATACATTACCTATATTCATATTCATATTACGGCAGACATAATTAATCTTTTTACATTCTTTTGTTTTTCAGAGATTGGTTTAGTCTGAATATTTTGCTTTCTTCTCAGGGTACGCTACGCAGCCGAATGGCGCAAACGCTCACGGAACGAAACGCTCGTAGTTATGTATCTCTATCGCTTTCCTATTTTCCTATCCTTTTCATTGTATTGTTTTGTGTGATTGATACCAAAACCACTCCAAACGGCCCCAATGCAAGATCAACGCTAGACAATAGGCCACTTTATTAAATTAGTGGCCATTTGTAATAGGTATGTACTGTCCGCTTTGTAGGGTTCCGTAGCAGCAAATATAATAAACTTATTATGGTTAAATCAACCTATCTCAAAAACTATAAGAGATACTTTGATCAAACCAAAAATCGTTGAAAGAGTTAATTAGCATGCATCACCTCTATTTTTTTTAGAATTTTATACCCCGTAGTTATAAAAATAGAGGGGGGGGGACATACTTTTTACGACTTTGAGAGCTGTTATCTCAAAAACCGTTCACTTTAAGAAAAATGTTTTTTAGAAAACTTTATATCATTTTAAAAGACCTTTCCATTGATACCCCACACGGGTATGTACATCGAAAAAAAATTTTTCATCCCTCAGTTACATGTATGGGGGGCCCCACCCCCAATTCTTTTTTTTATTATTTAGTGTCATAATTTTGTAGCGGTTCATACAACACATATTCCCATCAAATTTCATCACTGTAGTACTTATAGTTTCCGAGTAAATCGGCTGTGACAGACGGACAGACGGACAGACGGACAGACGGACAGACGGACATGACGAAACTATAAGGGTTCCGTTTTTGCCATTTTGGCTACGGAACCCTAAAAAGTACAAATTACTGTCTTCTAACACCCATACTTTGTTGTATCTACCTATCAAAGAGGATCGAGTATTATAGAGAGTTACTGTCGAAGTAAAATGTGTAATCACCGTGCATAGACTGCCATCTCTTGACACAGGCTTAAAACTTTTGATCCTCAGTTTTGACTATTTGGCCCATATTCCTAGCTTGATATGTGTTAAAATGTCAAATATTAATATTAGCGCCATCTAGCTGAGCGTACCCCAAAGGTGTAACGCCATCTAGGCCACCGTACCTTTTTCTGTATGGTACTGAGGTACGTTTTTTTTAGACTTTATCTGTCTAGATGGAGTTGTATATGTCTTTCTTTGCTACCTATTTAGGAACAAATTTATAATATTTTTCGTTTGTTTCTTTAATAAACTCCGAAGTCAAAATGAAACGAGAAAACCCGCAATCCACAATACAACTCGCCCGCAAAAGTTTGTTTAGCAGCACATGGGTTATTAATCAAGTTGATAACGGAATTGAAATTTAATCCGCAAATTCCAGTTTATCTGGCACAGCTGTCGCATCATAATCCTGAATTACGCAAGTCTCCAAGTAAATTTATTTTTAATGCAAATAAATACAGATTCGTCGCACCTGCCTGTCTTGATGTAGCGTATAATTAAAGCAGAACATGGAGCGAAATAATACAAATTACTTTGCGACTCAACTCGAATTTATTTGACACGAGCGTTATAATTTTGGGTAAATTGATTGACAGATTGCTAACCGCGTTAGTATGTTGTCGAATATTTATCTGGTCGTATAAAATAAATAATACAAACCAGTAATGCAAACTCAACCAAAAACCACATAATATTACGAATTTAAAATAATACTAATATCTGGTGTCGTTTTAAAATAATAATCATAGCCCGTAGAATAATCATCTGCTAATTTCGTAACCAATTACAAAACTGTAATTTAATATATTCTATCAAATTATTTCATGAAATATTAACAGCAATATTATTAGTTCACTTTCGCTCGCCTGCTCGTTTGCTGACTTTCTCATAAAAAAAACTGTTCATAAAACCGGCCAAGAGCGTGTCGGGCCACGCTCAGTGTAGGGTTCCGTAGTTTTCCGTATTTTTCTCAAAAACTACTGAACCTATCAAGTTCAAAACAATTTTACTAGAAAGTCTTTATAAAGTTCTACTTTTGTGATTTTTTTCATATTTTTTAAACATATGGTTCAAAAGTTAGAGGGGGGGGACGCACTTTTTTTTCCTTTAGGAGCGATTATTTCCGAAAATATTAGTATTATCATAAAACTATCTTAGTAAACCCTTATTCATTTTTAAATACCTATCCAACAATATATCACACGTTAGGGTTGGAATGAAAAAAAAATCAGCCCCCACTTTACATGTAGGGGGGCTACCCTAATAAAACATTTTTTTCCATTTTTTATTTTTGCACTTTGTTGGCGTGATTGATATACATATTGGTACCAAATTTCAGCTTTCTAGTGCTTACAGTTACTGAGATTATCCGCGGACGGACGGACGGACGGACGGACGGACGGACGGACGGACAGACAGACATGGCGAAACTATAAGGGTTCCTAGTTGACTACGGAACCCTAAAAATTAATACGATAGTGACTTAAGTCGCATTGAGATGACTACTCTAATCATTTAAGAACGTACTTGCCCTCGACAAACAGTCCCTTGCAGACAAAAACTGTCCACATTAATGTTCTGCCGGAATAATCAGAATAATGTCCTAAACCCGGCCATTGGCAAGTGTTGTTTTCTCGGAAATATCTCTTCGTGATTGCAGACGGGACGAGCCCGTAATTGCTTCTTCCGCCTCTTGACATCATTATCTTTGCCATTATGCACCAGGCTAAGCCGCGACTCTCTCAACAGACACTTCCATAAAGTTATTGTATAAATAATAGCTGTGTCGTTTTATCAGTGCCGAGCTTCCGTTCAATCTTGTCAAAGAAATATCGTTCTGCAATACACAATACAGAAATTACCAATCACCAAATAAATCGTATTTAATAAAGTCTTATAAAGGCAGCTTGAGAAATAAGTTACTTTATTGTAAATGTTATAATTGCCGAATTAATTTCACGTTTCTCAGAACGATTGACAAATGATTGAAATTTAATATCATTCAAATAAGACTGTTTTTTTTTTCATTGAATAACAGAATAACACGTTGTAGGTCACTTGCTCAATGCTACGAGTACTTGTAGCTATGAATCTACATACAATCTACAGCGTAGCAGAGCTGGGGAAAATAAAATAATGAAATTTGCGACCGCTTCTGCTGGTGTTACGAAATTTAGAGGAAGAGTTATTATGTACTGACTTATCCATACTAATATTATAAATGGGAAAGTGTGTGTGTCTGTGTGCAAAACAAAGCAACGAATTGACGTGATTTTAAGTAAAGATAGTTGAAGGGATGGAGAGTGACATATGCTTATTTTTGTCTCTTTCTAACGCGAGCGAAGCCGCGGGCAAAAGCTAGTTGGTTATAAAACAAACGCATTAAAAAAACGATTCAATAGTACCGTATGCTGATATCCGGCAGTTTTGTAGCACGAATACCTATCTTAGCATATAGCACTTTTTAAAATGAAAAAAAAAAACATAATTATGCTTGTAGTTTGACTAGGTAGATGTAGTTAGCCAAACAAATAAAGATGTTTATGGAAAATACACTTCGGGTTCCTAAGGAAGAGGGCTAATTTTAGAGAACTAGAATTTAAAGTTGGTCATGAAGTCCAGATTACAAAATTTTAAGTGTCAACAGTGCAACACACCGTAGGGTTACTAATGTGGTAATAAATTAACTGACGACCAACCATGTCTATTGTGCAGGATTTTGCTAGAGAAATTAATACGTTGCATTTATCAACCGTACATTATCCATAGCATTAATGCCTTTACCATAACAAAAGGGGTATTTTGTTAATGATATATCAACGTCATTATTAACCGACTTAAAAAAAGGAGGAGGTTCTCAATTCAACTGATTTTTTTTTGTATTATACCGAGGGACATTTTTCCGGTAACTATCGTAACTTATCATACTGATGAGTTGACGACTGTCATCAACTCATTATGAGATGTCCAACATAATTATTATACGTTCGATAATAATTACGTCATAATGTTTGTTCCCAAAAGCCAATTTTCTCTGATATCATTAGTTTTCCATGTTTTTAAGTTCATAAATCGTCATTTAATCCTTTCTCGACATGCCCGTTTCTGGCAATCCTTTGACCTCTGTTGCAATTACTATCAAATTAGTTTTAATACTAATCTATGTGGCAGCCAGTTATATGCGTTAAACTATATGTATAATATATTGCTACGTCATAACTTCACGAGTACTTCATTATGTCGTAGATTAATTTAGACTTAGCAGCTAATGCGACATTGCTTTGCTTTTCGTGAAATTTCATAAGTCAGCCACGACGACGCATCACGGACAAAGTTTCATATTCTATAACGTTTCACAAATGAAACGACAAAGTATTTTGCTCAAGGAGCACTTCTGGTTTCAAAGGCGCTTTTCACTTCGATTTTCAAAGGTGTCTCCTGCTAGCAATAAAACATACTAAGTATTGTAATATATCAGAGTGTATAATGTTATATTCCACGTAGGTAATGAATTGTTTTACGAGGGTGCGCCAAAGTTCATATAAAATTGTTATATAGATTATTGGTAGTCCGAAAATGTTTCTCACACAATTTTACATTATAACGATCATTATTTATAACAATTTTATGTTAATAACTATCGTAACTTCGAATGACTTATGTTCATAATGTCATTCATCATAAATACGTTTTATACTAATGTTTATGTTTATATACTTATTGATCATAACGATTGCGAGTAATATAATTTATCGTTATATTATTGTTAACAGAACAGACATCACATGTGACAGTCCAGTTAGGTGCGACGACGAGCGTAGCGAGGAGGAGCGTGTTAGGTTGACCGTGAGCGAACCAGAAACGAATTTTTAATGTAAATTGTATAATTATGTCACTGTAAAAGCTTAAAGCGTGATTCTATAAATGGCACAAGTTTTTCATAGAACTTCCCCAAAACTTTTTAAATAATTTTATGATGAATGATTTTCTTAAACACAAAATTATGAATGTTATTAAATATTTGTATAAAATTTATGATTAAAAAATTTCGACTAAATGATTATTATGAACAGTGATAGTAGTACTATTGATAATAATGAAACAAAATTATGATAAGTAAAATTATGAGAAATGATCATTCGGAGCAGAAATCGGTATAAACAATAATTTTATAACAAATAATTTTATATGACGAACATCAAGTTTTGTACTTAGAGTATATATTTATCCGTTTGGCCGTGTGTTAATTTATCGCCACTCGTTTCGAAATTCCTCTTTTCCGCACTTGCATCGAAACGTACTATTATGGGAGAACAAATACATTTCCAAATCTCACTAGAATAGCGATGGCGCTAGAGTAGGTCAGTAAAAACATATCCGTTGTTGACGGAGTAAAGACGGAAATATATCAAATATTTGGGTATTGTGTCTACCTACACATATGAAGGTTTAATCAGTGAAACTTTTTTCCATAGAGTGTCCTAACTGTGTTACCCTATCCTTTATATTAATTTTAGTTAAATAGGGTAAACTCGCCTCATTCAGTGACACGCCTAATTCGGTGAAACAACCAAAAATCGTCTTTCGGAAGTGCTTCAAAGCTTGTATCACCGAATTAGGCATGTCACCGAATGAGGCGAGTTTAGCCTACCGAGACAAAACTTAACCACTACATGGCCACAAACTGGTGAAAGATCTCTTAGTTGTTCATAAACTGATATTTTTCGTTTTATCCACATGTGGTTCCTCAAAATTTGCATCAGAATACTGAAACTACTGAGTTTATATCTTATTTTTATACCTTTAAGGGAATATTTTTTAAGAAAAAGAAATGTGTAGGTATTTTTTAAAACTGCTTTTAATACTTCAATTATTTGATGGCAACACAAATGAATATACGTATAGGTACCGTTAAGGTTTGAGGAGTTTTCTCAATAATCCCTCATGAATCCGATTATAAGAAATCGAAGCTTGACAAAATTTTACTTGAAAACTCAATATTCTTAACAAATATAACTAAATAAATGTCACTGTTCTGAACATAAATGCATGCTATTCTTATAAAAATACCAAAGTCACTATAAGTGTGCCGTTCAGATTTCAGATTTAAGGAGTTCCGATCTGATCTTCATCAGCAGTTCCACTGCACCAAATGTCACTGTTCTGAACGTAAGTGCATGCTGTTCTTATAAAAATACCAAATTCACTATAATCGTGCCGTTCAGATTTGAGGAGTTCCGATCTGATCTTCATCAGCAGTTCCACTGCGCCAAATGTCACTGTTCTGGACAAAAGTGCATGCTGTTCTTATAAAAATACCAAAGTCACTATAAGCGTGCCGTTCAGATTTGAGGAGTTCCGTTCTGACCATCATCAGCAGTTCCACTGCACTGCACCAAATGTCACTGTTCCGTACGTAAATGCGTGCTGCAAACACAAAAATCACCATATGTGTGCCTTTCAGATTTGAGGAGTTCCCTCGATTTTCCAGGATCCCATAATCAGAACTGGGTTTTGAGAAATGGGACCAATCTGTATGCATATACATTCAAGCAAAAAAAAATTTTCAAAATCGGTCCAGTAACGACGGAGATATCGTGGAACAAACATTAAAAAAAGAAAAAAAAACATACAGACGACTTGAAAACCACCTTCCTTGAGAGATTTGAGGCGGCAGTTAAAAAATACGCGTTCGACGAGCTCTTAACCTATCAAGCTACGGAATCTCTACTGATACCTCATTAAATCGTTCCATTCCTTTTTTGACAATCATAAGCGACATTTCCTGACACACGATTAGCGGCCCGATTCGAACTTCATAATATGTCAAAAATGAGCTCTTTGTTATGGATCAGAAATGTCAATGTCAACGTCTTTGTTTGAAGAAAGGAATTAGGGCAATTAATCTTTCAACGGCACCATAGTATAAATAGCACGCTATGAATAATCAAGTATTCTTGACCTCAGTAAAATTAAACGAGGAAGTTAGAAGCGTTACATAAGGTTACGAATACGACATTAGCACATTCTACTAATGAAGGCATTAACAATTAACGGATTTTCAGCGCCAGCATTAACCCAGCTAGAGTCAGTCTGAGTGACGTGCTGTTCTAAAACCACGTTTTATATTCAGACAAACTCCACAAAGCGGAACTCGCGAGACAAGGCAAACTTGTGCCAGTAATTAAGACATTTGGAACTTGAACATTCACTGGAATCCTCATGTTTCTTCCCTAATTATGACTGATGTTTTCCTATTCATTTTTGCCAGCTAATTATGATTCAACGTTTATGAGAAAGTCTTATTTACAGTTGTGAAATTATGGTAAGGTACAGCGGGTCAATTTCGCCTGGGGGACAAACGCAATTGATCCATTTTTTTCCATGTTTTACAATGTTTGCATTAAACTTATATTAACCGGGATGTAGACCGTGATTACCTTTTTGATTTTTGTCGAGCTCCCGATATTTCGACGCAGTTGCATGCATTATGATCACGGAAAACCATCATTATGATGCATGCAACTGCGTCGAAATATCGGGAGCTCGACAAAAATCAAAAAGGTAATCACGGTCTATATCCCGGTCAATATAAGTCTAATGAAAATAACCGTGAATCATTCAAAACTCTTAATGTTTGCATTATTAATTAGACTGTCCACTGGTTATATATATGTGGCACGCGTGTTCAGTATGGAGCACGCGTCTTAATAGTGTAATAATAAAAAAATGACAAATAAAATCAATCACATTTTTTGTTAATGATTACGTACTACTCGTATAATGTACATAATTAATTATTAATGTTTTGGAACAGTAATGTTCTAAGTAGTGACACAATCTACTGTTTTATTAATACCTACACGTGTCGTTTCAAAACACGTGTTTTATGGCCATGCTGACTAATAGCTTCTGATGTCCGCAGCTTTGTCTGCATGGAGTGAGAGGGATTTACAATTGACAGCTTATATAATATATAACGAACGTAACGCAGCTATACTGACAAGAATGGCAAAGAACAGGGTGCGTAGCCGAATGGCACAAACGCTCACGAAACGCTCTCGAAACGAAACGCTAGTAGATACGGCACCTGGCCCCGTAGCCGAATGGCATTTCTACAACGCGAAACGAAAACGAAACGCTGCGAAAGGTAGTCTGGCTCTGTCGCGCCAATACGCAAGAGCGATAGAGATAGATATCGACGAGCGTTTCGTTTCGTGAGCGTTTCGTGAACGTTTGTGCCATTCGGCTACGTACCCAGGAGCGCATGACAAAGAAATAGAAGATGTATGTCGTCACTACTTTGAAAAAATCTCGTATCTCACGCTGCTCCTCAAAGTTAAAACGCAGTAAGTCTATATCCATTCCATACATACTTACTACAATTTTCTTTTCATTGACAGACGAAGATACAAGTTTTTAGGGTTCCGTAGTCAACTAGGAACCCTTATAGTTTCGCCATGTCTGTCTGTCCGTCCGTCCGTCCGTCCGTCCGTCCGTCCGTCCGTCCGTCCGTCCGTCCGTCCGCGGATAATCTCAGTAACCGTAAGCACTACAAAGCTGAAATTTGGTACCAATATGCATATCAATCACGCCAACAAAGTGCAAAAATAAAAAATAGAAAAAAATGTTTTATTAGGGTACCCCCCATACATGTAAAGTGGGGGCTAATATTTTTTTTCATTCCAACCCCAACGTGTGATATATTGTTGGATAGGTATTTAAAAATGAATGAGGGTTTACTAACATCGTTTTTTGATAATATTTTCATTTTCGGAAATAATCGCTCCTAAAGGAAAAAAAAGTGCGTCCCCCCCCCTCTAACTTTTGAACCATTTGTTTAAAAAATATGAAAAAAATCACAAAAGTAGAACTTTATAAAGACTTTCTAGGAAAATTGTTTTGAACTTGATAGGTTTAGTAGTTTTTGAGAAAAATAAGGAAAACTACGAAACCCTACACTGAGCGTGGCCCGACACGCTCTTGGCCGGTTTTTTTAAAAGTAGTGACGATTGTATGAAGTAGGAAAATTATTCAATAATTATATATTTACCTCATTGAGTCCAAAAATGAATAAATAATTTTTAAGAAAAAGAAAAAATCACGTCTAATTTTTTCGCCGGACACTGTTACCTAAATAATACCCAGGTACCTAACTACGTTGGCTAGTAACTAGAACTACATAGGGCCAAACAAATATTTATTCCAGGTAAATTATAGTAAATTCTGCAATCCTACACTAGTTCTTCGATGCCAACTTTTAAAAGCTTTTAGCGATATCTTATAATATTTGTTGCGTTAAATCGGAGTTTCCTCCGCGAGTCTTAGTGTCATAATTGCAACCATTTAAAATCGTTTTATATCGCATCAGGCTTGGTATTTCATGGCTTTCAACGCTTTTATTTTCTAGAGAACAAAGTCTCATTTTGAATATTATGAGCACGGCCATGAAATGCAAACGCAACTACAGAAAAGTTTCGGAACACGGTTATTGCATTCGCTGTATAGAAGGCTGTGCGAGATCTCAACGTGTTTACTTTTTATAAAACTTTCGAGAAGGCACTCAGTAGGTACGTATAAAAGCTTCTACCTTGTGAATATAATAACATGCACTTGCATAATGAACTTAATTATGTATAAGTTACTCAGAGACTTTGATGTTTAAATAAGAACATTAATATAATAGATAGATCAATAATAGTCTTACAGGCCCATAAACGAATAATATAGCATAAATATTCAGAAATAACTAGGAAGTGTGCACTACACAGATAAGTTACTAAATTTAGTGTCCTATGCACTACATAAAAAATAAGGGCCATTTTTGCATACATTTCTACATAATATTCCTTTCATGATAATCTTTACAAATAATAATCTAAAAGACTTATCAAGTAACAATGAACAACAACGCAAAGCATCTTATCCCATACATATTCATCAAGCGGCGCATTTAAAATTATCGGAGAAAGCCCTACGTCAACACACACAGCAAACTTTTTAAATACGAGTACAAGGAACATTATGCCGTGGCTACACTAATTTGCATTCCTGATAGGTGTACTTGCTAAGAAAAAACCGGCCAAGAGCGTGTCGGGCCACGCTCAGTGTAGGGTTCCGTAGTTTTCCGTATTTTTCTCAAAAACTACTGAACCTATCAAGTTCAAAACAATTTTCCTAGAAAGTCTTTATAAAGTTCTACTTTTGTGATTTTTTTCATATTTTTTAAACATGTGGTTCAAAAGTTAGAGGGGGGGGACGCACTTTTTTTTCCTTTAGGAGCGATTATTTCCGAATATATTAATATTATCAAAAAACAATCTTAGTAAATCCTTATTCATTTTTAAATACCTATCCAACAATATATCACACGTTGGGGTTCGAATAAAAAAAAATATCAGTCCCCACTTTACATGTATGGGGGGTTCCCTAATAAAACATTTTTTTCCATTTTTTATTTTTGCACTTTGTCAGCGTAATTGATATACATATTGGTACCAAATTTCAGCTTTCTAGTGCTAACGGTTGCTGAGATTATCCGCGGACGGACGGACGGACGGACGGACGGACGGACGGACGGACGGACGGACGGACGGACGGACAGACAGACATGGCGAAACTATAAGGGTTCCTAGTTGACTACGGAACCCTAAAAACGATGAAAACACAAGAACCGACGGATATTATAAAGGCACGTTGATATTTTTTCCGCGGATTCATTGTGAACTTTCAACAAGGTAATTTCCCTTTAAATATTTATGTAAAACATTGATTTACAGCGTTATGGTTCAGCGGCGCCGACCCCTGTCATTACACCGCGGCCTTCTTAAAGTTCAACAATTGACATTTGCTACGACACCATTACATTAGCGTTTCTGAGCTCTATCATTTTAACGATCGCGATTGAACAAACTACTACGGGCCTGATTCGAACTTTTATGAACATTAAAAATTAACTCAAGACACGATAAGGATGGGATATTCAAATTTTAAAAATGCTTTTGAGACTGATGCGTCTGATCCATATCGTATGTTGAGATTTTAGACGTATCTCAAAGTTCGAATCAGGCTGTAAAGGGCACTACTGTCATACCTTACTAATAAGGAAACGCGGCACTCCGATGTTGTCACCTTTGCCAGGCAAGACTAGGTAGACAAATGGTTGCACAGCGGAGATGCATAATATGAGTCTGTCATGTCTCCATTCGTAACTGTCTTTTTGCCTTAAAATACTGAAACAAGGCCACAATTTTATACGGAATCTAGTTGCATTTTTAGGGTTCCGTTGTCAACTAGGAACCCTTATAGTTTCGCCATGTCTGTCTGTCCGTCCGTCCGTCCGTCCGTCCGTCCGTCCGTCCGCGGATAATCTCAGTAACCGTAAGCACTAGAAAGCTGAAATTTGGTACCAATATGTATATCAATCAGGCCAACAAAGTGCAAAAATAAAAAATGGAAAAAAATGTTTTATTAAGGTACCCCCCCCCCCCCCTACATGTAAAGTGGGAGCTGATTTTTTTTTTCATTCCAACCCCAACGTGTGATATATTGTTGGATAGGTATTTAAAAATGAATAAGGGTTTACTAAGATCGTTTTTTGATAATATTAATATTTTCGGAAATAATCGCTCCTAAAGGAAAAAAAGTGCGTCCCCCCCGTCTAACTTTTGAACCATAATTATGTTTAAAAAATATGAAAAAAATCACAAAAGTAGAACTTTATAAAGACTTTCTAGGAAAATTGTTTTGAACTTGATAGGTTCAGTAGTTTTTGAGAAAAATACGAAAAACTACGGAACCCTACACTGAGCGTGGCCCGACACGCTCTTGGCCGGTTTTTACACATCCATTTTTTCCAATACGATGTATCTGGTTACATACTGGCATGATTTTCGTAGGCTGAATACGAGTACAACGGCGGGCCGCGGCCGGCGGCGGAAAGGGTAGCGGGCGCGAAGGCGGCGTTCGTGATTGCTGACATTTATCTTGTGGCTGGCTAATTAGCCAGCGTACGGCACTGACTGCGGACGCACGGAGGGCTCAGTGAGCTCATTGGGTGGGCAAAACACAGGTTTAATCATATATGTAACTAAACATGGAGTGCGTCAGGTTGAAAGTACTGAAATAATGCAACAATTTGTATAGAAAATATTAAGTTCCATTTTTTCACAAAATATCCAATCATGGACAGTTTAAAATAAAATTTGGCCTATTTTTCATATTTCACTGATACATGTAAAAATTCTTCTTTTACATTTCAAGCGTATTGCAGAACTTACTGCTATTGGTTTCCTCATAGTTAACAAATTAAGAGGTTTTTTTTTTGGAGTGATGGATCCCCCATTATGGACAGTGAAATAAGTTTAATAAAATTAATTTGCGTTATTTTAACATAGGATTGTTTCTTGTGAATTTTGGTTTCGTAAATTGTTCTTTGTCTATCACAGGAGATATGCAGTTTTCCGGTTCCAGTTATGGACACATGCAAAATAACACTATTTCTTTATATCTTTGTAGTAACAGAACTAGTATGTTTTATACCTTATCTCATGGTTAATGCAGTAAGTAAAACTCATTCAAGTTTACATCGAGTATTATTTATTTATTATTTTATACATAAACTCAACTCTCTTAGCAACATTACTAAGAATTCGTCTTGATATTTTTTCAGTAAACTAGTTCAAAAATTACAGAATTAAATGAAACTTCAAAATTAAGCTGCTCTATGACTTTTGTTTATGGTAGGTACAATGCCGTCAGTTTTTAGAAACTCATTTTTGGATACTTATTTTTAAGGATTTGTGTTTTTTTATCCATAATCGTATCATCGTCCATTATAAGGTATTTTACATTATTTTCCAACGTACTTTATCTGGTTACATACTTTGATACGGGCATGATTTTTGTAGACTGAACACAATGACCTGAAAATAATTGAACATGAGTACAGGTCAATTCACAAGAGCTGGCACGAATGGAACGAACGAAACTTTGATTGTGTGAGTGACACCTGTATTGGTATACAGTCGTAACTGTCAAGAGCCACCATTTTATTGGTTAATCTGTCACACACATGCATATTTTCATTCAAACATTCGTTCCATTCGTGCCAGCTCTTGTGAATTGACCTGTATACAGGAATCACTGATGTGTTCGTAATTGATTTTTACGTTTTACCCAACTATTAAAGATGAATTTAAAATACTTAACACTAAGCAAAATTTGTTATTATATTTTACTTATCATTAACAGCTTATTAGGTACCTTTTTTTCCTGATATTATCAATTATTTATACAGACAGGCAATACAAACAGAGAGAAAAATTCACGCCTAGATATTACAGTAATTCTACATTTATTATTGTAATTTTTTATTCATACATTTTTAATAAATGGCGCACGGTAATTACGTTCAATTACTTCCATGACATAATTTAAGAGGTTTTAAAAGTTACATTATATAATTAAGTTCCTGTGTTTTTCTCATAGTATAGGATACAGTTTAAATTAGTTCACAGAAGGCATAATATAAATAATTCTATAATAAGATAACTATAATAATATTTGTTGAAAACGTGCAAATTATGAAAGATTGGATTAGCTTATGCCCAGTACAAGGCTAGAAGCTCCCAGTGGGCGGATGTACTGCTCGTAAATACTAGTCCGTTTCGTTTTTCCGCTTCCGCTCCAGTGTTGCCATTATTCTACACTACATGTCTTACTTAAACTGTATAAGTATTCACTTAATTTGAAGTCGGTAAGGTGTTTAAATCACTGTTTGGACTAATCATGGACACAAATGGTAGCACACGTCGCTATCGGTTGAGTTATCTATTTTATTACCTCCTACGGCTTATAACTTAACAGAGCCTTGTTGCCAATGTTTTTATAAAATAGTATTTAGCTACATATAGGCAGTCGACGATTAAGTGTGTAGTACTGATAAGTATTTATTTTTCACCACACCAACTGGTAAAAGCTTACTTTGCTATTCGAAAACAGATAGCAAAATTGCATTTTATCCACAAGAGTGCAAAGTAATTTCATACAAATTTTAACTTGATGTCTTAAGCTGGCTGGTAGAATTTACCTAATAAATGATGATTTTGAATCATAAATATTCAATATATTGATGGATTTGATTTAATTTGATGTTTTATAGTTAGTTGTAGTAGTTATTACCATATATGTTGTTCGTATTGGTGTGGTGAAAAATGTTGTGTTTCACTCGGTGGCAAAGTTTGTTTAACCTTCGTGCCTTGAAACCCTCGCAACGCTCAAGATTCCACTTTTTGAACCACTCGCTACGCTCGCGGTTCAATATTGGAATCTTTCGCTTGCTCGGGTATCAATATTGGCTCGTGCGGTTAAACAACAACTTTGCCCCCTTGTAAAACAAATAACTATTATTGGTACGAGTACGAGACTTTCCATTTGGAGAATAATAGGGTGTAAATAAATACATATTATTTATAGGACATTCTTACACGAGTCTCACGGTAAGCCTAACAAGGCTTGTGTTGTGGGTACTCAGACAACGATATATATTAATATATTCATCTAATCTTCCTACATTCATAAATCTTTATGTAGTAAATCTCTCATCTAATAAGACATAATATAACGACCGGTCTGGCTCATTCGGTAGTGACCCTGCCTGCTAAGCCGCGGTCCTGGGTTCGAATACCGGTAAGGGCATTTATTTGTGTGATGAGCACAGATATTTGTTCCTGAATCATGGATGTTTTCTATGTATATAAGTATGTATTTATCTATTTAAGTATGTATATCGTCGCTTAGCATCACTCATAGTACAAGCTTTGCTTAGTTTGGGCTAAGTTGATCTGTGTAAGTTGTCCCCAATATTTATTTATTATTTATTTATTTATAATACAATAAAATGGGATACCTATTTATTATTATATTCCTATAATATTTCATCAGCTATTGCAGTGTTCTCGTGATCTCGAGGTACATGGAGACATCATTGCGTCTCTTGCTATAGGACACTGTTCGAAATTAAACACTGTCTCTATTGGCCTTCTGCGCGACTAGACCACTAGGCGCGATAGAGACAGACATGTGTTTCGATCGCTACATAGCGACAACTTCTATCCAAAGACCTTTACAGGGGACAGCTCAATCACATTTTTTGCCATACGAAATTGAACCTTATTACTGAAACAGAAAGTCGATCGCATCAGACTAGCGAAAACGGTCCACATGAGAGGGCATTGTTTGGGCTGGTGTCTCTCTCGCACGTGTTGCCAGTGTTAATGAGGTTCCCATAGTAGTAGTATTTTTATCTGTATATTACCTGATTTTATAACTTCTTATATTATTTTAGTGTTATATTCAAACTAGGTTTTCAATATATTTCAAAAAATTGGAAAACAATTATAATGTAATTATTTTGATAATGATTTGTATAATTAAAAAATACCTTCAATTGGGTATTAGTAGATTTGGTAGTAACTTTGAAAATTGACTGATATCCCCAATTTATGACAGTGATGACGTCACTGAATAATGTTGACATTGTCAGCAAGTGCGAGAGGGACACCAGCCCAAACAATTACCTCTCATGTGGACACACTTTTTGACCTAACTAAACAATCTAGTTTAATAATTCTAAATCTATGCTTCTATCACTTCGGCTAGGCCGGCAGAAGATATTTGCTGGGAGGACGGACAAGCCCTATCCTGACCAGGGATGTAACGGATGTGTTTTTAACGGAACCGGAAGCGGAAGCAGAAGTTTTGAATTTAGTTTAACGGAAGCAGAAGCGGAACCGGAACCAGAAGCGGAAGTTATAGATGTTAAAAACGAAATGAAAAAATACCACATATTAGGTATAACATAAATCAAAATTAATTAAATTACCCAGAACTTTTAGATGTTTACTGTTCAGCCTGTAAACAGCAGTTTGTAATTAGCCTTTAGGCCCACTTAGGTTTTAAAAACGAAAAGAAAAGGTACCTGATATTCTATCTTAAGTATATCGTTACAATTCAAAAATTTAAATCACCTTGAACTTTAAGATGTTTAGTTGTTTACTCACTAAAAATCATATAAGAATCCTTTTAAACCTTTATTATGCCGTAAAAGGTTTAAGAAACGAAACGAAAACTTACTTATAATTATTTTTAAAATCGGGACTTAACCGCGTATAACTACATATTAAACTGACCTCCAACGTTTCAAGGACAGCGTTGACCCCGTGGCGATCAAGCCCCGATTTAAAAAAAATATGTGTAATAATCGTGAAAGTTTAAATCAGTGAAAACTTACTCGTTAGGTAGTATAATACAATCCAACATTAAATGGAGTGATTCTAAAAGAAGTAAACTGTATTTAATAAACAAAAGCTTAGCAGCTTTATCTCCCGGCAGTTTGCTTCTAAGGGGATTTTAGATAAGCCCTACACCACTGAATAGTTGTTCACTCGCTACAGAACTAGGTGGACAGGACAAATATTGGCGCGCAATGGAATGAAGCGATTGATGTTTAGTATCGTAGCACGTGGCAAGCGGAGAGATGAGTGAATGACAGGCCCCGTAGCCGAATGGCATTTCTCCGACGCCAAACGATAGCGATACGCCGCTGGCTCTGTCGCGCCAATACGCAAGCGCGATAGAGATAGATATCTACTAGCGCTTCGTTTCGTGAGCGTTTCGTGAGCGATTGTGCCATTCGGCTAGCCACCCAGGTATAGACCTGTTGGTCTTTGATGTACGCCGCTCATGTCCCACCGTCGCGCTAGGTTCCGACATCCGCTATAACTTCCGTTTGAAAAATAACAGAACCGGAACAGAAGCGGATGTGTAAAACGAAACGGAAGTTCTGCAGAAACGGAAGCAGAAGCAGAGCTCTGTTACATCCCTGATCCTGACTCACTGGATGTCTCGCTCCTAAAATATGCCTACTTAGTGTAGGGTCTTTTATTATATGGATGCATTCGAATTATTTATAATATTCCGCGAAATAAATGCATTTATGTCATTTTTAACCCCCGACGACTAAACGACGCTAAAACGACGGGGTGTTATAAGTTTGATGTGACTGTCTGTCTGTCTGTTTGTCTGTCTGTCTGTGTGTGTGTCTGTCTGTGGCATCGTAGCCAAGCGCGGATCCAGCTTCGTGGTCACGTCGTAAAGGCCCGGGCCCCAGGGGGGGGTCACGTGGTCTATTTGTATGGCCAACTTTGGCTCCAGGGGGGGTCATGACCCCCATGATCCCCCCCCCCCCCCCCCCCCCCCTGGATCCGCGCATGATCGTAGCTCCCGAACGGATGAACCGATTTAGATTTAGTTTTTTTGTTTGAAAGCTGAGTTAGTCGGGAGTGTTCTTAGCCATGTTTTATGAAAATCGGTTCATTATGTCAGGGGTTTTTTCAAAATTTTAATTTTGAGGTTGGGTTATATTATTTCTGTGTACATATATTCTCTGAACTGAATCGCATCGACTTTATTGAGTGGCCGGATGGAATCTGACAAATCTAGTTATATGTGGTTTTTCGAAGAAATGTTGAAAATGTGGAACTTGATACAGTGAAATAAAAAGACGCTTCAGTGCAGTCGTCGCATGTAACTAATGATACCACGTCTGCCTGCGGCAGGTAGCTACTAGACTAGTACCCTTATTCATAAACGCGCACTAAAGCTATCAAACCGACAAAGTACGTTTGTCCCTTTCCGACGTATTGGTGTGATAGAAAAGGACAAACGGACGGAGAGTTACTGTCGAGGTAAAATGTGTAATCACAGTGCATAGACTGCCATCTCTTGACACAGGCTTAAAACTTTTGAACCTCAGTTTTGACAATTTGACCCATATTCTTAGCTTGATATGTGTTACAATGTCAAATATTAATATTAGCGCCATCTAGCTGAGCGTCCCCAAAAGGTGTAATGCCATCTAGGCCACCGTACCTTTTTCCGTATGGTACAGAGGTACGTTTTTTTCTTAGACTTTATCTGTCTATACGGAGTTATTATGTCTTTGATTAGATTATTATGTAGGTCCAAGGAAGAAGATTTATCTACTCGTAATAGGGCGATAACCATATAATTTTATTCATCATTATATTGTTTCATGATAACTTCCAAAATCACATATTAATTAGCCATATTTATTTTAATAATTAATGTTATTCAGAAGGAAAATAGAAGGGCGCTAGATTGAATTTGTTGCCGACCAACAACAGTGCTTTGCTTAAGTGGTCATGTAAGTTCGTAATATTCTCTCGCTCTCATTGAGTTCCTGTAGGTACCTACTTAAATTATTTTATATAAATTTATTTTTAAGTAAAGTTCATTTTAGTATTCACCCATATTTTTTCCAATAAGATCAACAATTCTGTATTTAATTAGGTGAAATCGGTCGAAAAAAGCTATATCGACTAGCATGGTATGGGCATGTAATGCGGAGGGACGAAAGTCATGTGACGAGAAATATATTACGAATGAATGTGGAAGGTGATGGAAGTAACGGGAGAGGAAAACCGAAGAAGAGGTGGATGGACTATGTGAGGCATGATGGATCGAGGAACAAAAGCAAGTTAATGATGAGATGACGAGTGATACAGATGTATGGAAGAGGAAGACATGCTGCGCCGACCCCAAGTGACTGGGATAAGGGCAAGAGAATGATGAAAAAGCTTCAATTAAGATTCTTTATTTTTATGGCACCCATCTAGGTACTGATAGGAAAAAGCACTAAGTACGATTAAAAAAAAAACTCCATTTTGTAACCCACTGCACCTTAAGCATTGACAGAATTCAGTTTATGACTGTAATCCGAAGTTTATTAATGAGCGCAGAATTTATTAAAATTACGAACACATGCATCGAGAGCAACGAGGCATCATCCGCTTAAAGGTAATTAAAGGTAACTTTACTTCAGTATGTATCGGCTATGATTTTTTTTTAGCTTCGTGATTTTATTACAAAATGAAAATGGATAACCTACTACTTTACAGAAGATTTTTAGTACCTATTTACCGGATATATACATGAATCTCTCCATAATTAGAAAAATATGCATAATAAAAACATGATAATATTGATAATAATTGTAAACGAACCATTTTCATATGTAAATACCTCAACCAAATATTTTAAAATATTTTTTTTTTATATTCACGCTGCCATAAAAACTGAAACAGATATCATACATTAAACAAAAAGCGACTGTGTCCTCTAGTAGCTTTAGATACCACTAGTTCTCCCGACACCTCGCCTACTCCAACTATACAAATTACTACACTACTAGAAAGATTACTAACTTTTTATTTCAAGTTTGCGGTGCGGTATTCAATGAAACGCTTACAATCAGGTAACCACGCCAAGGCGGAGCATTAGCTTGGTAACTTTGCATGTTACCGCGCAAGTTTAACTCAGGAATGAGCTCCGGCAGGAATCACTGCACTCCGATCTGAAACAATTTGAATAATTCTTTAACCAATTCCGCGGCACTTGGAAACTCCGACAAAGTAGCTAGCGTACATTACTTGTTGTTTTTGTGCCGTTTCAAGTAGGTGCAAATTACGACCAAACAAACAATTCTCAACTGGATTATAGGTAGGTACTTAAGTATACTTGAGCTTAACCATATTAATATTATTAATCGGTTTTGATGGACCCTATTACTTCGAGACCGGGTAGAAACTTTGTCATAGTTTTGCAGTCTGAATCGGATTTTCTCAAAGATCATAATAATATGCATTAAACCCTGGACTAAATAAATAATGACCCGCTGCTAAAAGTTTTTATTTTGTTGATATTTTCAAAGAATAGACTACAATCATTTGTGGACTTATATCGACTCGAGTTTCCCAGCACTTACAGCGACTATTAATCAGGTTTAACTAGAAATTACATAACAACTTAATACATAATGTAGTAGCTCGATGCTATGCCCGAATCAACATCTGTATTTAATCCGCACAGGCGCGCCTAATGCGACCGTGATTGAATGGATTGGTTGAGTCAATAAAGAAGGATAAGCTGTAATTAGCGTACACGTTGATGGAGTTGAGAGCTTTATGATTTGCACCTAAATAGGGTACGAGCTTATAAATGAATCGCTTAACTTCAAAGTCAGATATTTACTCGTATTTGAAATCAGTCGAGGTGGCGAATTACCAATCTATCCTGTCATGAATCGTACTATTTGTACTTATCTGAAATTTGCACGTACATTTTTTTTCAGTGTCAAAATTATAAATGATTTATGAATACGCAGGCTAGGAAATATCTAGGTACTCTAGTAGGTACTTTTACGGAAACCAACTGACTGACTGTCAGACCATAATTTATTGGAGTTTTAAGTTTTGCAACACACGTTACGTTTACCATTTTAATTGTACTATGTAATTAACATATTAGCTGTATTTTTTTGCATATTCTGTTGGTGTGATACTATACAACACGACCACGGATGATTTTATTAATTCTGATGCGGTACAAATTCACGAAAAAAAATGTACTTTTTTGTACTGACGTTTAAAAAAAATGTACCCTTATGATTTTGGAGTTTCGACATAGGGCCCGTGGTCGTGCTAGGTAGGTACTCCCTGGCACGACCACACTATATTTAATGAGATTTTAAATTTCTGTTGCAGTACAAATTCACGAAAAAAAATGTACTTTTTTGTACTTACCTTTTAAAAAAAAATACCATCATGGTTTCGGAGTTTTGACATGGGGTGTGGTCGTGCTAGATAGGTGGTACTTCCTGGCACGACCACACTATATTTAATGATTTTTTTAATTTCTGTTGCAGTACAAATTCACGAAAAAAAATGTACTTTTCTGTACTTACCTTTTTATAAAAAGTACCCTCATGGTTTCGGAGTTTCGACATGGGTTGTGGTCGTGCTAGATAGGTACTCCCTGGCACGACCGCACTAAGTTTTTGAAGTAATTTACATAGTACAATTTCAAAACACTTGTTTAGTATTCATTTCACCATCAAATTAAACATAAATATAGTGTGGTCGTGCCAGGAAGTACCACCTATCTAGCACGACCACACCCCATGTCAAAACTCCGAAACCATGAGGGTATTTTTTTTTAAAAGGTAAGTACAAAAAAGTACATTTTTTTTCGTGAATTTGTACTGCAACAGAAATTTAAAATATTAAATATAGTGTGGTCGTGCCAGGGAGTACCTACCTAGCACGACCACGGGCCCTATGTCGAAACTCCAAAATCATAAGGGTACATTTTTTTTAAACGTCAGTACAAAAAAGTACATTTTTTTTCGTGAATTTGTACCGCATCAGAATTAATAAAATCATCCGTGGTCGTGCTGTATAGTATCACACATTCTGTTGCTGAAATTCCTACCTCCATCTTCTTAAGTTATTTTTGTACATTTATGTACCTATACCTCTGAATCGGATTTCATGAAATCTGATATTTTTCTGCCATTCATGTGTACATAATAACAATCGTAATTCTGGGTATTAAGTTTGGGTTCAGTGTCTTATAATTATGGGATTGTCAAATAACTTGCTCATCTGTTTTGTGAGGTAATATTAAAAATCCAGGGTGCCAGATGGCACAATCCATATCTAGGACTCTGTACTTCTGAGATCTGCCCCAAAGACAGAAAATAAGTACCCATATCGAGTCAAAAACAATCTTAGGTATTCTGTCTCTAATTAGATAGAACCAAATACGCATTAATAGGTCTCTAAGATATTTTTTAGTAAATGTGTTAACCCCATACCTAACTAAGTAATTAAATACTCATAACAGTACATTACGATACAAGTGCGTAAAAAAGGAAGTTCGAAACGAGTGGCGATAAATTAAAACACGACCGAAGGGAGGCTCATCTGTACTGAAAAACGTCGTACGATACACGTGCGAAAAGGAAATTTGAAACTCGTCGTGTTCCTTCGGTCGTGTTTTAATTTATCGCCACTCGTTTCGAACTTCCTTTTTTACGCACTTGTATCGTAATGTACTATTTCAGTACAGATGGTGTTTTTTACGCACTAGTGCGAGAAGTGGTTCATTATATGTCAGGTCGAAACTTCGGAGGTCCATCTGTACTGAAAAACGTCGTTCGATACACGTGCGAAAAGGAAATTCGTAACTCGTGTCGATTTAAAACACTCCCTTCGGTCGTGTTTTAATTTATCGCCACTCGTTTCTAACTTCCTCTTTTTAGGGTTCCGTAGTCAACTAGGAACCCTTATAGTTTCGCCATGTCTGTCTGTCCGTCCGTCCGTCCGTCCGTCCGTCCGTCCGTCCGTCCGCGGATAATCTCAGTAACCGTTAGCACTAGAAAGCTGAAATTTGGTACCAATATGTATATCAATCACGTCAACAAAGTGCAAAAATAAAAAATGGAAAAAAATGTTTTATTAGGGTACCCCCCCTATATGTAAAGTGGGGGCTGATATTTTTTTCATTCCAACCCCAACGTGTGATATATTGTTGGATAGGTATTTAAAAATGAATACGGGTTTACTAAGATCTTTTTTTGATAATATTAATATTTTCGGAAATAATCGCTCCTAAAGGAAAATTTCGTCCCCCCCCTCTAACTTTTGAACCCTAAGTTTAAAAAATATGAAAAAAATCACAAAAGTAGAACTTTATAAAGACTTTCTAGGAAAATTGTTTTGAACTTGATAGGTTCAGTAGTTTTTGAGAAAAATACGGAAAACTACGGAACCCTACACTGAGCGTGGCCCGACACGCTCTTGGCCGGTTTTTCGCACTTGTATCGAAATTATGAATACATATTTTATATATTAATTATACATATTTTATAAAAAAAAGTGGAAAATTCACCACCGCCGCCGGTAACACTCGGACTTGCGATCTTTTGAAACACCGGCAATCGGTGCTATCACTGCTATCAGTAGGTACATATGCTGATTGCTGAGCCCTTATTACTCAATAAAGCGAGTTTTTTAAGCTTGAAGGAAAGTCGGTTTAGAGTCTAAACTTCAGACGCCTACTTTTTTAGCATTATTTTTTTATGAATAATAAATTAATATTCGGCAGAAATATTGCAAATTTCGAATGCATGTTTAGAACTCCCGAATGACTCCGATGTCAACGATAAAACCTGTTAAAATTAGATTTACTTTCGACATTGGTATATAGTAGTGTAGGTACTCAATAACCAATATTAAATATTCACAAATTAATGTCCACACAACACAAAAATTATAAACGTTCCACATCCGCAAAAGCACTCGAACTTTTAGATTTTAGTAGACACTGACAAGAGTGACAGACAAGTCATATTATCTGAGTCATGTAAAGTGGTGTAGAAAAAAGAAAAGGAGGAAAATCTGTTCAAAACAAGAATCTTATATACATACTGGATGTTGCACGCCGAACATTACTTTGAAGCCAGAAAATTTGACCTTGAATTACGTCACGCCGGTCTTGCATCTCTTTCTTTAGGGTGTCCATGATTAAGCATACATTAGGGATATCCCGCGGAATTTGACGTATTACATCTCTCGACACAGGCTTAAAACCTTTGAACCTCCGTTTTGACAATATTCTCAGCTTGATATGATATTGATATGTGTTAAAATGTCAAATATTAATATTAGCGCCATCTATCTGAGCGTACCTACCCCAAAGGTGTATCGCCATCTAGCTCACCGTACCTTTTTCTGTATGGTTTTGAGGTACTTTTTTCTTAGACTTTATCTGTCTATACGGAGTTACATAAGTATTTGTCAATACTCAATACTCAATACTCAATCATTTATTGCACATAATGGTTACACAGTTGGCATATAATATTTATACAGATCGCATTATGTACCCTGTTGGGCGCAGCAAGATATAGTGAGAAAGGCACTTATAATTAGACTTAAGTATAAATTTGTACATTGCTATAATATTTCTAAATATCGCTAAATTCATCATTTAAATATGTCTTTTACTAACTGACACCTGTGTTTATTAAAGCATGCAATGGAATATATATTTTAGTGTTTTGGTCACTTTAAACCATCACAATAATATTTTGGTAGTAACTACTGGGAAAACTAATCCCAGTAGCTATCAACCCCCGGTGTGGTAATTAACAATGTGGGGGAAATCCCAGTAGTTAGGACAGGTAAAAACTTGGTGGTTACTAGTGGGAATAGCCACAAAAATATAAGGGAAGTATTTGTCAATGGGGAAATAATGAAATACTAGGACGTTTTAAAACAGTATCTTTATTTTTAAGCGCCGCCCCAAATCTCAAGGAAGGTGGTTCTCAATTCGTACGTATTTCAATTCTCTTCGCATGTATATATGTATCTCAATTTAATGTTTATGCCACGATATATCCGTCGTTACTGGACTGATTTTTAAAATTTCTTTCTGTGTCATAATCTTCAGGCTTAAAGTGCAAATTGTCGAACGCTCTGAAACATTTCCTTTTATCGGTACAATCGACAGCCAACAGCCAATGCTGCCTCCTTCCTTCATCTTTTGGAACACTGAAAAGTTTAATATTATTCATGTTAATTGTAAAGATATAAATTATATAAAGTTGGTATTATTATACTGTGATATGAACTATGAACATAGAAACCGTACCAAGTTGATAGATTTAGCTCCATTCAATAAGAGTAAATACCATGCAAGAAAAAAGATTGGTCACCCTAGTCGTAAAACCACACATAGCATTATTTTTCTTTAAAGGTCATATTTATGGTTCTAAACCTATTCGTGGGAATTTTGATATAATTTGAGACAATGAAAACAATATAATGATAAGAACTAACCAAGATTACAAGCAAACTAGAAGAAAATTTATTGCCAGTGAGGTTTATGAACATTTTGGTAAAATAAGTACTTACTTGTGAAATTTTACGTCGGATTTCGGTTTCCATTTACTTCCACAATGGTTCACTATGCAATACATAGCTCAGAACTTAAGTAAATCGTCGAAAAACGTTTATTTTGCAAAATAAATCTCTGAATCGGTGAATGAATTTTGACAATTCTGACATATCGGGCATATTTTATTATTATTAGTGTTCCCATAGTACGCAGGAGGTAAATACCGGAGAAATAAGGTTTTTGATTGAGTTTTTTTTTGTATAATACAAAGAAAAGTAAGTCAATTTGATTGAAGAATGCTTTATACGTTTTTTTTATTAACTTATCTGGCAATACATCACAGTGTTGGAATGAGATAGAACATAGGAGTAAAGGTGAATGAACCTGGCTTCAACTCATTGGTCGGCTCGCACTATCCAGAGATATATATAAAATTCTTGGTTCAAAACAGTCGTAAAAGTTTTTTTTTTCTGTACTCCATTTCTAAAAGTAGGTATACATGTGAAATATCTATTAGGGTTCCGTTCAAAGAGTAAGGAAATATATAACTGAAATATATTCCGTTGCTAAAGTAGCAAAACTGAACTCTTATATGAGTTATATGTAGTTGTAGTTTCATCGTGTCCGTCTGTCGGTACCTATGCCATTTTCTCGGAAAGTAGGTATAATATACAAAATTTGCAATCAAGGTACGAAGGGCAGGACGTGTACGCTTCATTATGCGTGGCCGCACTAATACGCACTTAGCCGTTTTTTTTAGTTTATATACAACTTATTAACCTCCTTCCAAATCTCAAGGGAAGGGGTTCTCAATTCGTCTGTATTTTTAGGATTCCGTACCTCAAAAGGAAAAAACGGAACCCTTATAGGATCACTTTGTTGTCCGTCTGTCCGTCCGTCCGTCCGTCTGTCAAGACCCTTTTTCTCAGGAACGCGTGGAGGTATGAAGCTGAAATTTATATCAATTACTCAGGTCTACTGTCCCTTGAAGCTGTGAAAAAATCAAACTTCTAAGCCAACGCAATGAAAAGATACAGCCGTTTATGCCGCAAATTTTCGACACTTTAAAAGGGAATCAAAACCTACAGGGTGCTTCCCGTGAACTCAGAATCTTGAAATTTGGTACGAAGCAACGTCTTATAGCATAGATAAAGGAAAAATTACGAAAACCATAAATTTTTAGTTACATCACATAATATGTTTTCAACTTTTTTAAATAATTTTAACCTTACTACCCATTTCCTCATAAGGTTTGTACGGAACCTCGGTGCGCGAGTCCGACTCGCACTTGGCCGGTTCTCAATTCGTCTGTTTTTTTTAATGTTTGTTCCTCGATATCTCCGTCGTTACTGGACCGATTTTGAAATTTTTTTTTTTTATTGAATGTATATGGATACATATTGGTCCCATTTTTCTCAGAACCCAGTTCTGATGATGGTATCCTGGAGAAATCGAGGGAACTCCTCAAATCTGAAAGGCATACATATGGTGATTTTTGTGTTTTTAAAGGAACAGCATGCATTTACGTACGGAACAGTGACATTTGGTGCATTGGAACTCCTGATGATGGTCAGAATGGAACTCCTCAAATCTGAACGGCACACTTATAGTGACTTTGGTATTTTTATAAGAACAGCATGCACTTACGTCCAGAACAGTGAAATTTGGTGCAGTGGAACTGCTGATGAAGAGTGAGCCGCCCCTGGTTAGAGTTCCGTTCTGATAATCATTCTCATCTGTAAGTACTTCAGAATCATCCAATTTCAAAATTGGTTCTGAAATGACGGAAATATCGAATAACAAACATTAAAAAATATACAGACGAATTGATAACATAATCCAACATTTGAAAGTATTTATCACCAGAACCCCAAAGGAAGGCGGTTTTTTTTTTCTTAAAAATTATACAAGTTTCTAGTTAAGGACTCATTTAACACGGTGCGAGAACTCGCGTGCGATTTTCATTACATTGCGGTATTTGATTGGATTGCTGAATATAATGTAGCTCAACAGTTCGTAATGTAACTAAAATCGTATACGAGAGGTCGCACTGTGTAAAGAGGCCCTAATTGAGTCAAATAATAACCTTCGAGACCAAAGTTCGAGACCACCTACTTAGTTCAGTTTATTTTCTTTATTTGCAAATAAAAGCTTATATTAACTGAAAATACAATCGATTTTAAATAAATTGCTCTATTTGTAATTTGTTTGAAGATATCATTAATTAAGTAGGTATGCAATAATTACCATTTCACAGAAGTGATTTGTATTTATATTTGTATACAAATTAGTTTACCTGGGGGCCGATGCGCCTATTAGTGAAATGATTCAACGAAATACACGAATTAGAGCTGTCGAAAATGCTGATTTTCGGGTGCATACCTACTTACATTTATTTAGATGTACGAGTAGGTAAACATGCCTATCAATAAAATAAAAGGTTTTTACCATTTCAACAAACATGTTCTAACGTCATGCAAATGTTATTTATGCAAACGAAATTTTAACGCAGAGTTCCGAATTTTCCTTAAAATAACTATTCGTAACTTGTCAATCCTATCCCTTATTAGGACAACGGGTCCATCCCTGGTCGTCGGACGTGACACCGGCGTATTGAACGCCTTATTGGTTGCAAGCCTTCGCGGACGGCCTGAAGCATGACTGAGCACAAAAGGAATATTTAGAAGCGGCAGCGTGCTTAGCTGCCTGCCATGCTGATAAAGGACAGACAGGTAGTGTTGTGAATTTAAGCTTTGAGGCGTAAACTACAAAACTCGAGTCGCGACTTCTGAGTCTTAAAGCCTCGAACCTTAAAGCCTCGACCATATAAGCCTCAACCTTATAAGTTTGCGTTACTGCTTACGAGCACAAAATCCTCGAGTCTTTAGTCCTCAAGCTTTAAAGACTCCTAAGTTTTGAAGGTTTTAAGTCCATAAGGTTTGTAGCATTTAAGTCTTAAGGGCTTTTAATAAACTAGATCCTAAGGTCAACAGAAGTAAAAAAACTGGCCAAGTGCGAGTCGGACTCGCCCACTGAGCTCCGTACTTTTTAGTATCCTGAGATACATGAGATACAGCGTGGTGACGTGACCGGGCGGATGGATATCTGAGTCTTAGTAATAGACACGTTTTTACCCATTGTGTACGGAACCCTAAAATCTACCAAATCGACACCGTCAAATTAAGGGTTAAAAATAAATACTATCTGCCTATAAAGCTCGTTGTTTGAGCTCTTAAGGCTTGACACAGGCCTTCGAGGTTTAGGGGGCTTGAGCTCTCTATGAAGCCCGAGTCTTAAAGACTCTCTTAAGAGCTCATAAAAAGCTTGAGTCGTTAAGGTTCTGAACCGTTTCTGTACTAAAGCCTTTAACACTTGAGTCTTTGAAGCGTGAACCTTTAGGGTTTGCAAGTCTTTAAGGTTTAAAAGTCTTCAAGACTAGTCTTATAACAACACTACAGACAGGACCTTACAGAGTTGTGTAAAGTGCCTCCGTTGCATTGAGGCAAAATACGCGTAGCAGAAAAAGGGTGGAATGTAAGTCGATGTTCATTACAGCTAAGGCCGCACCACGCTGCTGAACGACAGGCAGAACCCGTTGAGTAGTGTCTCCTTTTCATCGAGACAAAATGTGCGCAGCAGAAAAAGGGGAGAGAAAGTAACTGGATACTCATTGCATTGTTTGCTAAGGCCAAGCCGCAACACTACAAACATTTCCCAAAAAATCCGAGCAAAGTACTGGGGACGCTATTGCACAACACCCTGCATTTTATGATTAAGCACTGAGACTTGGCACAGGTTGTTCCTTGGGTGGCCCTGAGTAGATAAAGATCGGGAGGCATCGAGAGCCCCCCTTAATTTAGGAGGGAAGAGGGGGGGAAGGCTGGCGCCGCCGCGCTTCCTTTGAAACCATATTTCTCTAAAACTATACAAAATAGGGCATGCGATATATCATTTTCGGATAAATGAAGGACGAGGAATTCATTTTTGGAACAAAAAAAATGTATTTTAGAACAAAAATACAAAATAAAATGGGAAAATCTGAAAACGAGATTTTTTTTATACATATTATTGCACATTTTATGAAAACTGTAATGGTTTTTTCTAAATAAAAAATATTATTTAATAGCTAATTTTATCAAGTTTTAGAAAATGTATAATTTGTTATAGAAATATATTATAGGACGAGTGATAAAAAATAATTTACATCGCCCGATAGGGTGATTTGAATGCTCATTTCAATAAGTTTTGTCAATGATTTCAGGTATAATCACTATTTTTAACACACGAAAGCCGTAATCATTGTAGTTTATGGCTATTTTAGTGATTAATGTACTTAAAATATAAAAAAATACAAAAATTTTAAAAAATATTAAAAATGTGATAATTTTTTTTAACATTATCCTATTTTGTTCTTCCTACACAATATATATTTAAAAGCAATAAATATCAATAAAAAGCCACATTTATACAGTTTATAAAAATATATAGTTTGTTATATAAATATATTACGAAACGCGAGATAAAAAATAATGAAAATGAAAATTTTAATGTACGGGTCAGCTTGCATTATTCGATGAGGTGAGGTAAAGGTACTACCCGCTATGCAGTGGAGTTCGTCTAGTAATACAGAAATATACTTATTCTAATAACGTTTACACATGTAGGTTGTATATCACGACCCAGTACAGAAAATTGTAAAAGTCCTATAATATAGTTTATTTTGATTGTAAAATAAAATTGCATGTGACTTATATTGCAAAAAAAATGTCTTAATCACGTTCTCCTCTCCTAAAGCAGTTCTGCATGCATAGGCTTGAAGATTTTTTAGTTTACTAGCAGAATTTAGTTACTTCCTTTGGGCCCCCTTAAATCGGTTTTACCCATTCATAAAAGATAAAATAAAAATCGTCATATTCTTCCTTTCAGTATCAATGATAGTTAGTTATTGCGCAATAGTGCCATAAAAAATAAACTAGATTCGTATTAGCATTAAACATTAATGATTTTTGAACTATATAAGACATTGCTTTTGTACAAAGGAGAACCTCAAAAAATGATCTGACTAGACGAAAACATGTGTATCGGGGCTACTACTCAAGGCTCTCAAAAAGTGTAGCTATTTTGAGTTATTCAAATAAAACAACATGAATAGTCTGAATTTAATTATGTATATATCACAACATCCACTGCATAAGCACATCAGCTCCGAACATTTAATTTAAAAAGTCTTTTTTTACGGTTGCACCTTACGCGGCACTGTTTTTTATTACACCTGCATCCGACAATTTCGAGGCATGTTTCTGCAGCAACAGGCAACGTTGCGGGCAAGTAGGCTCCCAAATCCCAATTGTTACAGACTTTCGTCCAGCCACAAGTAGCAAATAATGGCAAATTTTGAATTGGGTTTAGTTGATCCCATAAATAGACACCTTGATATACCTATAACCCTTACAAAAATGGTGCAAGGCAGCTTTTGTCGGTGAAATGCTGTTAATTTGGCGGTCTTTTTTGGTTAATAACTATTTTCGGCACTCGTTAACCAAAGTACAGGACGCAGATCTGGAATAATAAATATGTCAAGTAAGAATTATCCATAAATTATGCAAATCATATAGATAACTACTATTTCACAAGATGTATTAGGATCAGATGTATATATCTGACCTATCATATCAATCGATCATTTCATGTAATATAAATAGTTAAATTCAGACTATATAGAAGTATGTTGTTTAATTTGAATTACTCTAAATAACTACACTTTTTGAGAGCTTTGAGTACCTTTACCTCACCTCATCGAATCATACAAGCTGACCCGTACTGTACATCAAGATCGCCCTGCCACGTCACTTTCATTATTTTTTATCTCGCGTTTCGTAATATATTTATATAACAAACTATATATTTTTATAAACTACATAAATGTGGCTTTTCATTCATATTTATTGCTTTTAGATATATATTGTATAGAAAGAACAAAATAGGATAATGTTATAAAAAAAAGTTATCACATTTTTTTTTTAATTTTTGTATTTTTTTCATTTTAAGTACATTAATCACTAAAATTGCCATAAAATACAATGATTACGGCTTTCGTGTGTTAAAAATAGTGATTATACCTGAAATCATTGACAAAACTTATTGAAATGAGCATTCAAATCACCCTATCGGGCGATGTAAATTATTTTTTATCACTCGTCGTATAATATATTTCTATAACAAATTATACATTTTCTAAAACTAGATAAATGTAGCTATTAAATAATATTTTTATTTAGAAAAAACCATTACAGTTTTCATAAAATGTGCAATAATATGTATAAAAAAAAATCTCGTTTTCAGATTTTCCCATTTTATTTTGTATTTTTGTTCTAAAATACATTTTTTTGTTCCAAAAATGAATTTCTCGTCCTTCATTTATCCGAAAATGATATATCGCATGCCCTATTTTGTATAGTTTTAGAAAAATATGGTTTTAAAGGAAGCGCGGAGGCGCCAGCCTTCCCCCCCTCCTCCCTCCTAAATTAAGGGGGGCAATGATTACGGCTTTCGTGTGTTAAAAATAGTGATTATACCTTAAATCATTGACAAAACTTATTGAAATGAGCATTCAAATCACCCTATCGGGCGATGTAAATTATTTTTTATCACTCGTCGTATAATATATTTCTATAACAAATTATACATTTTCTAAAACTAGATAAATGTAGCTATTAAATAATACTTTTTATTTAGAAAAAACCATTACAGTTTTCATAAAATGTGCAATAATATGTATAAAAAAAAATCTTGTTTTCAGATTTTCCCATTTTATTTTGTATTTTTGTTCTAAAATACATTTTTTTGTTCCAAAAATGAATTCCTCGTCCTTCATTTATCCGAAAATGATATATCGCATGCCCTATTTTGTATAGTTTTAGAGAAATATGGTTTTAAAGGAAGCGCGGAGGCGCCAGCTTTCCCCCCCTCCTCCCTCCTAAATTAAGGGGGGCTCTCGATGCCTCCCGATCTTTATCTACTCAGGGCCACCCAATGAACAACTGTGCCAAGTCTCAGTGCTTAATCATAAAATGCAGGGTTCCCATACAAGACATAGCAATAGCGTCCCCAGTAAATCAGTTAATATTTGTGATAGTATTTAGTAAAACGTCCCACTTTGTCGCTAACGTTAAACAAGATATTTGTTTGTATCTTTATATGAATAAACAGACACAGCGTGCATCGGCTTTATAGCAATCGATAAAGTGTAATGTTTTACTAAAGTCGCTTATATTTAAGCAATTAATTACACCACAAAATAAGATTCCGTGATGAATGGCTTAGCTATTACCTAGGTACAGGGAGGCATATGTATTTAAGGTCAGTGCGGGCAAGACCGGCATAGTTTATTTGAAATAAAGTTTGAGTGGATAAAACTCTATAATTAATGTAGTCTGGCGTAATGCGCATGGTCCTATGGGATAACAAATATTATATTTTACAAAGCTTTTATAATATGTTGGCGAAATATGGTAATTTTAAGTGATAAAAATCACATTTTTTAAGGCTCGGCGGGTTGACCGTCCCCCCGCGGTGAGTACGGAAAGACCGTCTAGTGCTTGCTGTCCCGTAATTTCATATGAGACTAGGTTCCAAAACCATGATCATTGTTATTTTACGTAATAACAGGGCAGAATGTGCTAGATAATTAATAAAATAACGTTGAAATTGTAAACATATAAGCATTTTTCCATTTATAAGGCAAGACCGGCATTTATATGTCCCGTAGATGGTTCATAACCTTTTCTTTTCAGGTCCAATTTAGTCACGATATTACAGACTCATATAAATCCAATTACTTATTTGTTTTTGAAACTTGGTTATTAAGTAAAGGTAATAGGATATTAGGTACGTGAAATAGTTTGGTAACATTTCTTAGCAATGTCCCAGACATTATCAAATATGTTTCAAGGGTGCTGATTTCAAAATTAATGACCAATTTGGAATCTGATATTACTGACTGTCACTTTGACACAAAAGTCGTCATGGTTGTCGTCAAATAAGTTTTCGGAGGTGCTCATTTCAAAATTAATAAACAATCTGGAATCTGACATCGCTGACTGTCACTTCCATGCAAAAGTCGTAATATGTGTCGTTAGATAGGTTTTCGGGGGTACTGATTCCAAAATTAATGACCAATTTGAAATCTGACATTGCTGACTGTCACTTTGACACAAAAGTCGTCTGGTGTGTCGTCAAATAAGGCTCCGCGCACACGGGCGACAAAGTTGCTCGGCGACTTTCGTATTTGTATGAAAAGTTGCGTCGCCTCGTGTGCGCACCTTCATACTAGCCCATAGACCGAGCGACGGAGACAAAACAGTTTTGTCTCCCGTCTGTGGGGGGCCTAAGTTTGCGGGGGTGCTGATTCCTAAATTAATGATCAATTTAGAATTCGACATAGTTAACTGTCACATTGATTTAAATGTTATCATGGGTGTCATCAAACAGTTTTTTGGCTGTAATGGTTATTGGAATCAGCACCCCCGCGAACCTATTTGACCACACCCATGACTACTTTTTGTCAAAGTGACAGTCAGCAATGTCAATTAAGGGTCGGGTATAGCCGTAAAATAGTCGGTCAAAACCGTTTTTAAGGGTACTTATACGGTCCCTGTTGGGTAATGCTGATTTTAAAAATAATGACCAACTTGAAACCCTACTCTCTTTTGAAATATTTGTCGCCGCATTTTGCACAATCTACATAACAAAAATAATAAAAAACGGGTAGAACTTATGATAATTCTACCAACTTAAATATGATGATGAATAATGCAGTGTAGGGTTACTTCTGTTCACCTCTTATCATTCTTCGTAATCTAACCATGTCACATATATTTTATTTTTACTTAATACTTTCGAATGATTTTAGTAACACCATACGAATCATTACCAAAACTGTATTTCGGAGTTAAAATCAAAAACGGTACAACTACCATAAGCCAAAAACGTACTTATATATTGATATCGTTTACACTAAACTTATTTCCAATAAAGCCTAAAAAAGGTTGGCAACTCCTTGTTTATCATATGCCGGTCTTGCCTTTCTCTTTTATGCGGCGACTTTCTGAGTAGGCACAATTTCTAAGTTACATATTTCAGAACATAAAACTACAAATTGAGCGCGTTTTGAGTAGATTAATAGTACTAGTCAGAAAGAACGGTTATTAAATGACTACGTTACATATACAATATACAAATATTCCGACTGCTTCTATTTTATTTTAATTTTTTGCGGAACCATGTTGAACTCGGTGTTCGAGTTCGAAACACAAATCAAGATTATTGTTAACTAGTGTTCGTCCTAGGGATATGTATTGAAGACCAATGGCTTGAGGATGAAAAACTGGTATACCTTCGGAGGTGTGAGAGGCGTAGATATATAAACACAAAAGTTATAGTCAATAGACGGTCTTTCCGGGTAGACGGTCTTATCCACACTGACCTTAATCTAAGTAGTAATGTTAATATAGGTACTTTTTACTGATAAGAAATGTTGAATAAAAATATACATGAGGTTTTATAAATTTATTACATATCTTTTAAGGCTTTCACTACACAAATATTGTAGAGCAAATTGCTCTGCAGCCGCGCCCACGCCTGCGTCGCCGCTTCCTCTACCGAGTGCAACGCATCACGTAGCTCCTCGTTTTCCGCAATAGTTTTCGTGTGCGATTTCAAGAACAAACTTAAATACGACTGCGCCAGCTCAAAGTCTCTATTACTTCTCAACATAACGTCCAACATGGCCAGAAACTGTTTCAAAACCTCGACAGTTCCTCCCGCGTCCGGCGACATACACGACACTTCGGAATCGATGGCGGCCGGCGAAAGTAACTTCAACTTCACTATGCACTTCTCGAAGTTCTCTTCACTTTTGCACTCCACTAACTTCTTGGCAAACAGGCTTAGTGTTGAGAGAGACTCGGGTATTAATAGTTTGGTTTCTTTATTGTTGTCCTTTTCACTTTCCAAGTCGAACTGTAGGTCGAGACTAGCGACTGTGGGCAGGAAGAACGGAGCTGATTTAGGGACCGTCAGAGGAGTTTTCGGTTTGTTTCGTTTCTTGACAACGTCCAAGTGTAGCAGGTTGAGCCATTTGGAAGTGGGCTGGCTAGACAGCGTAATGAGCTCGCTGCTGATTTGCTCAGGTGACATGTATTCTGGCTCTCCGAGATCGATTGTGCCTATGTCGTCTATGCTCGGTTTCTCAGATACTGTAGATTCTGGAAGCTCTGTAAAACAAGTTTTAATTTAATAACTACGAATTTTTAGCATATTAGATTATATCCCTAACCCTACGATCTACAACAAGTTGCCGAGCTCTGTTACTGACGCAACAAGTCTGCACAACTTTAAGCGCCGATTAAACACTGGCTTATTGAGCGCCCGTTCTATAACTACAATGAATTTTTAATGTATAATTTTATGAGCCATGATTATGTTATTTTTATTAATGCACATTTATAATTACAATTTTTTGACTGAAAATGTTCAATGTTATTTTTATGATTAATTTTACTGTATTGTAAAATAGTGTATTTGTAAATTTATTTCTGACTTGTAAATTGGTTTTAAAAAATAAATGACTATGACTAAGCACACAATCAAGTATCGTAAATACTTTATTCGAAATACACAAGCGAGAAGCGACTAAAGTGCGTCACATAATTTAATTTCGCTTAGTCTATCGTTCCGGTCTATATGTTCAAGAAATTATATATATGTGATTTTTGTATCATAAATTACGCCTTTCTACTAACTAAACGTATTTCTCATCAGACAGACATTTCTAAGACGAACATCATATAACCAAATACAATGAGGTAACAAAAAAAAAGCACTCACTGATCCTAGGCACTTCCTTCGCCCTGTCGACGGGCTTGAGGTAGACCTTCTCGAACAGCATCCTGTTGGCCCACAGGAACACACCCAGCTGGCCCACGTGCGTCGTCGCCAAATAGTCGCCGGTCGGCGACATGCTCAGGCAGGTGATCGGCTGCTCCGTCTGCAATATTGTCTATGTTTAGCCCAGGAGGTTCTGGTCACTTTCACCGAGCGTAAGCGTTAGTGAAATGGATGTGCTTGATTAATTTTTGTATATAAAAAGTAGAGTTACAGATGAGTTCATCAGTAAATGACAGTTATTTGTAGTGACATCTAGCGTCGTTCACGCGTCACCTAGCGTAAATTATCAGTTCTGCTACTTGTCAAAAGATGTCGCGACAAACAAAAAGTCTAATGCCCAATAATTTTTAGCTAATATTACAATAGTATCAATCAGTACTCTGTTTTCAATTCCTTCTGCTTGTAATATAAGTTGTAAACTGTTTTAATATTACATTTTTTGGCAGACGAGACACTGTTGACACCTAGTGTCGAGTAGTGGTACAGATAATTTACGCTAGTTGACGCGTGATTGACGCCTGAATGACGCTAGATGTCACTACAAATAACTTTCATTTACTGATGTATGGAATTCCAACTCTTCCCTTATTTATCTATGCTCGAACATAACAATGTTAATTTTTAGGAACAATTTTCAAATCTCTAACTTTTGCTGTGGAGAATTTGTTACAGCATTTGAGATCCATTGCTCGTGTTTATTCTATCGAGCGAATTTAAATAATTAGACCTATAACATATACTTACTGCAAATATGTCTACTAAATGGCCACTGGGTATATCCCAAGTGCAGAGCGTGCAATCCATTGATGCACTAAACAGCCATCTACGAAAAAGAAGACAAATATATAGTAGCTACTACAATAATGGAACATAGTCCGTAGAACGTAGTAGTAGAAAATAGTGTCCTGAGAGTAGAATGTGGACAAGTTTTTGACGATGATTTATATGTATTCTTTATCTTTTTTTATACGGTATAGTATTATATACCATCAAACTCTGCTTACCTGCTTTGAGAATCAAATCCAATGTCATTAATTTTACCCTGGTGTCCGTCAAATCGCCTCACAATATTCGTAGTGTCTATGTCCACAAGGGTAATTGTGAAGTCCTCATTGGCTAATGCTAGCAGGGCACTCTCTCTGTGGCACTTTGTGAAGCTGACTGATTCTTCCAGCTGCATTACATGGAATGGCATATTTGCTGAAAATGTATAACTTTTTAGTAAGTATACCTACATTCAATTGTAAGTGAAATGAACACCTTTAGTAATTTGACTAAATAACAGCCAACAATCGAAAAACTAGAGTGGGACCAATCTGTGTGGCAGTGGTTTTGATAGCACTGTATTCTGATGGTACTCTTCTTGTAGTATGCACAACATCATTTTGCAACAATAATATATTTTGTATACGTAAATATTATGGTGTATTTTATAATTCCTTAAATAGTTTATATTGTTTATGATAAAATAATGTAATTTATTTGTATTTCAATGAAGAGAAGAATATGTTACTTGAATCAATTTAATTTTCGATTTCTTTTGTTACTACAGGTTTATGTTTTTATCAGTTCAGAAGACTTACTTGATTTAAAAAGCCAGAACTTAAGTTTGTCATCTGCACCAGCAGTGATGACCCTCTGGTTACAAAGGTCTGTCTCCACTCCTCTTACGGCACCGTCATGTGCTATGTTTTTGTTTAAAACCTGGCCATAGTGACCTCGGTGAATACCAGATTGCATGTTAAACTTGTGGACCTGGCCATTGTCATATCCTGAAAATTCATGAATTAATTAGGGATGCAAAATGAATAATCAATCAAAACAATTATAACATCTCTTAGACAATAATATAATTCTTGGACGTGAGTTATCTCAAAAGGGGAGTCCTTTCAGAGCGAGACATGTTGCGACGCAATGTGCCCGCACGGCAAACGTCCAAGGTACCTCGTACGAGGCAGAAAGCGCGTTATGCTAGGCCGAGCGACCTGCCTTGACCGAGAAACAACTTTAATTGCCGTTTGACTCACAAGCACATTTACTGCGCGAAATGCCTCGATCTGTGTGTTGTTTTACACCTAACTCCAGATTCCAATAAAAAAAATACTTACCAATGATGACGAAATTACCACAGTGTGTTACAGTAAGGCAAGTGGCTACCACTCCTTTTTGGCGATCTGGAAGTCCTAATTTATATTCACCCATTCTAATTTTATTGTATGACCAGGTGGTGACCGTACTTCTGCCACGGTGGAGTGTTGCTATACTGTCCCATTGCTTGTCCCTTTGCATACATGAGCTGAGTTTTACTATGGGTGGCATGATCTTGGTATCTACTTCCAGTCTTTCTAAAATGAAAATTAACATCATTAATCTAAGCAGACAAACAAAGAGCAAAGTATTTTTTGTAACAGTGAATTCAATAAAATAGTCTTCCATGTTTAGTTAAGAAATCTCATTTTAAACGCTAGCTGTGACTTCTGTAGGGGATAATAATTATTACAGGATTATTCAGATTATTCATCAAATCCTGCCTGTGTGGTGACGGGTTAAGGATTTCACCACCCCCTTCCTTCCCGTGGGTGTCATAGAAGGCGACTATGGGATATGGGTTAAATTGTGGCATAGGCGATAGGCTGGCAACCTGTCATTGCAATGTCAGTTTCGTTTTCTTTCAACCCCTTATTTGCCAAGAGTGGCACTGAAGCTTTAGTAGTTTCATGTGTTCTGCCTACCCCTTTATGGGATACAGGCGTGATTGTATGTATGTATGTTCATCAAATCCGGTAAATTTTGTGAATGGGTTTCAAATTGCCTTTACATCAAATTTAATTAAATTATTATTCCAGCATCAAATTAATTTTTCATATTAATATAAATATGTTTTTTAATTTTTGTGATATCTAATACAATATATATATATATTATATAATACAAATATAATACAAATTCAGAAGGTTATGAAGAAAATCAATGAAAGAGCAAATTCTTGACTTACTCTTATTCTTAGTTGCCTTTTTGTTATATGTGGCTTTGCCCATGTTCTTGTTGAAAGTCTCTGTGACAGTGTTCATGACGTGAAGCGTGCTGTCATTGCCAGCCGCTAGCAAGTTCTCACCAGTGGGCTCACAGTGCCATACCAAGTTTGGTGGGTGTGTATGGCCAGCTCTGTAACATAAAGATTTACATGATATAAAAACATTATTAACCCTTAAGAAATTAAATGTCTATTTTGTTATAAATAATGGTTACTCTAGCCCTGAATTTTAATACAATAATTATTCCATTATAAAGATTTGAGTGATTATTTAATATCCATACTTTATTTCATAATCTCATATCAAAATTTACAATTATTTAGTTATTGACTTACCTGACTCTTAGGAGCCTGGCTCCGCCATCAGGCATGTCAAAGATCCACAACTTCAGGGAATTGTCGGCAGAGTTGGTTACCATCAATGGTTCAGACATCAAGCATTGCATGCCCGCCACCCTCTTTGAGTGACCAGATGTTACTGTTGACATTACCCTCTTCTCCTCAAGATCCCACATCACAATGTGACCCAATGAACTTCCTGTCACCATTACAGGCACACCATCCATTCTAAAAGATAGAGTTGCAATGTCGCCCCAGTCATGAACAAAGTCCATAACTGTCTGGTCAAGACGTATGTTATGCAGAATGATTTTTTTGTTTGCCAGTCCGACCGCCACGACATCAACCGCCGGTGCAGGTTCTAACACCATAACGCCTACATTCCATCCTTTGAATGTGTAGACAAGCTTCGAAGTACGTAAGTTCCATAACTGCAAATGCCCTTGTCGACTGCCAAGCAAAACCTTATTTAAATAGGTAGGCGGGTGGCAAATAGTTGTTGCCGTAAAGCCTTCTAATTTGAACTCTAGATAAATAGACTCGTCCTTTATATCAAACACTTTTAGATGATTTTGTTTATCAACTGTTATTAGATGCGTACCAAACGGGAGCATTAAGTGAATCGGTGCGTTGTGGCCTTTGTACACATGTTTGAGTTCACAGCCACGTCTCCATGCGTAAACATTGTTGTCACTTGCAGAATATACATGAAAACTGTCCCCGCTCATACAAGTTATGGGACCCGGGTGTTGGCCGCTGATACTTAGTAGACGGAATTTATTACATCCGTATGTGTGGAACCACTTTCCAACACTCGTGCAAAGCAGCGTTTCACCACGATTCTTAATAAATCTTGCAACGAAGGGCACATGTGTACTAACATAACCTAGGACTTTCGAACCGGTAAATATTCGACTACTGGATTGTTCTGCCATATTTAAGGTTGTATTTAGTAGTAATTAATAACACATTGTCTGTTATGGTAATCACTTGTTTCACTGAATATCCCGATTTCTTTTAAAATAAACAACTTTTAAATACATGCTGCTATTTCTTAAGACACTAATGAATGACAGTTTGACAGTAGCAAGCAATGTGAGTATGACAGTCAAATCAGTGTTGCCACGTAACGGATAAGTACTCTGCAGATATGACAATTTATCTTCCAATAATCAGAGGTCTTAAAGCCCGTACAGACGGGCGTACCTTGGCACAGCAAAAAATGTTGTGATAAATCGCAAATTATGCTGAGCCCTTATCATAGACAAAAACAAATCATTAATCTTTTTTTTACATTTATGTCACGTCAGTCAGTCGTCTTGTCACTGTCAACAAGCCGAAAGCGAGAAAACCACGTGTGATATTTATTTCCACAGCTTGAGATGTTCTAAAATTACTCTAATAGATTAATTTCATCAAAATGCCGACGCCCGACAAAATTCTTCTCAGGAAAATTAAGAAACGCGAAAAAAATAAATTAAAGCTAGCCGAGAAAAAGTCAAGCGTGCCAGGTAAGTAACCTTAGTTTTAGTTCAGTTCAATACATGATTTTCGCTTCTAGAAAAATGTGATAAACATAAGAGTTCACAATTTGTAAAGTGTTCATTGCAATTATTAATTTTAGGTTATTTTTTGGTGGTGCTAAAAGCTTTTCTTTGCTGCAATTTTTCCTTACCATTTGCGTTTGAAGTCTTGCTATTAATGTTATAAACACTTTGGTATTAAAATAGTGCTAATATAAACATTACTCATGCTTCATCTAACCTACAACTTATCTATTCACTTAATTTTTTACTTTACGTAATTTCAGAGACAACATCTGAGCCAGAGCCAATTAAAGATTTAAAGAAACGGCCACATGAAAACAATGTCCCTGAAAACATAACAAAAAGTAAGTACTTTTAGTTGGACCTCTCAAAGCTGCACATTTGCATTGTAACATTAAATTTCATCTATTGAAGTTTCCTCAAAGCTAGCTGTTACTATTTCTCTGTTTACAACTTCACATTTTTTATTGTATGTGAAATATAATGAAATATATTTCATAGAAAAAAAGAAGAAGAAGAAGGTACAACAAGAACCAGTGGAAGTGAAAGAAGAAACCACGGAAAATGATTCGGACAATAATGATGGAAATGAGAGTGATGATAATGATGAGAAGGAAACAATTGAGAAAAAGCCAGACCCAGATTCAAGCCAACGTAAGAATATTAATTTACAAATTACACTACACTAATATACATAATTTTCTTGTGATAACTGTGGCTGAAAAGATACTGTGTTAATAGTCAAAAAATCACATTTGCCTAAAATAAATATGAACTTGTCATCTTTAAGGAACTTTATTATTAAAACTGTTTTTTTTTATCAACAGTTCCAGGATCCAGCTTATGCCTCGGTATTTTATCTACTCAAAGCTTCTCTGCATTGGAGGACAAAGTTTGTGAAGCAACACTCATGGGTGTAAAAGATATGGGTTTCACAACTATGACAGAGATTCAAGCTAAAGCCATACCGCCTCTGCTCGAAGGCAGGGACCTTGTGGGAGCAGCCAGGACAGGCTCTGGAAAGACTTTGGCTTTTCTAATACCAGCTATTGACCTTATTTATAAGCTGAAATTCAAGCCAAGAAATGGTAAGTGTTAGAACTTTGTTGGGGTCAGTCTCAGATGGTGTAGATTTCAAAATGACTAGCGAAATACTTTACCTATATTGCTATTATTTTTCATGGTGAAAGGTCCTATTCTGTGCAGATTGGACTTTGGCCAATTGAAGATAGCTAATAAACCTAACCTATATAAAAAGTGGTAATTTTGCATTGAGACTGTTTGCAATGTAGACTAATACCAACATAGACTAGTTATTTTGCTTTTTAGACCATCATTGTTAAGAACATTAAGCATCAAGCTCAATATTACCAGCAAAACCCTCTATTATTACACTATACACATGGACTAATTGTTAAGTCCTGCAAGCTGCATGTTTCATGCAGATGTAGAAGTCTTACATTCAAATGATGACAAAAAGGCGAATATGAAAACTGATTCCATACATCCAAAACCAATGTTTGTGTTGAAGTTAAATCTAAGAGTCTCCGGTGAAAACTGTTGAGGCACATAGGACTGGTTTCAATACAAACACTGGTGGAGTATGTCCAGAGTTGTTTCATGAACACAGAATGGATATCTGATTATGTTTCACATTAAGATTGCCTGATTTGTAATGTAACAATGTTACTGAATCTTAACATAATATTCTACAGGCACAGGAGTCATAATTCTGTCACCAACAAGAGAGTTGTCTATGCAAACTTTTGGAGTATTGATGGAGTTAATGAAGTATCACCACCACACCTACGGGTTGGTTATGGGTGGTGCTAACAGAAGTACAGAAGCTCAAAAGTTGTCTAAAGGTATGAAATTACACTATACCACTTACTTACCAGTAATTACATTTACATAAAATTATTGTCTTTCTTACATTTATTTTGGAATATTGCTATGACTCTTGTCTTGAGAGCTCTTCTTGGCAACAAATCCCTTGAGTTGACATTAATGAAATGGAAATCATTTCCTCACAATGTTTTCATTCACCAAAACTATGTATATTGTTAAATATTTAAAAAAAACTTACAATTAAGTTTACAAGTGAGTCTTATGATTCAAGAATTCAAGGATATAACTAACCAGTGATCTTTGTAAGAAGTATTGAAATTTGCACACTGTTGTAAAATAAACATAAAAAATCATCTTGTTTTCAGGTATTAACATTCTGGTAGCCACCCCAGGGAGACTGCTGGATCATTTGCAGAATACTCCAGACTTCCTGTACAAAAATCTGCAGTGCCTAGTTATTGATGAAGCTGACAGGATATTGGAGATTGGATTTGAAGAAGAAGTGAAACAAATCATAAAATTATTACCCAGTAAGTAAACAGTGTAAAACCAAGCTTATGTCATATTTATGAACATTGAAAAATAAAATAGAAATTAAATTGCCAATCTTGCATTCCTGTTTTGTGACACTTCAGGCAGTCTCATGCTATTTTAAAATAATGACCTACAATGCAACCATCACTTGTGTTGCCTTTAACTTGACTGCTGTAGGGTGTCTTTGAAGGTGGAAAAATGTACTATTTATTAACTAGTAATCAATATCCTACCGCGCCAAATGTCCATCGTAGATGTACTTCTTCCCAGGCAGCGTGTGCGTTTTCTTGCGCCCAGTGACCTAGGAACGCTGCTCGCTCTGTGTCAGCCTGCCTAATAACGGAATTATCTCCACAGAACGCCGACAGACTATGCTGTTCAGTGCTACGCAGACCAAGAAGACGGAGGCATTGACAGCTCTGGCTGTCAAACACGAGCCTGCCTATGTGGGAGTTGATGACCACAGGGAGCAAGCCACTGTTGATGGTTTGGAACAAGGGTAAGGATATCAATATAAATTGCTTTCATACTCTTTAATGTGGATTTATATTGCCTATCTATACTTTGTTAGATATGCAGGCTGTAAAACTTTTAATGGGGCCAAACCCGACGATGTTGATGCAACTCCCCAACTTTTCTCTCGCAGTCTGCGCTACACGCGTCTACCATCACGCCCGACACAACGAGCCAAATATAAACGTAAATGTTACGCGGTTAAGTCCCGTTTAAATTGCCACTGGCGATCAAATATCGAGGGTTTACTGGTGAAACCCGATAAGTTGAGTAAACTGGTTTTTGAAATTCGAACTATGTGCAATTTCCACAATGTTCTCATTTCAAAGAAAAATTATCTCGATTTATTGTATTGGGTTTCACCACCTCTCGATATATGAAAGAGGCGCGTTCCTAGCACACATTCTAAACTCGTGTAGGTGAATGCATACCATGCTTGTATGAGTGAGATATGACAGGCCGACTGTTCGTGTTTTTGACAGGCGGTAACTGTAAGGTAACCGAGAGCGGGTAGGCGGCACTTTCAGCGGGGAGCGGGAATGGCCATACTGTACGATACTACGATAGTACTCTTTATTATACTGTGCTATAGCTATAACAGCAAATTATTATCTGAATAGTAGAAAAATACTTTATACTTAGCTGATATTATACCATGGTAATCCAAAGCAACAATGATAACATTTACATAGGGTAAAATTTATTGCACATATTCTTACCATACTCAAATTGGTAACCTGATCTTAAGTACCTATCTAATATAAAATTTGTATTTTTACAGTTACATAGTATGCCCGTCAGAAAAGCGCATGATGGTCCTATTCACATTCCTGAAAAAGAACCGAAAGAAGAAGGTGATGGTGTTCCTGTCCACCTGCATGTCCGTGAAGTACCACCATGAACTGTTCAACTACATCGATCTGCCCGTCATGTCTATACATGTTAGTATCATTTTTTAACCCCCAACGCAAAAACGACGGGGTGTTATAAGTTTGACGTGTCTGTCTGTCTCTCTGTGTGTGTGTCTGTCTGTGGCATCGTAGCTTCCGAACGGATGAACCGATTTAGATTTAGTTTTTTTGTCAGAAAGCTGAGTTAGTCGGGAGTGTTCTTAGCCATCGTCGTCGCGGTCGGGGGTTTCTTCAAAATTTTATTTTTTATTTTTCATCAAGCAATTTATTTTGAATTTCATCTAGAATTTAATATCTAAATCTGAATGGTACTACTGTTTATATAATATCTTCGTTTCTTCGATAATTGTAATGTAGAGTGTGTAGGTAATGAAATGAAATGAAATATTTATTTTCCAAGTAGGCATATTACAATGCGCTTATGAACGTCAAATAAAACTACGCCGGCTCTAACCCTACGCCTCAGCCTCGAGAAGATTTCAGTCCCCCCTCAGTTGGAGGAGGGTATCCACTATGGGACCGGCAAGAAACTCGGCGGGCCACTTCTTTTCAAAACATTACATCTTATAATTAACATGCATTAAAAAAAACAAGATACAATTTAATAAGCAAAAGTATTCATAAAAAAAAATATTAACACAAGAAATTATACAAAGTACAAAGCTATTATGATTATTAATAAGAGATGTTAGAGATGTATAGAGTCTCTAAGTGTCAAAGTACATCTAAAAAAATTATACATGAAGAAAAAAACGAATAACTAAAATAACTTTAGAGTTGTTGTTGTCTTAAGCAAAGGAAAAAAAATATATATATGTATACTGAATCTACTTTTTTCCTTGGAGATGTATATGGTCTCCAAGAGTCAGAAAGAAAATAAACAAACAAGGACCGAACAGAGTGCCTCAACGTAATCTCATTCAAAATTAATGTTACATAGAATAGCCCCTATTAGCTGAAACAGACCGGTCTTCACAAACAGCACCCGTTCACGAATATGGCGCGCATCTCAGCCATCGCCTCCCTCAACCTTCATTCGGGAAGGTGGCGACCCGATCAACGACGTCACCGTAAGCAAAGACTTTTTAGCGAGCATGACATGTTCAAGCTGTCCGGGCTGTATTAAATATTCCAATAATAAGTGAATACGGTATACCTAGATGTAAGACACAACATTCCGTGCTTGTATGTTACATAGTTTAAATTGACTTAATTGAAAACAAGATCTTGGGAGATGTAAAAGGTCCCCACAGTCAATTATAATTAATGGGATATAATAAAGAATAGTGAAAAACTTTTGTGAAATAGTACTTTTTGCTGATGATACATCACTGCTTTTTAATGTTGACCGAAAATCTACGGATTACAATGTAATTAATAGCACGTTAGCTGATGTACTGCAGTGGTTTACTGTCAACAATTTACTTCTTAATTCTAAGAAAACCAAATGTATTCGATTTTCTCTGCCGAATGTTAAACCAATCGATACAAAAATACTTTTGAATGATGAATGCTTAGAGATGGTAGATACAACACTGTTTCTTGGTTTAACATTGGACAAAAATCTACAATGGAGTCCTCATATAAAGAAACTAGCAAGCAAATTAAGTTCAGCCGCATACGCCGTTAGGAGAATCAGGCAACTGACTAATGTTGAGACAGCTCGCCTAGTGTATCATAGTTATTTTCACAGTGTAATGTCATACGGTATTCTGGTTTGGGGCAAAGCAGCTGACATACAGACTATCTTTGTATTACAAAAGAGAGCCATTCGTTCTATTTACAACTTAGGAACACGTGAATCAGTAAGAGAACTCTTCAAAGAAATTAATATCTTAACTGTAGCTTCCCAATACATTTATGATAGTATAATTTATGTTGTTAAGAATTTAGACTGTTTCACTAAGAATTCTGATATCCATAATTATAACACTAGAAACAAAAATAAGCTTGCCATAAAGAAGTTTCGTGTCCGTAAAGTACAGAAGTCATTTGTTGGGCAATGCATTCATTTTTATAATAAGTTACCTGACACTGCTTTGAGATTACCCCTCCCAGCTCTTAAGAACTACTTAAAAAAATCATTGATGTTAAAGGCTTATTACAGAGTCGAGGACTATTTGACAGACAAACATGCATGGCCCGAACCAGAAACTACAAAAAACGAATAGCAATTAAAATAATTGTATTATGTATAGAGGACACAGTTCAGATAAGAAAGCACATCAAATATTTTATATTTTATGTTGTGTAGGTAAATTACATATTTAATGATATTGAGATTCATATTATCTTTTTCTTCTATGACAATTTGATATGTTTTCTCTGAAGAAGAACGACGTATTATTAAGCAATAATATAATTTATTGAAATTGATTTCCATAGAGTACCTAGTCTGTTCATATTCTTTGATGAATACTTTTGCATGTTAAATTGTATGTTGTTATTTAATGCATGTTAATTATAAGATGTAATGTTTTGAAAAGAAGTTGCCCGCCGAGTTTCTTGCCGGTCCCATAGTGGATACCCCCCTCCCAACTGAGGGGGGACTGAAATCTTCTCGAGGCTGAGGCGTAGGGTTAGAGCCGGCGTAGCTTTATTTGACGTTCATATGCGCATTGTAATATGCCTACTTGAAAAATAAATATTTCATTTCATTTCATTTCATTTCAATAAAAATAAAAATTTGGAGGTGTAAAGGTTCTCCAAGTGTCAAAAGAACTAGAAAAAAAAAATGCGTATGAAATACAAATTTCACGTCAAGAGACTGTTAAGCTAGCAATCTCCAACTAATTCTACAGAATACATAACTAGTATGTACTCAACAAGTCAATATATATACACGGTGTTTCCGGTATCACTCAAAAGCTCGGACACCCCAACTGATTTTTATTTTTTTAAACGTATCTAGAATGTTCATTTTTTAATCTGATGATTATTATTTTTTTAAATTGAGTTTTAAATTTTCTGTGCAGCTCTACTCGGCTTTTAACTCTACACTCAATAAAATAATTGCTAGCTACCATCATATACCTTCAAACTGTTTAATTGTGTACGTTACTGCAACGACATAAGGTTTACCAATAGACAGCTATGTCAATGTAAAGCACTTTAACCTGTGTCACAGTAAACTTCAAATTGGACAGGTGACTCAGTAAGCAAATTTAAACCTAAAATTCAAACTGACAAGGTTGTAATTAGGTACGAGTTCAATTTGTTATGACTTATGATAAACTTTAAAATTAAACTGACGCACAACGTCTATCTCGTAGCGGAAAAAATAATCGTCCAAGTAACCAGCCAGTATTAATACCCTTAAATACTGAAAAGTATACAACCTCTAACAATATGATATGCACAATGTTGTATTACAAATTTGTAGAATGGGCACGTAAACAATAACTAATAATACAAATTAAAACAAAAAATATTACCCCCAACAAGATGTAGCTCAATCGATTCTACTCTCGATTCTGAACAAACAGTTTTCAGGTTTTTAGTGTTAAGTGAAACACGGTGTATATACCAAATTATAATTATACAATAATAAGGATCAATAATTTAAACAGCCAGGTAGAGTGGTAGACTTTAAAAACGCAAATCAAAATATTTGATAAATTCAATTTTATTTGTTCTCAAAATTCAGTAAGGACAAAAATAAGTTTTAAAATTATCATTCATAAATGAAATGGCAATGGGTAACTGACTGAACGAACAGCCATTCGCCCACTGTCAATAAAGAAAGTACTGGAACGTATTTATAATGCTAATTTCACTTATCTCATATTCCAGGGTAAACAACAGCAGTCGAAGCGAACCACAACCTTCTTCCAGTTCTGTAACGCCGAAAGCGGTATCCTGCTCTGCACGGACGTGGCGGCCAGAGGGCTGGACATCCCGGCTGTCGATTGGATTGTCCAGTATGACCCACCTGATGATCCTAAGGTATGTTTGTTTATAGTCTAGAAAATAACTTTTTCAGTACAGGTGATGTTTTTTTTACGCACTAGAGCGAGAAGTGGTTCATTATATGTCAGGTCGAAACTTCGGAGGTCCATCTGTACTGAAAAACGTCGTTCGATACACGTGCGAAAAGGGAAGTCGTAACTCGTGTCGATTTAAAACACTCCCTTCGGTCGTGTTTTAATTTATCGCCACTCGTTTCGAACTTCCTCTTTTTCGCACTTGTATCGAAATGTACTATTCTAATCCGCGAATAGTAATTTCCGCAAAGTAACCTCCGATTTCATCGTTTGTAAGTTTGTTACCAACTTGAAATTACTGATGTTACAGTTAAACGATTCCCATTAATAGTTATATTGACCGAGATATAGATCGTGATTGCCTATTTGTTTTTTGTAGGTATATACCGATCAATGTACCTAATTACCTATCTAATTAAAATCAGTAAAATACAAAAGTCTTCTTTAGCAGTGTTGACCAGACTCGTGTCTATTAAAAGAAAATGTAAATTATTTTATCTAAACAGTCTTCATAATTTCTAAATTTAGTATCAAATTATGGTCACATTTGTTAATGAATCTGAATCTTTTCATTGATCTCATAGTAATCACTTTCCTACATCACTCTTCAGGAATACATCCACCGCGTGGGCAGAACAGCGCGCGGTCTCGGCACCAGTGGACACGCGCTACTCTTCCTGCGGCCGGAGGAGCTCGGTTTCCTGCGCTTCCTGAAGCAGTCCAAGGTCACGCTCAACGAGTTCGAGTTCTCGTGGAACAAGGTGGCCGATATTCAGCTCCAGGTTGGTCACTTGGCTATTTTTAAATACTTTGCCACCGGTAGAAACAAACCCCCTTGACGCATCAATTTTATAGTTAAAACTTTTCATTTGACACGGTGCGAAGATAATTAAGCGACGATATACATACTTAAATAGATAAATACATATATACGAGGGCTGATTGAAAAGTTCGCGGCTTAAGTATGAAATCAAAACCAAAGTTTTTTTATAATATTTTTATTTCTCTACGTAGTCCCCGTTAAGATATGAAAAAAAAAGCTTTTTCAATTAGTAATGATTGTTTTCCTGATGCTCGTTTAGGAAAAACCGCGTGAAGCACAGAATTCGGAGCTCTTATTATCTACAATTTGATAAGCTCACTCTCATAAATGCGGTAAATTTAAGTTCCAAATATCTTGTACTTAACGCCCATTAAACAATATTTATCATTTAATCCTTTGAAATTGAGAAATTGAAAGTAAAACGAACTCAATTTTGTCTTGAAAATACATTGAAACAAGTGATCATTTCTCCGAAAATCTACATGTTATCGAAGTTATTTTAGTATATAAATAATCTGTACAATCTGCTTAAATTGCTGTTATCCATTTGTCGTTATAATATTATATAATGATTTTTTGCCAATTTTTTGAAAACTAGCCTTCCTGTCGCTATTTGACCGGCGACGGACGCCTGCGATTTCAGTGCCGCGCCGGAGCTCGTAGAGGTGAGACGTATGTCACTTCGCTCTCCGAGTTTTGATCGCAAACGTCGAGAATATTTATCGTTGTGTGGGTCGGACGCCTTGTTTATACACGGGCTATCCTCGCATTGTGTGTGTGTAAACAGCGACCAACGAATTTGATCCTAGATCCGTAAATATTTGCTTTTGTAATATTTTGTTATGTTTGAATGTTAAAGTATTACAACGTTATGATGATAAATATGTAAAAATTACAATACGGTCAAGATGATAAGACACATCAAGATGGTACTCGGGATCTGATGATGGAGCCAGAAGGTGGTCACCAGTACCAGTGAACCATGTAAGTAAACGACTTCGTGTTTAGGCTCGTTGGGTTCGTCTCAACAAGACCTTTGACAAGAGGTGGTACTCAGGGTCTGATGATGGAGCCAGATGGTGGTCACCAGTACCAATGAACCATATAACTAAACCCAGAGATGGGGAAATCGTAATCGATTCCGGATTACACGATTACTTGATTTTACTTTGTAATCCACTACTGGGTGTCAGATTACTTGTAATGTAATCAAGTGAAACGGTAAATTACCATTACATGTAAAGGAATCACTAATCATCTATACAATAATTACTATTACCAATAATTCGGAATCATAGTCGATTCAAAATAACTGAAATTATTGACTTGATTACTTTCAGTCACTTTGACACAAAAGTCATCATGGGTGTCGTAAAATAGGTTTTAGGGGGTGCTGATTCCAAAATTAATGACCAATGTGGAATCTGACATTGCTGACTGTCACTTTGACACAAAAGTCGTCATGGGTGTCGTAAAATAGGTTTTAGGGGGTGCTGATTCCAAAATTAATGACCAATGTTCAATCTGACGTTGCTGACTGTCACTCTGACACAAAAGTCGTCATGGGTGTCGTAAAATAGGTTTTAGGGGGTGCTGATTCCAAAATTAATGAGCAATTTGGAATCTGACATTGCTGACTGTCACTTTGACACAAAAGTCGTCATGGGTGTCGTAAAATAGGTTTTAGGGGTGCTGATTCCAAAATTAATGACCAATGTGGAATCTGACATTGCTGACTGTCACTTTGACACAAAAGTCGTCATGGGTGTCGTAAAATAGGTTTTAGGGGGTGCTGATTCCAAAATTAATGACCAATGTGGAATCTGACATTGCTGACTGTCACTTTGACACAAAAGTCGTCATGGGTGTCGTAAAATAGGTTTTAGGGGGTGCTGATTCCAAAATTAATGACCAATGTTCAATCTGACATTGCTGACTGTCACTCTGACACAAAAGTCGTCATGGGTGTCGTAAAATAGGTTTTAGGGGTGCTGATTCCAAAATTAATGACCAATTTGGAATCTGACATTGCTGACTGTCACTTTGACACAAAAGTCGTCATGGGTGCCGTAAAATAGGTTTTAGGGGGTGCTGATTCCAAAATTAATGACCAATGTGGAATCTGACATTGCTGACTGTCACTTTGACACAAAAGTCGTCATGGGTGTCGTAAAATAGGTTTTAGGGGGTGCTGAATCCAAAATTAATGACCAATGTTCAATCTGACGTTGCTGACTGTCACTCTGACACAAAAGTAGTCATGGGTGTCGTAAAATAGGTTTTAGGGGGTGCTGATTCCAAAATTAATGACCAATTTGGAATCTGACATTGCTGACTGTCACTTTGACACAAAAGTCGTCATGGGTGTCGTCAAATAGGTATCCGAGGGTGTTTGAAAACTAATGACCAATTTGGAATCTGACACTGTTGACTGTCACTTTGACACAAAAGTGATCATGGGTGTCTTCTAATAGGTTTACTGATCTCAATATTAATGATCAATTTGGAATCTGATATTGCTGACTGTCACTTTGACATAAAAGTCGTTATGGGTGTCGTCAAATAGGTTTCCAGGGGTACTGTGCAATGTCAGGTTCCAAATCGGTCATGACTTTTTAAATCATTTCATTAATTTTGGAATCAGTACCCCCTAAAAACTATTTGACTACACCCATGATTCCTTTTGTGTCAAAATGACAATTAGCACTGTGAGATTCCAAAATCTAAATATATAAAAGAAGAAGCTGACTGACTGACTGACTGACTGACTGACTGACTGACTGACTGACTGACTGACATATCAACGCACAGCCGAAACCGCTGGTCCTAGAGATTTCAAATTTGGCACGTAGGTTCCTTATATAGTGTAGAGGAGCACTAAGAAAGGATTTTCTAAAATTCACCTCCTAAAGGGGTCAAATGGGGGTTCAAAGTTTGTATGGGGAAACAAGATTAGTTTGACTATTTTATTCGAAACTTCACAGGAAGATTCCTTAAGACATATGACTGAATACGTGTTTCAGGTTTTTTGAAAATTTAACCCCTAAAAGGGTGAAAAGGGGGTGATAAAGTCAAAAAATCAATATGGGTATCGTTTTTATGGTTTATCGGGTCGCTGATCACGATAAATACAACGTTTTTAAAATCTAACGAGGCGGAAGTGAAATACCTTCTCCTCTGTTGTGGTGCAATGGGGTTTAAATATATAAAAGAAGATATTGACTGACTGATTGACATATCAACACACAGCCGAAACCGCTGGTCCTAGAGATTTCAAATTTGGCACATAGGTTCCTTATATGGCGTAGAGGAGCACTAAGAAAGGATTTTTCAAAATTCTCTTCTTAAAAGGGTGAAATAAGGGTTCAAAGTTTGTATGGGGAAACAAAATTAGTTTGACTATTTTATTCGAAACTTCACAGGCGGATTCCTAAAGACATATGACTAAATACATGTTTCAGGTTTTTTGTAAATTTGACCCCTAAAGGGGTGCAAAGGGGGTAAAGTCAAAAACACAATATGGGTATCGTTTTTATGGTTTATCGGGTCGCTGATCACGATAAATACAACGATTTTAAAATCTAATGAGGTGGAAAAGAAATTTTCTCCCCTGTTGTTGTGCAATGGGGTTAAAATATCCAAAATAGCCATAAGTATAGCTTTAGTTTTTATCTTTACTTCTGGTTCAAGAGATTTCAAATTGACACGGAAGTTCCTTAGAGGAGCACTAAGAAAGGATTTTTCAAACTTCACCTCCTAGCATGATAATTTGACAGGGGCAAGGACAGGGACAGGGCCAGGGACAGGGACAGGGACAGGGTCAGGGACAGGGACAGGAACGGGATAGGGTTAGGGATAGGGATAGGGATCGGGATAGGGATAAGGATAGGGATAGGGATAGGGAGAGGGAGAGGGATAGGGATAGGGATAGGAATAGGGATAGAAATAGGGAAAGGGATAGAAATAGGGATAAAAGTAGGGGACGGGAACGGGGATAGGGATAGGGGAGGGACGGGGACAGGGACGGGACGGGGACGGGGACGGGGACGGGGACAGGGACGGGACGGGACGGGGACAAAGATAGAAATAGGGACGGGGATAACGGCTCAGCCACGACATTGGTCTAAGCGCGACAGCGGTGAGCGGCGGCCATACATTGGAGCGAGACACAGCGATGGTATTTTTCATTCGCACGTATGGCTGCCGCTCACCGCTGACGCGCTTAGACCAATGTCGTGGCTGGGCCGTAAGAATAGGGATTGGGGTCGGAATAATCGGTCGGCAATCGATATCTAGGCAGTGTAAAATGCAGGTGGCTCAGTGGGAAGGGATTAGTAAGTAGGCATCGGCGAGTATCCTGCATCCGTAATAACTATTACATTCAATGTGCTGTAAGAAGATCGTTATTTTGCTTGCCTTTTATAGGTTTACGTTTGCAATAAGTATAAGCAAAATGGAAAAAATTGTAAGCGATAATGCAAGGAAGTACTTTTTACCCTACCGACCATAGCGTCGAGATACTGGCTATGTGGGTCGTATGAAGTTTCCCCAGTATAAATATTTATATAGGTAAAATACATACATATTCGTACCTACTACCTACGCTGTGGTCGCTGTGTAACAATTCTACAATCATTGCAAGAATTTCTTTAAAAACAATAGTAATATGTGTAAGGTACAGTCAGCCAAAACCGGACCGTACAGCAAATAGATCAGTTACAATGCCCCCCCCCCCCCCCAGTCGAGAATTGCCCCGCTTTACCTTAATCGAAATAATCGCGGACAGATGTACCTACAAAGAAACCTACGGATCCAAATGAAAATCTTATTTTTTGTAAACGTTTCAATAAGAATACTTTTATTACGCGGGCGAAGCCGCGGGTAAAAGCTAGTAGTTATTAATTTTGGAATCAGCACCCCCGGAAACCTTTTTGACGACACCTATGACGACTTTTGTGTCAAAGTGACAGTCAGCAATGTCAAGATTCCAAATCGGTCATTAATTTTCAAATCAGCACCTCCGGAAACCTATTCGACGACACCCATGACGACTTTTGTGTCAAAGTGACAGTCAGCAATGTTAGATTCCACATTGGTCATTAATTTTGGAATCAGCACCCCCTAAAACCAATTTTACGACACCCATGACGACTTTTGTGTCAAAGTGACAGTCAGCAATGTCAGATTCCACATTGTTCATTAATTTTGGAATCAGCACCCCCGCAAACCTATTTGACGACACCCATGACGACTTTTGTGTCAAAGTGACAGTCAGCAATGTCAGATTTCACATTGGTCATTAATTTTGGAATCAGCACCCCCTAAAACCTATTTTACGACACCCATGACGACTTTTGTGTCAAAGTGACAGTCAGCAATGTCAGATTCCAAATCGGTCATTAATTTTTAAATCAGCACACCCGAAAACCTATACTCGTGGTATATGCACTTGAAATGTGAAAGTGAAAATGCTAGAATGACATGTAAACCAAAAACAATTTGAGTGACATATAGAAGTAAAGTAATAAGCCTGGAATCGAAGTAAAGTGGAATTCAGATTACTTAAGTACTTGATTACCGAGGAATCCATATTACAGGAATCTATATTATACCGATTCCAAAGGAATGGATTACAGAGGTAATCATAATACAGTATTACAGTAATTTTCATATAACAAAAGCAAATATTTGGGATGGGATCTACTTTTATAATTAATTTTTTAAATAAATTTTAACATAATTGATATTATTTTGCGCTACATTCTAGTATTTTCGTACAAAATAATGTTTATTAGAAATCAAAAGTTTATATCGAGATAGTAGATTGTGGTTGTTATCAAAATTCCATAGAAAGGATCAAGATTGTTTTGTCCATTATTGTAGTGCGAGCGAGTGATAAGACGTGCTAGAAAGGGTCGGCATATTGGGCTCGCGCGGCGGGTAAAATACCTAATTTCGCCCGACGCCGAAATGTTATAACGCTCTTAAGGTCTTTGCACTTATTCCATCTGGATTCCAAAGCCATTATACCACTTTTAAAAAAAAAATCCTCCAGGCCTTCAAAATAGGTATCCACTTCAGCTTGGACCTCGTCGTTGGTCAAAAATTTCTTACCACCCATGTGTTTTTTTTAATTTTGGAAATAAATGGAAGTCCGATGGTGCCAAATCGGGTGAATAAGGCAGATGCGGCAATAATTCAAACCCGCAATTATGAATTTCTGCCATTGACTTTAGTGACGTATGCACGCGTGCATTATCCTGGTGGAAAAGAACTTTCTTTGTCAGCACTCCAGGTCTTTTTACTTTCAAAGTCGACGTAAAAGTCGACGTAATCGACGTAAAAGTTCGCAATAATAGTCCGAGTTTATAGTCGTACCTTTTTGGAGATAGTCAACCATTATTACACCCTTTGCGTCCCAGAACACTGATGCCATAACTTTATTTGCCGACAAAATGGCCTTTGCCTTTTTGGGTGGCGGAGATCCAGCACGAACCCACTGTTTTGATTGCTGTTTAGTCTCGGGCGTATAGTGGTAGACCCATGTCTCATCCATAGTAACATATCTGTCCAAAAAGTCTTGAGGGTCAGCTTCATACAGGTCTAGACAGTCGCGTGAAATTGTTAGACGAGTGATTTTTTGTTCCACTGAAAGGAGCTTTGGAACCCATCTCGCCGACACCTTGGAAAACCCTAATTCGTTAACTATAATGTTTTGAGTTTTTTCATAGGAGATGCCTACGATGTCGGCTATTTCTCTCACTTTTAACCGTCGGTCTTGGATTACCATTTTGCATACAGTTGCCACATTATTTGGATTGTCGCAGTAGTTGGCCTCCCGGAGCGAGGGTCATCTGCGATACTGACTCGTCCCCGCTAGAATTCAGCTGCCCACTTTTTTACCATCGTATATGATGGACCGGATTGCCCTAATGTACACTGCATATCTTCATAAATTTGTTTCGCAGTCAATCCTTTTTTATGAAGATATTTAATTACATCACGTTGCTCCAAATTGTCCATTGTGAAAAAACTGCTTACACGTATTTTTAAATGAAAGGAAAAACTTATTTTAAAATATTGCATTTAATTAAAATTTCGCGGGATGACAACTAAATAATGACAGTTCAAAATGACGGCAGAAAAAAGAAACTAAGTTTTTTTTTTAATGGTCAGGCCGCGAACTTTCCAATCAGCCCTCGTACATAGAAAACATCCATGACTCAGGAACAAATATCTGTGCTTATCACACAAATAAATGCCCATGTGAGTTTTCGCTACATAGCGGTATTTGTTTAGTGTGTGTATGTATTTAATATCAACAATTTTTTGTTTCAGCTGGAAAAACTGATATCAAGAAATTACTTCCTAAATCAGTCCGCCAAGGAAGCATTCAAGAGCTATTTGAGGGCGTATGACTCGCACCATCTGAAGACTATATTCGACATAGACACTATTGATATGGCTAAAGTCTCAAAATCGTTCGGTTTCACCGTACCGCCCGCAGTTGAGCTCAAAGTTGAGAAGAAAGGGCCTCCGACGAAGCGCAAGGGAGGAGGCGGGTATGGATATTTCAAATCACTGAATGCTCCGATGAGCCAGAAGAATAAGGCAGAGAAAACAAAGATCTACCGACAGAAAGGCGGTAATAAGAGACCAGTGAGCTGAAATGTATGTTAACTATTTTAAGTTATAATAAAACATTGTAATTTACACCAACATCTTTTATTGGTTAATAAAATGTTGGAATTTCATTATAAAAAGTTAACTAATAGGTAACAATATACAATATGAACAATATACCTACTTTTTGACAACATTATTGATCGTTATCAATTCCAATATACAGGCACATATCTCTCATTTCAAACTAGTCTAACCTAACGCGGTTAGGAACCTCACATATACCATTGTTTTATATCTAGATTTTAACTTTACCGAAAAGCCAATCGTAGCTAATATCGCTCATAATTAATTTGTGTCATAATATTTGCAATTGAGTAGAAATTACACTTGATAGAACAATCCACAGTAATCGATATGACGAAGTCTATAAATCATTTTCCTGTTTTCTGTGACATAGGTCATATGACTTGATATCCCTTATCTCAGTCAACAGTGTTGCTGTTAATGCTCGGATAAAGTTCAGTGTTTATAACAACATCTTGTTACTTGTATGATAACAGCGAAGTGGTTGTAAATACGGGAAACTGCAGTCTTCATGAAGTTGTATTCTTCTTGGATTTCTTCTTTGGTTTCTTTACTGTAAAATCTGTAGTAAGGTATTATAGTATGACAATCGAACTCATACCAGTATTATACTGGATAAAGTCTATCACGCCAGGGTCCGTCCTTGTAAATACGTGTAGTACATTTTTTTTATTAGCGTACAATGTAGTACAATTCTCGTACATATTTTCTGATTAACAAAGTTGAAAATTGGACTGTTACATAGTGAAATAGATAGCGCCCGCCAAAAAGTATGCTTCCTAGCGGTGACATATTGATCATTGTTTACTTGTAAATACGTGTAGTACATTTTTTTTAAATTAGCGTACAATTCTCGTACATTTTTTGACGTGACTTTGGATTCCGTACGATACCATGTCACGGCCTGGCCACGGACACGCGCGAATTGCGGCAGCGGCAGCGGCGAGCGGTGAGCGGGAGAAACAAAAGCCTAAAAATGCATTTAGGATGCCACGAACCGCCGCCGCTGGCGACAACGCGCGCGAATTTTGTCGAGCGGCGGGCGGCAGCGGCGCGCGGTGCGACGCGCGGGGGAAACAAACGTACCGCGCTAGTGGACGACGCCACGACTTACAGCGGCGCGACCAGCGATATTAGCGGCACGTATCGGGCGGTTCGCTACCGACCAAAAAATATTAGACGATTCGCTCGCGAAATGGACTCGCGGAAGCGCTTATCCCGGAAATATTAGATAGGTAACTTATGATTAGGTATACATTTTTGAATGTGATTTTGACGTTACCAAAAGGCTGTTTTTTATACTAGTAAGTGCCATTAATTATTATATACAGAGAGTAGTGTTTTTAGTTATTTTAAATATTTGATACTGAGAATTTTATAGTTGTTTTAGTATTGAGATATGTAATCGAAGGGTTCGATGCTCATTCTGGTGTACTCGTAAAATTTCTCCGGGTACTTTCTGTGTTCTTCATACAAAATTGTAAATTCGCCATGTGTACGTCTGTTAGTTTCGTGTAGTCTTCTCTCAGATTTAAAATATCCTGCCTGAAATATGTGCTGCTTTCGAGAAACTGACGAGCAATTTTGGATAACACCATTTTGAATCCGTCCCCTCCGCTCGATGCCGCTGACGCGACTGCGAAGTACGTGGCATGCTTCCCGCTCCGCGCTTCCCTACCGCGCCGCGCGCCGCCCCGCTCGCCGCTTAGACCAAGTCCGTGGCCAGGCCGTCACAGCTAGAAAGTATGAGACGCGATAGGGACGCATCGACGTGGTAAGCTGTATCACACCAGTGTGCTACGCCCGCTGATGGCAAGGCGGCATGGCGAACTTCCCCGGTGTTGTAAAACAAGTACAGTAGAACACGCGTCTATTGTCAAGACGTTAGAGTGCGTATTCCGATATTTGTGAGAGCTTTGGCACCTCTAATAATATACTTATCTGACAGCGACTGTCCATTCATTGTTGCATGAAGACGCCGCATTCTAGCAGATAGTTTGCGCTGCTCATAGGTACTATACTTTATTCATAAACGCTTACTAAAGTCACACCTCGGACACTGGCGATCAAATATATGAAAGAGGCGCGTTCCTAGCACACAGTGTAAGTCTATCACTCGTGTAGGTGAACGCGTAGTCACGTAGGGGAGACAGGGGCTTGTTTTAACGGGGGTAGGTATTAACAAGCATCTAGCTCCTAAACTATACACGACAGGGTACCAATTTCAATATATACTATGCTTGTATGAGTGAAATATGACAGGTCGACTGCTCGCGTTTTTGACAGGCGGTAACTGGGAGGTAACCGAGAGGGAGTGGGCGGTACTTTCAGCGGGGAGTGGGAGTGGCTATACTGTTCGATATTACCCTTTATTTATACTGTGCTAAAGTTGACAAGCAGCCAATAAGTCGGAACGGGACAAACGAGTATTAGCGGCTTATTAACCTTAGTATTAAACGTTTTAGAATAAGAGGGTTTGTTTTCAAATTTATGACGAGCATAAAGCTACAGTGTAATTAAAAGGATACAAAAGTCGTTATGTGGTGTTTCCAAAAATCCAAAGGCTTTGGCAGCTAAGTTGATATCCAACGTATCGGTGTTGAAAATGTTCTTCAGTGGATGAGCTTTGTAACACCTCAGGAAAGATAGATATGCCTTTCTTGCCAAGAGTTTCATTACGCCATTCTTGAGTATCAAATCTTCAAGCTGGAAAATAATTTTCTTATTAATAGCCTCGTAAGGCCCAATGTACATTTAACATTACACTGTACATAGTTGTTGCAAACAAATTTGAATCTTTCATGAACCAAATAAAGTAGAATTTCCCTTGTTACATTGCTTTTTGAAACAAACGAAAATCTTACCAATTTACTTATAGAACAAGGTTCAAATTCAAAATGGGAAATCTAACTATGAGTAGACCTTACGAGGCTAAGATAGAATAGAAAAGGTCCATTAACATGGTTATGACTTTTGAGAATGAGAAATCTTAGTACACAATCATATCGTAAAGTGGTTATTCAATATCTATATACATAGAAATAAAAATTGTCTACTGTTGCAATAATCATAATTGATAGGACAAATATGCAAACACCTATAGGTAATATCCACGCCTAGTCGTGTGCCCCAGAGGCCTGGCACAGGTGGGAATACGAGTAGGTTCATTCAATCATTCCCGTTTGTTCCTGCGGCCATCACTTAGAGCGGTGACAAGTGGGAATGCACTCATTTTATGTAGGCATTTCCCCTCCATGGTGCATATATCTACTGGGATTTGTCCCTATCATCGCCAGGTTTTTCGGTTAGATCACTAATAAAATAACTGCATCGACCCGTCTTGAGCGCGGTTGTTTTATGCAAAAGACGTAGGTATCGTTTCACACATCATGCAACATATTGAAAAATGGCAATACAATTTTCATTTAAACGATACTGCAATTACGTTATCGCCGGATTAAAAACAGGTGTGCGACAAAGGCATTGCATTTGACGCTGCGTTAACCGCATAAAACAGCGTACATTAATATAACACTTTGTTATCGAAATATCTGTACGACGTGTATTGACCTGATTTGTACAACATTGTAGATACTGTAAGTATGTTTCATAAACGTCAAGATAAAATTCCAATTGAGACCGCATTGATTTGGAAAATGACACATTTTCAAGGATGCTGATGTAACTATTCGCAAAAAAAATACCTACCATTCTCTGAATATCATCGGACGGGTCCTCAAAACTGTATTTATCTAAGTATACTTTTTCAGTTTTTAAAAAGCGTATGAATTCTTCTTCCTCTGGCCTTAATAGTATTACAGCATTTCCGGTGTTATTTAGGCCTCTCGCTGTCCGGCCAACCCTGTGAATATATTCCTAAAAAAACAAGGAAAACAATATATAAGTAATAGGAGCTTATTTATTGATATAAAAAGGCAAACGATAAGTCGTAGTATCTACTCGGTGTTACTCGTAGATACTAGCTGTTGGCGTATGACATAACCACGCTAGCCAGCCGTCAACGTGAATATTTTATGAGCATAATAGACTCTACACACGCTATACCAACTGGACAATACATGCGTATGGTAGCACCCATAACATTGCAAATACGGTATGAGAATTTACGGAGCGAACGAATTATCGGACCCTAATTTCCATTAAAAAATTCGCAACTCGTACTACGATTACGCTAATAACTCTGAGTTGTGTCTTGTGTCCTTAAATTATGTTGACTGGTAGAATCGACTTTTAAATTATGAAAATTAGTTAACAAATTGGCACTTTTGTTTCTAGTCCTTGTGCATTAAAACCCTCGCAACGCTCAAGATTCCACCGAAACCCTTGCTACGGTCGTGGTTTTGGCCCCTTGTAAAACAAATAACTATTGTTATAATATGTCATTATTTGTTGAAGTGATGCGTGTGACGATATTCATTATATGTGCCGTTCTCGAGCAAAAGGTACCAAATATTAGCATAAACGTAAGGCCAATCTAACATGCCATTCGCATGAAGATACGACGCAATTTCGTCCTTATGGTAAGCGGCAATGTGGCACCTTTATAATACCTTTATCTTCAAAATGTCAAATATGTATAATGACTAGTTCAATAGGCTAAGCTATTGCGAGTATTAGTACCGGGTCGCTGGAAAGGTTGCACATGGACTATAGTAATAGTCGCTAATTAGGCTAAATAGGGCAATTAGAAGTTTATGACGCGTAATAGCCGGCGCACTGAACGGTTATGACTTATATTTAATCACAATACTCGTGTAGTCATTTGCCGTAAATTTATAACACTGATAACAATACAATAGTATTTATTTTCAATGTCTTTCTTGAATAAACATTACATAATATTCATATATGTTTATAAAATTATTGTAGCGTTTAGACGCTAAAATAAATAAATAGTGGTTAGCCACTATTTTTTTGTGTAAAGCGAAATAAGATAATTTTTAAGAAAAAAAAACCGCCGCCTTTGGGGTTCTGATGAAAGCTACTTGCGAATGTTGGATTATGTAGAAATGTAGGTTTTTAAAGCTGATTTTAATACTTTAATTATTTGATGGCAACACATTTGTCATTTGATATTTGCCAGTCGCTTTTCGGTAAAGGAAAACATCGTGAGGAAACCGGATTAATCCTAATAAGGTCTAGTTACCCTCCGGGTTGGAAGGTCAGATGGCAGTCGCTTTCGTAAAACTAGTGCCTACGCCAAATCTTGGGATTAGTTGTCAAAGCGAACCCCAGGCTCCCATGAGCCGTGGCAAATGCCGGGATGACGCAAGGAAGATGATGATGATTTGATGGCAACACAAATGAATATACGTATACCGTTAAGGTTTGAGGAGTTTCCTCAATTCCTCATGAATCCGATTATAAGAAATCGAAGCTTGACAAAATTTGACTTGAAAACTCAATATTCTTAACAAACATAACTAAATCAATGTCACTGTTCTGAACTTAAATGCATGTTATTCTTATAAAAATACCAAAGTCACTATAAGTGTGCCGTTCAGATTTAAGGAGTTCAGTTCTGATCTTCATCAGCAGTTCCACTGCACCAAATGTCACTGTTCTGGACGTAAGTGCATGCTGTTCTTATAAAAATACCAAAGTTCACTATAAGTGTGCCGTTAAGATTTGAGGAGTTCGGCTCTGACCATCATCAGCATTTCCACTTCACCAAATGTCACTGTTCTGGACGTAAGTGCATGCTGTTCTTATAAAACTACCAAAGTCACTATAAGTGTGCCGTTCAGATTTGAGGAGTTCGGTTCTGACCATCATCAGCAGTTCCACTGCACCAAATATCACTGTTCTAGACGTAAGTGCATGCTGTTCTTATAAAAATACCAAAGTCACTATAAGCGTGCCGTTCAGATTTGAGGAGTTCCGTTCTGACCATCATCAGCAGTTCCACTGCACCAAATGTCACTGTTCCGTACGTAAATGCATGCTGTTCCTTAATAAAAAACACAAAAATCACCATATGTGTGCCTTTCAGATTTGAGGAGTTCCCTCGATTTCTCCAGGATTCCATCATCAGAACTGGGTTCTGAGAAAAATGGGACCAATCTGTATGCATATACATTCAATCAAAAAAAAAAATTCAAACTCGGTCCAGTAACGACGGAGATATCGTGGAACAAACATTGAAAAAAAAAAACATACAGACGAATTGAGAACCGTCCTTCCTTGAGAGATTTGAGGCGGCGGTTAAAAATACGAATTCAGTTACAGCGTAATCTAATGGCAATGCAATATTAGGGATGACCAACTATTTGAAAAGAATATCGGCGAGTTATACTCGAACGGTTTATTAAATTGAATTTAAGTAAGGATATTTTATTTTGATTTTAGATAATCCGATACCTAAAGAAAAGTACTCCGATAAAAGTTCGTGTAAAGAAATGGCGAGTTACCTTAGGATCCGTAGGAGGGTCATACTGTACTATCCAATCGACGCTCGGTATATCCAATCCTCTGGCCGCCACGTCAGTGCAAAATAGGGCTCCGCTCGAAGCTTCAACAAAGTTTTGGTATGCTTCCTTCCTTCTGGCTTGGCTTTGTCGGCCCTAAAAAATGGTTATCCTTGAAACTTCATCTTACAAGATATTTATATACGCCTCTAGTTTTCTACAAATATATCATACTAGCGTTAGAAAGAGACAAAAAGTAGCCTATGTCACTCTCTATCCCTTCAACTATCTCCACTTAAAAAATCACGTCAATTCGTCGCTCTGATTTGCCGTGAAAGACGGACAAACAAACAGACACACACACTTTCCCATTTATAATATTAGTATGGATGATATGACATTTCAATCACCTCTTCTTACCGGCGTAGAAGACCCGAAACAGTGGGTTAACGTAACGTAACACAGTGGGGTAATGACCATGACGAGGACGATCGAACTATAAATCTATTGTATATGTAGCTAATGAATGTAATATAAGCACTGTTTGCTTATGTAGATTACCAAGCTCAGCTGTATCAACAGTGTTTTTACTTTCCAGACTGCAACTAGGTAAGTAGATACATGTGTGTTTCTGCGGGCGCAGCACAATAGTTCGATAAACTTTATCGCATCTGTGCATCCCTATCGCGCTTACAAATAGTGCGCATGCACAAAAGACGGTCTGCCTGGTGTAGGTTTGGTTTATGTATTTACGTAGGTATTTCGACTATTTAGCCCTCATAAGCTAAACGTAACACTAGCATAATTATTTTTGGACATTATTGCAGTGTGGTAGGGTGGACATTAGTATAGGTAGGTGGGTAAGGTGGGTCAATTACCAACAACCGAACTCATGTCAGTTATAGAATAGCAGAGCCGCCTGATCGGAAGCAGTCATCGCTGCCCATGGACGTAAACAACGTCAGGGCACATAGCTTTAAAACATGTGTGTTGATTTACATACATATAGTCTAAAGGATCTACCCTGAATAGGGGCTAAGTTATGGGAACTCAGGAACCTACGATTTTTCCGACTTTTGCGCAATTGTAAATACGAGGGTCATGCCAAAAGAAATTAGATACTCAAAATTTACATACTTTATTCTTTATTACAGCTATCTATTTTTTCGAAGTATTCACCGTGAACACGTATACACGTTTTCATCCGTCTAAACCACTTAGAAAATACCGATGACCACTCTTCTTTAGACACCTCAGAAATTTCGTAATTATACGCAGCCAACGCATCTTCTTTGTTCTCAAATCGCCTTCCTTTTAATTTTTCTTTAATTTTAGGAAAAAGATAAAAATCACAGGGGGCTAGGGGAATATGGGGGGTGGGGCAGAATAGTCACGTTTTTTGAGCTGAAATAGTCAAGTGTTCTAGCGGAAGTGTGCGGGGCAGCGTTGTCGTGGTGCCAGAGCAGGTGCCGGGTTCCTAACTTCGGCCGCTTGTCACACCAAGCTGACAGTACTCTTGGGGCACAAACTGTCACATACCATTCTGAATTAACTGTCTTTTGATCTTCTAGCACTATTGTAGCAATATGTCCCGTCTTGCAGAAAAATGAGGCAACCATTTGTTTTTGTGTGCTTCGGGTTCGGCGACATTTTGTTGGCTCATCTTCAAAACACCATACTGTGGACTGTCGCTTTGTTTCGGGATCGTAGTTATATAGCCATGTTTCGTCACCTGTAAGTATATCATATACGTTTTTGTTCTCGCCTGCGTCGAATTTATCTATCATAAATTTGCACCAATCCACGCGACGGTCTTTCTGTAAATCGGTGAGCTTGTGCGGCACCCATCTTGAACAACGCTTATGAAGAGACAGTTTACTATGAATTATAGTTTGCAATGCTGCTGATCCAATGCCCAGTTCACGCTCGAGCTCTACATATGTAATTCGTCGGTTCGCGCGAATATTTTTTTCCACAGTCTTTACATTTTCTTCAGTGACTGCGGTTGGCGGCCGTCCGGTCTTCGCCTCATCTTCAAAGCTCTCCCGTCCTCTTTTAAATTCAGCAAACCAATTGAAAACAGTTGCACGTGAACACGCAGACTCTCCAAAAGTCGAGACTAAAAGCACACCTCGGACACTGGCGATCAAATATATGAAAGAGGCGCGTTCCTAGCACACAGTCTAAGCTCGTGTAGGTGAACGCGTACTGAGCTAGTATGAGTGAGATATGACAGATCGACTGTTCGCGTTTTTGACAGGCGGTAACTGTGAGGTAACCGAGAGGGGGTGGGTGGCATTTTCAGCGGGGAGCGGGAGTGGCCATACTGTACGATAGTACTCTTTATTATACTGTGCTAAAAGTTCAAAACACTCTTGAGGTGTTAAACCTTTTTTAAAGTCATAATATATCATAACACGAAAATCACGTCGAGTAAGCTCCATTGTTGCGAAAAATTCCCGCCAAAATTATTTATAAAAAAAAATAGGAATCCTAAGAATTTCCAAGTGTTCCATTTTTAAATTTATAAGCAGATAACCTACCTTTACATTGGTGTATAACTGGCCAGTATCAATCAAATGACCATGGAGTATCTAACTTCTTTTGGCATGACCCTCGTAACAGATTAACTACCTTAAAGTAATATCACAAAAGCAGGTTACTCACATGTATACTTAAAACTGATGCTTTACAATGATTCCTAAAGAATTCGTAATGGAAGTCTACTGACTTGCATGATGAAAAGAACACCATGACCTTCAACTTCTTGCTTTTTCGTAGCATTTTGTACAGCCAAGAGAGCTTCTGTTCTACAGGAGTTATGTAATACCTAAAATGAGTAAAAGAGATTTAAGACTAATCATTAGACAAGACTAATGATGTGCAAGTTGCGGAAATATTCCAAAAACATCTTAAATTTCTTGAAAAATTCACGAAACTTTCACGAAAAATAAAGGGAATTTAAATTTATGAAATGGAAAGTTTCCATCCATACAAAGTATGGAAAGTTTCCGAAGTTTTCCTATGTGAAAATTTCTGAATTTTGGAAACTTTCCGTCGGCACATCAGTAGACAAGACGGGTCCACACTGAGCAAGGCAGGTCGCGAGGCAATTCCCTCGCGCGGCAAACGTAATATGTAGACCCAACGTGCCTCGGCCGTAGCAGTGCTCGGGTTTTGCTCATGTGAGCAACCTGCCTCGCTCTGTGTGGACCCAGCTATTGGCTATTAATACATGTTCTACCTATTTTGGATTAGTTTAATAGTCTTAATCCCTCAAGATGCCTAGTTTTAAACATTGAAAAGTTACCATTGAAAACAATAGGTTAACGATGCCGGATCTGTGTTTAAGCATACGAGGGGATAAGAAATTTTGTACAGTTCTGTTTAGTTATATTCATATTTTCCTCATTAAGTATAATAATATAATCACCCTTGCTTTAGTCCAGTGACAGTGGACTGTGATTGGTCACTTGTTGATATTATGACTGGATCTTCCCTTAGTGCTAACCTTGCTAGATTCTTCACATTGCTGTCCAGAGTAGCACTGAATAGTAAAGTTTGCCTATTTCCTAAAAAAGGTAATGTAAACTGAATTTAATTTTGTTAGTGGAACTTTTACTTAGAGACCATTGAACCAAATTTTTAAGGAAAAATAATAAATCATCTAAAATGTTGTATGCCTTGGAACAAACTACAAAATATAGTTAGTAATTTTATTGTAATAGCAATTAGCAGTCTGTTTGTAATGATAACAGAAAACTTTGAAATAAAACCTAAATTAATAATTCTAATGAACACAAGTTGAATTATAATCTATTGAAAATATTTCAACTTGTGCTGTCCGTTCTGCCCTAGGGGTGGACAGAGGGCGCTACGAGTCCTTGTATAGATTACTCATATGAGAGATAATTTCGACCTCGACAGCTGTGACCTGGGTGGCCGAGCGGATTAAGAGGCATTTCCCGCGATTGGAAAGTACGCTGGTTCGATTCCAGCCTCAGGCACCAGAGGACTTGGTCACTTTTTCTTTCATATGTGTAATTTATTTCGGTTTTAAATTAATAATTACCTTCTTTCTTTACGTTTGGTTAAAATAATGGGCAAACACAAAATATAAAAAAAAAACTTTAGATTCTTATATAATAAATATCAAACAGGGACAGAAGCCTGTTCATTTTTATATGAGGAAGGGGGTGAAATTGGCAAAAAAAAATGTTAGCTTAGTTTACATAATAAAATATTGATGCTTAGGCTTGCGCAGCTTATACATACTTGGAAGCAGCTTAACTATCCCAGTGATGTGTTTTTCGAAGCCAGCTTCTAGCAGTTTGTCAGCCTCATCTACCACTAGGCATTTCAAATTCTTTACATTAAAACATTCCGTATTTTGTAGATGGTCAAATAGACGCCCAGGAGTGCTCACAACTATGTTAACTCCTAAAATGTATGAAGCAATTAATACAATTAATTAAAAAAAATAGTGAAGGCTCAAAAACACCTGAACATATAGTACAAATATTTAAAAAAAATGCTTTTCATCACCGACGTTAGACAGGCCTAGCCTAGTGTGCCAGGCCTGTCTCATGGAGTCAGTCCAAATATTTCCATTTTTAGGGTTCCGTAGCCAAAATGGCAAAAACGGAACCCTTATAGTTTCGTCATGTCCGTCTGTCCGTCTGTCCGTCTGTCCGTCTGTCCGTCTGTCACAGCCGATTTACTCGGAAACTATAAGTACTACAGTGATGAAATTTGATGGGAATATGTGTTGTATGAACCGCTACAAAATTATGACACTAAATAGTAAAAAAAAAGAATTGGGGTGGGGCCCCCCATACATGTAACTGAGGGATGAAAATTTTTTTTCGATGTACATACCCGTGTGGGGTATCAATGGAAAGGTCTTTTAAAATGATATAAAGTTTTCTAAAAAACATTTTTCTTAAAGTGAACGGTTTTTGAGATATCAGCTCTCAAAGTCGTAAAAAGTATGTCCCCCCCCCCCCTCTATTTTTATAACTACGGGGTATAAAATTCTAAAAAAAATAGAGGTGATGCATGCTAATTAACTCTTTCAACGATTTTTGGTTTGATCAAAGTATCTCTTATAGTTTTTGAGATAGGTTGATTTAACTGTAATTTTGGTTAAGTTATTGGTTTATTATATTTGCTGCTACGGAACCCTTTGTGCGCGAGCCCGACTCGCACTTGGCCGGTTTTTTTATATTTTATTATTGTTTACAACATACTACACTAAAAATAATTCAGTTTTTGTTTTACCTTTTTTCAAAACTAATAAATCTTTAGCTTTTTTCTCTCCCCCGACAATTAAGGAACATGTTAGGTTGATATTCAGAAGCAATTTCTTCAATACATGATGTATTTGCAGTGCTAATTCCCTGGTTGGTGTTAAGATAATGCAGCCTGTGCCTAAAATAGAGATTTAAAATATTAACAGCATAATATTTTCAATAGTTATTTATTTGCATACAATACATGGACCCTGAAAGGGTATAGCAAAATTGGTACTTTACAATGTCACGCTCACACATAGCCTATTACTTATCTCAAACTATATTTCATTGTCTGCTTGATAAACATCTGACATTGTGTATATTGCTAAGAGGTGTTGGAATAAAATTAAATATTAGGCGGGTCACACAGATCAAGGGTGCTCGCTCTGAATGGAACCAGCCAATGTTGTCAACAATTTCTAACCTCAAAAAGTTTTCTTTAAATCATCTAGAACCAAACTAGATCAGGCAAAATTTATAATATTTTTGAATGGCTTGATTTAACAGTACTATTTAAGAAAATTTCTGGCTTTCATAGAATTTATACCATGTTTCAACGAAGTTACAAACGTTTACCACTTACCATGTTTGGTGGAGAATCCTAAATTAATTAATCTTTCAATCACAGGTATTAAGAAAGCTAGGGTTTTACCACTTCCAGTTTTTGCTGTGCCAATAATATCCTTTGCTAATAAAATACACGGGAGAGATTCCGCTTGAATTCGAGTTGGCTTTGCATGTCCCATAAGGCTTAAATTTTTTAACAATTGGTCACTAAGTTTGCCTTTTAACATTGAAAAACTCGAACCCTTGATAATATCTTCAACTTCCATCCTTAATTTAATACAATGGCTAAATAAATAAACTAAGAACAAATAAACTTTGTAACATCAACATTAGAATAGAAGGTGATAAAGAGCACAACCACAGTAACCACACTGACAATGACAAGTGACATTGACGTTTAAAGAGTAACGTTCAAAAACAACGAATATTTCTATTAGTTACAAGCAATCAGTATTTGTACTAATTGACAATGTTAAGCACAAATGGCGGACTTAACGTAATAAGGCATTCTCTACCAGTCAACCATTGGGTAAAACACTTAAACTCGGGTCCTTTACAACTGCATATACTCTCGTTAGTCAATATTGTCAGAAAAAAAAGGCGTCATCAATATTAATTAATAATAATATTAATAAATATTGGGGACACCTTACACAGATCAACTTAGCCCCAAACTAAGCAAAGCTTGTACTATGGCCGTGTGATATATTGTTGGATAGGTATTGAAAAATGAATAATGGGTGCTAAGCGACGATATACCTACTTAAATAGATAAATACATACTTATATACATAGAAAACATCCATGACTCAGGAACAAATATCTGTGCTCATCACACAAATAAATGCCCTTACCGGGATTCGAACCCAGGACCGCGGCTCAGCAGGCAGGGTCACTACCGACTGAGCCAGACCGATCGTCTCCGATCAATAGACGATTTTAATACCTACTTACTCTTGACACCTATGTAAGTTGTGGTTACCTATAATTAGATAAGCATCAGTTAAGACTTTTGTAACTAGATTTAAGAGCATGTAAGATGTATTATCTGTTGGTAATCCTAAATAAATAAAATAAGTCTTAAATAAAAATATATAGAAAACATTCAAGACTGAGGGACAAATATCTAAATAAATAATATCTATTAAACATAAATGTTAGTGATAATGATGATAATAAAATTGATAACGGTCAACTAAAAAGTGAGGAACTTAGAAATATACCTGTTTGTTTACATCATTAGACAAGTAAAAGTGAATTCACTGTATACTGGATGTGGACCAATGGCAGACTAAATAAAACGAATTATTTTAAAACAATCTATTTAATCACAATTACTTTTTGTTCACTCATTATTCCCTTTTAACATAAAACAGCCTTAAGTGATGAGGAATGTGTGAAAATAGAAGGCCTGTCTAGAAAGGATGATCATATAAACCAATCACTCGGTTTAATCTGTGATGAAATAGGCAAGCCAAATTAGCATTTGCGTTTACAGTAATATACAGTCCACCTGATTTTATTAATTTAATTAGAATGGCGGAAAGTTGTTCCCATCTGGACTGGCCTTTATTGATGCAATCCTAAATCTGTTCACAAGAAAAAAATAAATTAAGTAATAAATTTTAGAAAAATAATACATTAAATGAATTGAATCATGATTTGAGAAAAATAATTTACTTTATACTAATGAAACATTTCTTACTACTTAAATCTACTTCTAGGTACTTTAATTATGAACATTTATTATGAAGAAAAATCATGCATCAGTAGAGTTGTGACATTTTCTCCTTAGTGAAAAAACTATTGACTGAAAAATGTATACATCTAACTTACAACAAACACAGTGTATGTAGCTCACCAGGAGCTTACAACTCGTCATGAGTAGAATGTGCTTGGGACACATTATTGTCACAAGCTGCAGGGGTAGTTAGCTCCGCTTTGTATTCACAACGGAAAGGCTCGGTGACTGACAGTATCTTAGTTTCTAGTCCACAGTGTATATTCACAGTGGTTATTCGGTTTGGCCCATTCCAGCAGGCCACTCCATTAGTGTACTTCATCACAGAATATTTCTTGTTTTCTTCACCTCCCCATTCTCCCCAGTTACCTAATCCAACTTCAGAGCCTCCATTCTTGGACTTTTGTGTAATTTTCTGGAACATACAGAGTCTATAAATGTATTCTTTATCTTCATATTCAAAGCACTGGCCATCTAATGTTGCAAATTCCTGTTGCAATCCATAGTCTTTCTCAAGATTATGCTGTATGTTTTGAATGCTAGAGTCAATCTCACGTACGGCTCTTTCAGCATCAGTAAACTGGCGTCTTGCCTCAGTGGCTTCATTTACCAATTTTTGAGTTTCCTCATCATACCCTTTATTATGATCTTGTTCCAGATCATGGTCATCTTCTTCCAGAGGCAGCTCTGAATCATCCATGTTCTCATCCTCAGCCCCTTCCAAGTCTTCATTCTCGAGCTCCCTGGAGAGGTCATCTGCATCTGTTTCTCGAACAGACTCATGTTCTTCTTCTGCAGGTTTAAACATGCCCTGTTCCATCATCAGCAGTGGTTTCAACATGGGCCAGGCTGTAGATATGAATAGCTCCAGATTAACATTCTCACTATCCCCAAAGAAATATTGATATTCCTCTTGGTCCACTTCACCATCCTTATTTTTATCAAAAACATTAACAACTTTTATTTCTTCTACAGATAATTGGCCATCTTGGTTTGAATCAAACCTGTTGAATTGTTCTGTGGCATCCTTAATGGTTTGTTGGTTTTCCTCTTCTGCTTTTCTTTGTTTTTCTTTCTCCTCTGCCTCTCTGTACACTTTAAGTGCTTCATTCTCTTTCTCTTCTAATTCATTTTTAATGGCTTCTTTCTCTGCTTTGATAGTTTCAGCCTCTGATTTATCTTTTTCTAATTGGGCTAACTGTTCTGCCATTTCGTTTCTTCTTTTGTTACCTTTTTCGATTAGTTCTAATCTGATCTGGCTTCCTTCTTTGTGTAGCTCGGATAGCCTAAGAGCCTCGGCCCTGGCTTCTCGGCCAAGCTCCTCACAGGTATTCGGACACGAATCGGGTTCTGCGTACTCGTCGGTTCCATCGCAACAGTCACACACTCCGTCGTTGACCCGCGAGCTAGGAATGTTTTGCGCCCGATGACCTGCATTCGTGCAATGGAATACACCGTTCAGGCAAGCTGAGGTTCCCGGTTCGTCGCTGCCGTCAAAGCAGTCACAATAGTCGTCGTTTACATAGCTAAACGGAATTGTAACAGTTCCGTCGAAACAGGTAAAGTCTTTCGTCGGCGAATACAACGACGCTTTCGATAGAGAAACCCCGCGAGGTCTCGGCACATCGGAATGAGCGCATATTAGAAAAGAACAAATAATAAACGCGAGCAAATGCATTAGTCTATGATACGAGGAAAGTATCATTATTAATTTAAAATAATATTCCTAAATACCGGTCAATCTATCGAGTTATCGTGAAGGGTAACGTGTATTAAGATAAGATGACAAACTGACATTTATTTTAGTGTTACCAGTCATAATGTGCCAACTTGGCTTAAAGCCAGCTATTCACATTGCAACAAGTGGAAACATAATTTTTTATACATTGCTTGCCAAGTAGGTGTAACTAACTCAATCGATCGATCAAAAGCCGCAATGTATTAGGAACATGTATGTCTTATTGCAACTGTTTTGCACGATCAAACTGCATAGGTTGTTTGATAGTTTCAAGCGTTTATTTATGTAACACATTCTTTCATTTTGACATAAAAGTAAAAATCATCAGTCTATGTCTGAAACAGCATAGCATAGCGTAGCTTGTTTTGTAGAAAGAGGTTAAATATTCTCATATTCTGTATTAAAATAAAATACAAAATTGTGTGGTTATATGGTTTAATTGACTAAAAGGATTTACAATGGAAACTTTACTAGAGCAGCAAAGGAGTTATCACGAGGAAAGAGAACGTTCTATGGATGCCATGGTCAAAGAAATCTTGCACAAGAAAGTTGGGGTATGTTGATGCTCTATTTTTCTTGCAGGTGAATACAAATACCACAAAAGAAAAGTCCAATTTCAAACATTTGCTCACCAGTCTCTTGCTTGTGCATAGATATTTTATCATTCAGAATTTGTCCTTGCTTCTGTATATATTATTATTCATAGGAAGAGTTAAAAAAACTCACTTTCTTTTGAAAATCTTTGTGGTATTTATTTTAAGCTGCTGTAAAAGAAACAATAATCAATTCTTGTCTAGTTATTTACGAGTCCCAAACCTTTATTTACTTAGATTAATTCGGGTGATGAGATGGTGAGATTAAAGTGATATTCACTATTTAATTTTGTGTGTATAAAGTAATGGGTCCCACTAACATACGAAAGAGGACAATAATAAATAAAATAAAATAAAAAAGCCTTTTATTCTAATTGCATTATTACAATTTTTTTACATTAATTTTTGTTTAATTATGCTGGTGCATTAGACCCTTTTTGGGTGAAGGCCTCCATCGATTTCCACAGTTTGATCCAGTTTGGGCCAACTGATTTTTTAATACTTACGAAAGAGACAATAATTCACATCCAATATTATTAAAGTTATTAAATAAATGTCTTTTACAGCACAGAGAAACAATTAATGGTGATCACCGCTTGAAGAACTTGCATGATGTAAGTAAAAGATTTTGATTTTACAGAACCCAAAGCTACAATGAGATTTTTTTTAGAATAAACATACATAAACAACTATCAAAAATAAAATTATAGTAATTAAAATATAATAAATTCTTGGCCCACTGCTCTAAAGGGTAAGATGTAATTGTTTTAGATACACAATGACACACAACAAAACCAGAAGAAACTTTCTAAGGAGTTTTTAGGTATTTTACAGGTAAATTAAATACTTTGTACAATTTCAGAGATACATAGAGGCAACAATAAGACTTAAGGACCTGTATGAGGATAAAGATGGCTTGCGAAAAGAGGAGATTGCAGCCCTGTCAGGACCCAATGAATTTCAAGAGTTTTATGCACGACTCAAACAGATTAAAGAATTTCATAGGAAACATCCCAATGAGGTAAATACATACAGGGTTGGGCAGAATAACTGTCCTAGTTAAAAAGTGGTAAAAAATTTTAAAAACACGATAATGTGAAAAGTAGTGCTATGATTTATATCCATAACATCTTAAGTTTTAAAATGTTATGTAATATATTTTATTTGCTTTTCTTTAACTTGCATAATTTTAGGCATTTTGCTGTAGAAGGAGTTTGACCCGGCACGCACGACCTCATCTGCTAAGTCATGCAATACTTGACTACCCGACCCCAAAATAAATGCCAGTTTTAGCCTTTTGCCATCTCAATAAAACTTTGCATTTATTTTTATATGTAAATATTAATAGTTATCAGTTACCTAAAGATGCGTAGCGTACGTTTCAAGATAAAATATCAGCCTAAAAATTTCGACGAAAATGGCACTTTTCCTCATGAAGATGTGGTCTGACTGAGTTTCTCTTTTGAATAAATTTATGGCTAAAATATCTTCGTTTCTATCCCTTAATATAACACCATACTCAACATCAGTCTGACATTTGTTGAACTCCTGAAATCGAAATGCATTTTCTTTGCAAAATGGCCATCGTGCCGCGTAAATAGCATTTTGTATCTAGCCCTCACATTTTTAAAAGAAACAGCGTACATACATAAATTATCCTTTATGTTTAGGTCCCTTAGTTCATGGTTATTTTGCAGTATGCAAAATGTTGTCCCCTCTTCAATTATATTATGTTATTGAATATTTTATAATTTTAAGCACAATTTTGTATGATTCGCCCATGGTTATTTGTAGCTACTTTACTGACACAAACCATCCAATTCCTACAAAATCTTTACTTGATTTCAGAAGAAAAATACTTCTATAAACGATTTTTGGTATGCAATATCAAAGCAATATTGGATATTAACTTTTTTCAGTTAGTTGAATATCTCGCCCAATCCGCAATGTTCGCTGTCATAACTTCCAACTGTAAATACTTTTCAATTTTGTTATAAAAAAATAATTAAACAGACTGTAATAGAAGTGTCTTTTAGAATCCGTGAAGGGCATTAAATTGTGGATTTAAAATGATACACAGGGAATAGAAATCTGTTATATTGAAATAGATAACGACATGTATTACAATAGGACAGTTAATCCGCCCAACCCTGTACACTGTTACATTACTGTAAATACACTGTTAGCAATTAGTATTACATTATGATACAAGTGTGGAAAGGAGGACAACAAATTAAAACACAACCAAAGGGATGTTCTAAATTGACACAAATTATGAATTCCCTCTTTGCGCATGTATCATACAATGTTTTTCAGTACATATCATATGGCCCTTTGAATCATCCTGTCAAGACATGTTCTACTTTGCGAACTAGTGCAGGGAAAAAACACCATATGTACTGCAAAAAATATGTACTTACGTATTTAGTATATGTATACAATCAGTAAAAGTTTTTGTCAATATTTACAATAGTGTCAAATCTTTGCTATTGGCTTCATACTTGACCATTAACCCGGCTTCTGGAGGGGTAGAGTCACCTTCTCTATTCCTCACTTAAGCAATACTCGTCCGGCGCGTCCCAGTCGCGGGGGTGGGCGCCCCTCACCTTAGCAGGCCAAGGTGTGCGGGTGGCGAAGTTCGGTCGGGGACCCAGTGCTGCGGGGTATAACGCGGTCCCCTGCCCGGGGTTACGGGTGAAGACCCTAACGGTGGTGTCATCGGAGAGGAAGGACTTCGGTACGGTGTACATCGGCGGACGGGGCAACGGATCCGGAGTACCGTAGGCGACAGTAGGGTTCAACCTGAACAAGTCGGCAACTCCTGCAGCTGGGTCAACTCTGCACGTAATGACTAGTTTCATTCCTGTGGATCAAGCTGATCTCGGCCGAGAGGGGGTCACGGACGCTGGGCAAGTTCGTGTCCTCAAACTGTGTCCCAGGCGATGCAGCGTCTGTGAAGAGGAAACTTCACCTGCACCTTAACAAGGTGTGGAAATCAACACGGGGAGTTGCAGTCACCGGTGATAAGTCTGCGCTAATGGGCGTTATGTGCGGACGCCAGGGGTAACTCCCGACGGTAGGATAGTCCATCGCGGCTAATTGACCAGTTACCGCCTGCCGAAGCTGGGCAGCCCCCGGCCAGTAAGGTACTGGTCCGTCCCCCAATTTGAGCTCCTTTAGGTGTATGGAGCAGCGGGTGTATCACAGCATCTGTAAAAAATTGGGAAATCTGTGCACCTGTCAATACAAATATTATGATAAAATTCGCAACCTGGAACGTGAGAACTATGTTAACACATTCGGACGAAGCTTCAGATGGTGTCCCTTTGCTCAGAAAAACCTCTATTATAGACAGGGAGTTACTGCGGCTTAGAGTTGATATAGCCGCGTTACAAGAAACCCGTCTCGCCGATGAGGGCAGCATACGTGAGGACAATTATACATTTTTCTGGAAAGGGAAAGACGCCTGTGAGAGACGTGAACACGGTGTTGGATTTGCTGTTAGGAACTCTCTTCTTAGCTGCATCGACTCTCCTACTGGTGTATCTGAACGCATAATGGTGCTAAAATTGCAGTCCAATGCCGGCTTTGTCACAGTTATTTCCGCTTATGCACCAACATTGAAAGCGGAAGCTGATGTCAAAGACAGCTTTTATGACGATTTGCGCTGTTGTCTCGATAATGTCCGCGCTTCTGATAAGCTACTTTTACTTGGTGACTTTAATGCCAGAATAGGTAACAGTGCTGATGATTGGCCGGAGTGCATGGGTCGTCATGGAATAGGACATCTAAATAACAATGGGCAACGGTTATTGGAGCTTTGTGCATCTCATTCTCTCTGTATTACGAGCACCTATTTCAAGAGTAAGCTCATGCATAAAGTGTCGTGGAAACATCCGCGCTCAGGACACTGGCACCAACTTGACCATATAATTACTCGTAGGAGAGATTTGCGTGACATATTAAATTCTCGTACATACCATAGTGCAATATGCGATTCAGATCATTCAATGATTATGGCAAAGACTCGTCTTTCACCAAAGAAAATTCATTCGGCCAAGGCGAGTTGCCGCAAGCTCTGCCTCAACACAAGAGCTATGCTGGATAAGGACCTGTATGCTCAATTCTCGGTAGAAGTAGAGGAAAAAGTTACTACAGATGCCATTGATGTAACAGAGACCGTGGAAGAAGCGTGGCTCCTGATAAAAAATGCTGTAACAGATGCTGCTTTGCGGGTGTTTGGCAGGAAAAGTAAGGATGACGTAGATTGGTTCTCGGAGAATGAAAATGTCCTGCTTCCACTTGTTGAAAAGAAAAGAGCTTCTCATATCTGTCTCTTAGGTGATCCAGAGAACCGTGAGAAACAGGCAGCTTATAAATCAGCAAAATCTGAACTCCAACGCGTCAGTCGCCACTGTGCAAACGAGTTTTGGACTAGCCTCTGTGAAAAAATTCAGCACTGCCGGAATATTGGAGACTTTAGAGGGATGTACCAGGGTATAAAATGCGCCACAGGGCCGACGTGTAGGAAACGTGCTCCAATCAAGGACAGCGAAGGCCATCCTATCACCAATAAGTCGGACCAGTTAGTGAGGTGGGCACAGCACTATGCTAGCCTATATTCCGAGCCGGTGGATATTAGACCTGAGGCTCTGAATGATATACCGTTCTTTGAAATCATGAATGAACTTGATGACCTTCCATCTGGCGATGAATTTCATTCTGCAGTCAGGGGCCTGAAACTACGCAAAAGCACTGGCAGCGACAACATTCCCGCTGAACTCGTGAAACTCGGATGTGTTTCCACTCCTCTGTACGCTCTATTGCTGCGTTGTTGGGATAAGGAAACAATACCCCAGGAAATGAGAGACGCAAATATAATCACACTGTACAAGGGCAAGGGCGATAGAGGCGATTGTAACAACTACAGAGGTATATCGCTGCTCAGTATTGCTGGGAAGGCTTTTGCAAAGGTAGTACTGAAAAGGCTTGGAAAACTAGCTGCCCGTATTTACCCAGAAACACAATGTGGATTTCGTGGAGGTCGTTCCACGAATGACATGATATTTTCTCTGCGCCAAATCCAGGAAAAGTGTCGAGAACAACGCATTCCTTTGTATATTGCCTTTGTTGATCTCAATAAAGCCTTTGACACAGTGAGTCGTGACGGCCTTTATGAGGTACTAAAGAAAATTGGATGTCCGCCAAAGCTTCTCTCAATTGTTCGAGCCTTTCATGACAATATGCGTGGTTCCGTTGTCTATGATGGCGATTCCTCATCGCCCTTCTGTGTTAATCGTGGTGTAAGACAAGGATGTGTACTGGCACCAACACTTTTTGGAATCTTTTTTTCAGCCCTACTTATATCTGCTTTTGGAAACTGCGATGTTGGAGTGCATCTACATACCAGAGACGATGGGAAATTATTTAATATCAGACTCCTAAGATCCAAGAAAAAGCGTCTAGATATCATTGCACGTGAACTCCTATACGCCGATGACGCTGCACTTATCGCTAACACTGAGCAAGACCTGCAGGAACTGGTTACAAGGTTTGATCGTGCTTGCCGTCAGTTTTCAATGACTGTAAATGCAAAGAAAACCGTTGTCATGGTACAAGGAGATGTCCGCCCTCCATCTATAATGCTCGGTAGCTCTGTTCTTCAAGTCGTGGATCATTTCTGCTATCTTGGTTCCACTACAACGCCTACGCTATCCAATGACAAAGAGCTAGAGACTCGTATTGGTAAGGCATCTACAACATTCGGAAAGCTTTACTCGCGCGTCTGGAGAAACGGAAAGCTGTCCATTAACACCAAAATTCTTGTGTATAAGACTTGCGTTTTGAGTGTTCTTCTGTACGCGTCAGAGACCCTAATAACCTATGCAAAGCAAGAACGAAAACTAAATGCCTTCCATATGCGTTGTCTTAGATCCATACTGGGAGTGACGTGGAGAGACCATATAAGTAATCAAACTGTGCTAGCTAAAACAAATTGTTCTTCTATAACGGCAATGTTAAAGCAAAGAAGGCTCACTTGGCTTGGTCATGTGCATAGAATGGATCATACCAGACTCCCGCGTCAAGTCATGCTGAGTCAAGTTGCAAATGCCAAGAGGCCGGTTGGGCGCCCTATGCTTAGATATAAGGATTGCTGTAAGAGGGACCTGATCTGCTTTAATATTGAACCTCACATTTGGGAATCTAAGGCCGAGATGAGACCAGAGTGGCGCCGTGATCTTAAAGCGGGGGTAGACAAACATGACGAGGATTGGTTAGAAAGCCTCAGGCAGAAAAAACTACGCGCTGCCAGACCTCCTCCCCTGAACTCTGATCATGTCTGCGATCGCTGTGGCAGAAGATGCCGCTCTGGTATAGGTCTCTTTAGCCACCGAAGACGTTGCTATCAACTTCCCCACAACACATGATTTACTGGACGCTGCTACAATCATCTGCAATAGATGTCGTGGCCAATGATGATGATGATGATGATGTCAAATCTTTATTTTAATGTATGATTTGTAAGCTTGCCCTTTGATCAAAGTAGGGAAATAAATTTTTAAAAGTGTCCTTAACTTAAAGGTCAGTTCATTGTAACATGCATTAGGCAACTCTAAGCCAGCGTTCCCACTTAAACGTCGCGTGTCTCGGGGCGCGCAACGGACGTCCGCGCCACGCCACCTGAGTGTAATTCAAAAAACGTCTCCTCAGTACATTTTGTATAGGAAGGACGTAAGACGCGCCGCCAAGCGGCGCGGCGCGCGCCACGCCACCTGGGGCGCGTCTTACGTCCTTCCTATACAAAATGTACTGAGGAGACGTTTTTTGAATTACACTCAGGTGGCGTGGCGCGGACGTCCGTTGCGCGCCCCGAGACACGCGACGCTCTGATGTGGCCGGTCCCTAATGGTAACTGAGTTGTTATTGTAAGTAGATAAACAGACATTGAAATAATATATAACATGAAATTAATGTCTTACTGAGTAAAATTATTAATAAATGAATGGGTACAGAAAACTTCAATTATCTGAAGTACTTAGATTTCAGTGCTTTACAACATACTTCATTATTTCTTTTTCAGATTTGTGTGCCCATGTCTGTAGAATTTGAAGAAATTGCAAAGATGAGAGAGAATCCTGCGGAAGATTACACAAGTAAGTTATATAGTTCAAATTTAGAATACATAACTATTTATTAAAATAAAAAAATCGGCCAAGAGCGTGTCGGGCCACGCTCAGTGTAGGGTTCCGTAGTTTTCCGTATTTTTCTCAAAAACTACTAAACCTATCAAGTTAAGAACAATTTTCCTAGAAAGTCTTTATAAAGTTCTACTTTCGTGATTTTTTTCATATTTTTTAAACATATGGTTCAAAAGTTAGAGGGGGGGGACACACTTTTTTTTTCCTTTAGGAGCGATTATTTCCGAAAATATTAATATTATCAAAAAACGATTTTAGTAAACCCGTATTCATTTTTAAATACCTATCCAACAATATATCACACGTTGGGGTTGGAATGAAAAAACAAATCTGTCCCCACTTTACATGTAGGGGGGGGGGGTACCCCAACAAAACATTTTTTTTTTTTCACTTTTTATTTTACCACTTTGTCGGCGTAATTGATATACATATTGGTACCAAATTTCGGCTTTCTAGTGATAACGGTCACTACTAGTTGACTACGGAACCCTAAAAATGTATTTAGAAACTGTTAATAGATAATTTGTATAAAAATTGCAAATTAATTAGTTTTTCCTAATGATTACAGCTCCAGTGGAATTCACGGATGAAGAAGGATATGGAAAGTATTTAGATTTACATGAGTGCTATGAAAAATACATAAACCTGAAGGGGATTGAGGTGAGGTTTAGTAATATTACTTACAAATCTTATATTTTTGTACAGGAAAGATTAATTCACTATGGAACCTAAGTTAACACATTCACTACCAGACAAAAACTATGTCTAAGCAAAGTTCACAAGTGCCCACAAGGCTTCATGGGTTCATGAGTTGAATGTGTTAAAAGAACACATGTTGTGTGAACATGAACATGTTTGTTAACATGGCACGAGTTTTTCTTACAATCAAACTATAATCTGTTAACAGAAAGTGGACTACATAACATACCTGAGCATCTTCGATCACCTGTTCGATATTCCGCGCGAGCGCAAGAACAGCGAGTACCGCAGTTACGTGCGCGCGCTGCTCACCTACCTGAAGGACTTCGTGAGCCGCGTGAAACCACTGCACGATCAAGCGCAGGAGATGGCGCGAGCGCACCAGGAGTTTGTAAAGCAGTGGGAGGCCGGGACATTCCCTGGGTGGCCTGTAAGTATCACATGCCTACTCATAGTACTCATATCTACTTCTACAATAGGAACAATGCAACATGTGGCAACTGGAGTTGCAAGTACAGTACATCAGATGGGCCGTACGCTTGTTTGCATATGGTATTAAAAAAAACTTACTTAATCGCGTAACACATACATACGTTTACATTTGGTCCGACTTTTCGGACGTGACATTACGTCCATGGTCACAGGCAGACGTATCAACATCTAGCTATACGAGTTTTGCGAACTACCTCCACTTGATTTGCATTATAGTCACTTTCACGCTAGAGTTGCCACTTTGCCGACACACAGCACACATATGATGCTATGTAACAAGAAGTTTTTACTTGCTAACCGCCGCGCCGGATTCCGCGAAGATGAAATCCGTTGCTCTTTATTTTGGTTAAAATTACGATCTTTCTGATTTAAATCCCCTTTTAATTACATCAAATTTATTTAATATCTAAAACATACAAACCATCATCCAAATCCACAGCGAAGGCTTCGTCAAACGCGCGTCTGTTAATTTAAAATGTGAGAAAATCGTGTGAGTTCTAATCTATTATTGTGAATTTATATGTTTTTTATTGTAGAAAGAAACCGGCGGAGCGCTAACCAATGTCGGTGCTCACTTGGACCTGTCAGCTTTCTCGTCCTGGGAGGAGCTGGCGTCACTGGGTCTGGATCGGCTGAAATCGGCGCTCATGGCTTTAGGCCTCAAGTGCGGAGGCACACTCGAAGAGAGAGCTCAGAGGTAACTTTCAACAACTAATGGTTAATTGGTAAAATAGCTTGTAGTTCAAACAATCGCTGGCGCAAGGTCCAAGAAACATCGTGTTTGGTGGTTAAATAGACTAACTCGAAAAAGACATACTTTGTCACATCACACAGCTGACAAGGGAACTTTTTGTCTGCTAGTGCCAGGCCTCGTCACTGGATGTGTGACCATCTCCATAACTCCACTTGTGTCATACTCAACTTTTATATTTTGGAAAGGAACCAGCACAGCGCATCACTAGCAATGTGGGCAGTGGATTTACATTACAATGTTTTGTGCTATTTGGGCTCTTCTGATTCATTCTGTAAATGGACTCATACCACCGTGACTGCTGAGAATGCTAGTGAGATCAATCCTGAAGGCCGACTTCTTTCTCATAATAATTTGTATTTACTCTACTAAATTTCAGACTGTTCAGCACTAAGGGTCAGACCGCTCTGGACAAGTCTCTTGGTCGCAAAGAAGGGAGGCAACAAGGCAAAGGCTTCCACTCAGCAGAGACACAAGGATATCGCGGCTATTGAAGCGCAGGTTTACAAGTGAGTAGAGATACGATGATTAAATAATGCGTGTGATGTTACGGTGTATATTGGTTCTGTAATTTATTGAGTCGGTATAAGATATGTTGGTCGGTTAAAACTGGTAAGAATATAAAATTGCTTCCGTTCCGAGGTTTTCCCCGCACTCCTCTTAGCGTCAGCCCTCTTCAAAAATGTACTAGTTCAACAGAGCATAATTAGACTTATCTCGGTGCAGGTTCGCGAGCATCGTGTCAAACACTCGTGCAGCCACCGTGGAGAACGTGACGCGGCGTGCGGCGCGCGCGGCGGGCGAGCGGCGCGACGACTCTGGCGACGACAGCGACGCGTCCGCCGCGCCCGACCCGGACTCGGATGACGATGAGGTGCCCTACAACCCGAAGAACCTGCCACTTGGCTGGGATGGAAAGGTAAACTATAGTATATTAGTGAAGGTTGCGTGTTGAAGGTATTATTACCTGTGGTTTAAATTTAAACGCCTACTTGACATCGATTATTCGCGACAATAGAAAAATAAATCGTAAACGGGCCATTTTTTTACGCGATTCATACTCGCGAGGTCTTTCGATCCTAATAGGAGAAAAAAATGTCCCAAAATAACCATTCATTTTTCAAAACCTTCCATTCCGTTACCGCCATACAAAATGTATGAAAAAATGGTAACGGAATGGGAAAAAAACCTTGGGACACTTTTTTCTTCTATTAGGGACCGTCCACACTCAAGAGACGCATGTCCGCCGACGCGGAACGGACGTCAGCGCCACGCCGCCTGAATGTAATTTAAAAAACGTCTCAGTACAATTTGTATAGGAAGGACGCGCAAGGGACGTCATTTGGAGCGCCAAGCGACGCGTCGCCTACTATATTATACTTGTTTCTCCTCTATTTTTATGGCTTATGCTGTTGATTGTGACCACGACCAATCTATAAACCTCTTTATCACAAAACATCTCTTATTCTCAATTTTACCCCTTTCACATTACAGCCAATCCCGTACTGGCTGTACAAGCTTCACGGGCTCAACATCAGCTACACGTGCGAGATCTGTGGCAACTTCACGTACAAGGGCCCGAAGGCGTTCCAGCGGCACTTCGCCGAGTGGCGCCACGCGCACGGCATGCGCTGTCTCGGCATCCCCAACACCGCGCACTTCGCCAACGTCACGCAGATCGAGGACGCTCTCGCACGTGAGTATTACAGTAACACTACTTATCATGTCCTAGCTGGGCCATTTTTTTCAAAGTCGTCCACCCCACTTTTTTGTAACATGGGTATTTTTTACGCGATACTTAGAATCGCGAGGTCTTTCGATCCTGATAGGAGAAAAAGAAATTTCAGACCTTCCGTTCCGTTACCGCCATACAAAACGTATGAAAAAATGGTAACGGAATGGGAAAAGACCTTGGGACATTTTTTCTCCTATTAAGATTGAAAGAGCTCGCGATTCTGAGTGGAAACCCGGAAAAAAATCCAAATCCAAAAAAAGTGGGATGGACCACTTTAAAAAAAATGGCCCAGCTGAGAAGTGCTACGCGCACGGCATGCGCTGTCTCGGCAACCCTACACAGTTCACTTCGCCAACGTTACGCAGATACTTATATGCGGCGACTTTAATGTAAATATCTTGGAAAATTCAACAATAAGTATCAGATTGTTGAATCTTTTCAAATCATGTAATCTCAATCATATTTTTATGGAGCCTACTAGAGTGACTGCCACTAGTGCCACCTGTATAGATAATATTTTCACTGATATTTTTCCTACTACTAAAGATGTAATTAGCAACTTAGAATCAGACCATTTAGGCCAATTGATAGTATTTGAGACATTAAGGAAAAATACTTTGAGAAAACAAATAACTTTTGTACCAGTAACCTCCGACCGCGTGGAACGAATGAAGCAAAGTTTGGTTCAGGCGCTACCCTCCCTGTCTTCCGATATGAGTCCTAATAGTATGTATAATTCCGTAGTTAGTGGTGCATCAGTTTTTAGTGAGTGGGCTACTGCAGAGTTACATCAACGAAGACGTGCATTGTATGCCTTGTATAAAGAACGGCGGTTTAATACGAGTGATGAATTTAAAGAACATGTTAAGCAATATTCGAAGAAGTTCAAGATAGATTGTCATATCGCTAAGCGAAATTATCTTAGTAATAAAATAAAAAATAGCTCTGACATTATTAAAGCAACGTGGAAAGTAATTAATGTGGAAACTGGTCGCTCGAAACACGCAGTAAAAGATATTAAACTGAATATTGATAACAAAATTATAGATTCCAATTTTGAAGTAGCAACAGAGTTCGAAAAATTTTTCACCGAGATACCAGCATTCACAACTAAGGATTTAAATTCATCACCCTTATCTGCCGTCACATTATTAGAGGAAAACGTTCCTGAGTGTTGTAGAGACCTTTATTTTGAACATGTTTGTACCTCAGATATAGTAAAGGCATTTAAATCAATTAATGTCAAAAAAACTAGTGACCTCTGGGGGGTCTCCGTCCATGCCGTAAAATCCTTAGTTGAGGTTGTAGCGCCTGACTTAGCAGTTATATTCAACAACAGTGTTGACTGCGGCGAGTTTCCTGATCTAATGAAACATAGCAAAATAACTCCTTTATTTAAATCCGGCAGCCACTCTGACCCCACTAACTTTAGACCAATATCTGTGCTGCCAACTTTCAGTAAAATATTTGAAAAATTAGTTCTTTCTCAATTAGTACGACATTTTAACGTTAATAATTTAATGCATAATAAGCAATTTGGCTTCACACGGGGTCGCTCGACAACCGATGCTGGTGTTGAGCTAATTAAGCATATTTTCGATGCCTGGGAGGAGTCACAAGATGCTTTAGGTATCTTTTGTGATTTATCTAAGGCCTTCGACTGTGTTTGTCATGAAACATTGATCAGGAAACTACATTATTATGGAGTCAGAGGATCAGCACTAGATTTACTCAAGTCCTACTTAAATGGTAGAATACAAAGGGTAGATGTCAATGGACAGAGATCAACTGGGTCATTGGTCTCTATGGGTGTACCACAGGGATCAATATTGGGGCCTTTCCTGTTCCTTATCTACATAAATGACTTGCCATTCCTTGTAAAGACCCACCATGATATAGTATTGTTTGCAGACGACACCTCACTTATTTTCAAACTCAAACGACAGCAACAAGCTCACAGTGATGTAAACAATGCTATCTCTAAAGTAGTGAACTGGTTCAATGCTAATAATTTATTATTAAATGAAAAAAAGACTAAATGTATTAAGTTTGTCACTAATAGTAACGTAAGGAATGAGCAAACAAGTGTCGTTGTGAAGGATGAGGAATTAGAACTGGTAGATAGTACAGTTTTTCTTGGTATAACTTTAGATTCTAAACTTCAGTGGGGTCCCCATATTGTTAACCTCTCGAATAGACTTAGTTCTGCAGCTTTTGCAGTGAGCAAGATCCGTCAGTTAACAGACGTGAAAACAGCTCGATTAGTTTATTTTAGTTACTTTCACAGCATTATGTCATATGGTATTTTACTTTGCATTGTCAATATATTTATGAGAATATTATGTATGTACATAAAAACATTTGTAATTTTAAGAAAAACTGTGATGTACATAATATAAATACTAGAAATAAACATAAACTCGCGGTGCCCTTCACACGGCTCTGTAAAATTAAAAAATCATTCATGGGTAATTGTGTTCGATTTTATAATAAACTTCCGAATCATATTACTGACTTGTCAATTAATAAATTTAAGAATCATGTAAAGCGTGTACTCATTTCCAAAGCTTATTATACAACGCAAGACTACATGAATGATAAAACAACGTGGGATTAATTGTTATTCGAAATGGTTTCTTATTTTTACGTTTATTATTATTATTATTGTTGATGAAATTAATATTGTATTTTTTTGGACATTGGATTTTTCCTAGAAATATTCTAGACATGTATTTTTATATATACATATACCTAATTATATATTTTTTGTTTAACGATTATTTTTATATGAAATTGTATATTATAGACTCAATATTATTATGAACAATAATTTACAACAATAAATTGCTCTGATAATTAGGTTAGATTAAGATCATAATATATATGTAATGAACTATTCATAAGAGCTTGTAACTAGGCCTACATGAATAAAGATATTTTGAATTGAATTGAATTGAGGACGCTCTCGCACGTGAGTACTACACTACTACGTTAGCGGCACTTCGCCTAGTGGCACCACGCGCACGGCCAGAAGGGAACACTTAAGTACTCAGGTATGAAGATTGGTCATTACTATCAGTAAGTATGATAGTAATGAGTAATGACCAATCTTCATAGAAATATTCTGACCGTACTAATAGCAAGCTGCACTTTCCACCACACTGCTTCTGATTTTCCGAAATTAATGTAAGAAATTGCAATCCTGATAATTATGGCATCTTAACCACAGTAGTAAAGAGTACTATTGTACAGTATGGCCACTCCCGCTCCCCGCTGAAAGTGCCGCCCACCCGCTTTCGAACACTGAAATAGGTTTGTTTTAGTTTTTAGACTACTCTTGGCTATAATTCAATTTTTATTTGTTTTAGTATGGGAGAAAATCAAGCACCAAAAAGAGAACGAGAGGTTTGTAGCGGAAAATGACGAAGAATTTGAAGATTCCCTCGGAAATGTTGTCAACCGTAAAACTTACGAAGACTTGAAGAGGCAAGGACTTCTTTGAACATCATGTGTAGTATATTGACTATACCTATACCTACGTTAAGTAAATAAATAGCAAACACTATGGAGTGAATATAATTGTTGTTTATTTTAAAATGTAAATACCTGCCTGAAAACGATCTGAATCATCATCCATAAGGTATTTGTTTTTTCATGAAAATTTCACTGTCTAACATAAATAAGCATCAAAGCATCATCAAAGGCTAACACGATTTGCACTCATAATTTTAGAACAAAACGGGACTTAATCGCGTAAACACTTACATTTATATTAGGCCCGACGTTTCGAACATCACATTATGTTCGTGGTCACGGGTAGACTGGCGAGGAATTGCATCAACATCTTCTAGCCGCGCGAGTTTCTCGAACTACCCGCACTTGTTCTTGATTATTCACTTTTGCGCTAGGGTTGTCACTTTGCCTACACACAACACTCACGACATCAGCCGGTGTGTCCCTCGGTGTTTTTTCACGCTTACATTTGCTAATCACTGGATTCCACGAAGAAGAAATTCCCTGTCCCTCATTAAGCGACTGAGTCCCGTTTTGTTCTAAAATTATCATCAAAGGCCCTGAGAAATTGAACTCTATACAAAAGTGTACATAGGGTGACCCGTAACTGATCACGCCATGTTTACAAAAGAAATAAAAATATGTAGGCAGGCTTATATCTATTATTTATTCTGTGATAATCGCTATAGCCAATTAGCAAAATTCTGACCACGCTAGATTGAGAGCTGGCCCCGTAGCCGAATGGCATTTCTCCGACGCCAAACGAAAGCGATACGCCGCTGGCTCTGTCGCGCCAATACGCAAGCGCGCTGATATGGCAATGAAATAAAACATGCAGGCACGAAACCTTAGCGTGGACGGAGTAGATTCGTGGGGATTAAATAAAACAAGTTTAGTAATACTATGTAACGATTTGTCATGTTTATTAAGGGCGTGAGATTAGAATAAATTAAATGCAATAATAATGGCACTTAAGAGATTCATATTTATTCAAAGCTATTTGAGATTATGGCAAGTATAAGGTGGGTTAACGCAACATATTCAAAATGGAAATTAGTAAATTATTTGTGTCAAATGTCCTAGCCGCTTACTGTAGACTAGTTTTTTTTTAATGTAGAACTCTACGAATAGTCTGTGAAAGCGTCGTTACGCAAGCACCGTGAAGCTTTTAAGTTCGATAGCAACTTATTTGAGAATTACATTTATGTAACATATTGGTAGTTAGGTCGTTACCCGTAAAGTCGATTACGAACAAGATCTCACATTCACGCTGGCGATAAAATTTAACCTTAAGGACACAATAAATATCAACATACGACCAAGCATCCTTTACACACCCATTATAGGAAGACCAAAGGAATGATTCAACAGTTAAAAAGTTTCCCTATGTTAAATTGTGACAGTCACTGACCATGTCACAATTTTATCAAACAATTCATTATTACGACTTTTCTTATTAGTATTTGTGACAGTAAAACAAGTTGACAACAACCTAAAATAGTCTTTTGGTAAATTACACTTTCAAGTTCTGGTATCGACATTAAATAAATGTTATAAGACCTTCATGCTGGAGGTTCATTATTTATCAGTCAGTGCGTCATAATCATAATACTCATAATTAGTTAAAAGTGGTTTTCTGATTCACAAAGTAACCAGTCAAGTGTGAGTCTGACCAGAAATATATGCCTACAGCCATGTTGCGGAATTTCATTAGAACTATTTTTAACCCCCGACGCAAAAACGAAGGGGTGTTATAAGTTTGACGTGTCTGTCTGTCTGTCCATCTGTCTGTTTGTCTGTCTGTGTGTGTGTCTGTCTGTGGCATTGTAGCTCCCGAACGGATGAACCGATTTCGATTTAGTTTTTTTTGTCTGAAAGCTGAGTTAGTCGGGAGTGTTCTTAGCCATGTTTCATGAAAATCGGTCTACTATGTCGCGGTCGGGGTTTTTTCAAAATTTTAATTTTGTGGTAAGGTTATCTTCATACTAAAGTTACTAAACTGAACTGTCACCCCATACATCAGAATAACAGCGCCCTCCTGACAATACATACATATATTTCTGGTCAGGATTTACAAAGTATTTATCTTATATTTATCCAAAGGCCAACTCACGCTTGACCGTTGATGTGTCTAACAGTTTGTTATATTGGTTTTAATTGTAAGGTCCCGGTCAGCTGATCCGAAGACAACAACTCCGGACACGGCAAGCATCCCAGAGGCGCTGTCTTTGGATTCGTGATTAAGAAACGTCACTTCTTCTTGGACCGATCTATCACTTTACTCTGAAACCAAAACATTTTAAATACTTAATAAATCATCAAGAAGTTCAAGCAAATATGAGAGGTTTTTATTGCCTGTCAATATATTATTGACTGTGTACATGCCGTTGTCGAAGGTGGCGGGGCAACTAAGGTCAGCAAAGGATGTTATTCCATATCAGACGCCAGGCGTTTATAAGATTGACTGTAGCTGTGGTAGTTCTTATATTGGAGAAACCAAACGCACCATAGCGGAAAGGGTCAAAGAACATATCGCGGCGGTCAAAAAACGACAAATAAATAAGTCTGCGGTTGCCGAGCATTTGCTAGAGTCAGGACCGAACCACTGGATTGAACTGCATAATCCCAAAGTCCTTTCAACTGAACGTCTTTACTATAGCAGGAAAGTACGTGAAGCGATTGAAATCAGGAAACATCGTAATTTCAATCAAAATGAAGGGCAAGGGATTTCATCTTCGTGGAATCCAGTGATTAGCAAGTGTAAACGTGAGAAAACTTCCCGTCTCATACCATCGGATGTCGTGAGTGTTGTATGTAGGCAGAGTGGCAACCCTAGCGTAAAAGTGACTGATGACAATCAAGTGCGGGTAGGTACCTTAGCCAAGCTGACGCCGATCTCGCTGAGCCGCTTGTGCTGGTAGGTGAGCGGGTGGTGCAGCTTGGCGTCGCCGCGCTTGTAGAAGTCGCTATAGTCGAGCCGGAAGGCGAGTGTCTGAAGTGACACCTCACCGTGTAGGGCCAGCTTAAGGATCAGCGATGTTACGTGTACCCTGAAAGAGATTAAAGGGATGTTAATAAATCTTAGGTCACGAAACTAAGCAACTAATTCTAATATTTTCTATGAAAGTAATTTAATATGTTCTTAAGAGTTTAGCTTTTCTTTATTTGGAATCCAATTAATATTATGGAGAACGTGACCAATGCGCTAACGATCTCTGATATTATAACAAAATACAAATTTTTAATATATTGTCTTGGTAACTCCAGAAATAATTTTAGTAACGCCATAGATATGAAAGGTATCAGTCTAAGATTTGATTAGCCCATTTACCTGTAAGTCCGAGCCCAAACATTCAGATCAGCTTTTCTACTCGTCAAAAACTGGTGGAACACTTTCCTCTCTTCTTTATCCTTTGCTTCTTCTGCGGCCGTGATAGCGAATTCACCTAAAACAGTAATTGAAGTTAAGAAAAAAATGCTTACAGTGCGTTTAAAATCAGTTGACGATTCGGCTTTTACCCTTCGGCTTCGGTTAAGCGAGCAAGATAGATATAAAACCCGAATTGTTAATTGATATAATCGTACTGTAATGTATCTACATAGGCATTTCATTATTTTAGTTCGATTACATTGGGCTAGTGGTCAATACAGGCAGTAATCTAATCCAAAAGGATACTGAACTAACCTCTTGCTACTCTTTCGGCTTTCACTTGCTCAATTCTGTCCCTCCGGTCTAGTTCCGCGTTGATTCCAGCGTTTAGTTTCGCTTCGAACCGCCGTAACGCTAGGGTTTCTGTTAGCACGTTTCCAAGGTAGGACTGCAGCTCCTGTAAAGAACATGAACTATTTACTAAAAAGTCGAGCATTCAAAAAATCTAAATATTTTTTTCAGCAAATAGGTCACAGGGGCACTTTTACACGGCATATAGGTACATTCGGTCGCGGGGTCCGCTAACGCGTACTTCTCGTTTTCTCGATAGTGCTTATCGTTACGGAGCGTAAAATGTCGAGCAAGGTTTGCTTGAAATTATACACGAGTAAAACTAAGTACACGAGTAAGCTAAAACTTGCACGACATTGTTTTTGTTCGACCCGTTTTAAAATTGAACTATGTCTAATGTAATGTAATGTCATGGGTGTTTTGAGGGAAAAGTTCTCAATAGCAAGAGACGCGTTTCATCCGAGGCACCCCTCAAAAAATTCGCATGTTGTCTAATTATTTCCAAATAAAATTACTAGATGACGTTGGTGGACTAGGAAAATGTCACATCCGTTTCGTTGTTCATTAATATAATATACTTAGTGATAATAAACCTATATGTTGAGCTCAAATACGTTCAACAAAACGCAATCATTGTGCCAACAGATGTGACATCCATGTCACATCACAAATGTCATTGTATGCTTTATTGAATATTCATAATATGGATATTAAATATTTTAGAATCGCAGCAGCAATGCGAGTAGAGATACAGAATTAATAACTGTATAAATTAATAATTGTATGACCAATGACCTCATACATAAAATTACCAGTTTAGGTGACAGAAGGCGAATCCAATTTGTAAACATTAAATGTGCTAAGGAAAAGAATCTTTCCGATTTTCAACGGGACACGGCTGAAGAGGCGAGCTGGTTTCGACTGCGCCCATGCATCTCAATTGTCCAGAAAGTTCATTCGATAATCATTTTGCTTATAATAATCTGAGTAATCACAGTGAATGGTTTGACAGTATTTCAGCTAACATGTAGAGAGTCATGTGTAACATGTAGTCTTGGACACAACGCGGATAGTTAGGCCGCCAGGTGTGACACTTTGGATTACGTTTTACGTTTTTATAATAAATTAATGATAGTTTGTATTGTTTTGGTAATATATTTTCTACTCGTATACTACTCGTTTGGTACTCGTATAAACCTAAACTGAGATAATAAATGAATAAAAGGAAATAATTAGTGAAACTCTGACATAAGTAATAATTAATGAGACTAAATGCGTTTTCACATTATCCGATCCGATATCGGATGTAGGACTGATACCCCATACATTACAGGCGCTATCTTGGATTTTTCCCATTTAAATCCTTCCGACATCCGATATCGGATCGGATAATGTGAAAACGGACTAAGACAATAGATACCTTGTTAGTGTTATATACCTATGCCTATGTATATCCCACCAAAAACAGTCTGTTCAAAATAGCCGTCTTGATGGAGCTGCTTGTCTATCTCTAAAAAGTAATGAAATCTACATAAAGTTCCTTACTGCGATTTCTTTATTATTATAGTTAACTAGCCTTTGCCCGCGGCTTCGCTCGCGTTAAATTCGAAAATCTCTCCACAAACTTCCACCCTCCATTCTAAGGAAGTGGGGGGATATAAAAAGAGACAAAAAGTAGCCTATGTCACTTTCCATCCCTTCAACTATCTCCACTTAAAAAATCACGTCAATACGTCGCTCCGTTTTGCCGTGAAAGATGGACAAACAAACAGACACACACACTTTCTCATTTATAATATTAGTATGGATGTTGTGTGACTTGGCCGTTGAAGTGTAGCGGTGCTGGCGACAGATTGGTGCAATGGTGTCATGGAGCACCTGGTTATAAACTTCTTTAATACCCTTGTATATAAAGAAGTTTATAAGTTTCATATTCGATGGTCCGAGCTAAGGTTCGTAAAGCCATGAAGCCGAGCTGATAATCATTGTCGCTAAACGCCGATCGAAACACAGTCTGAACTGAAGTGGGTGATAAACGTACGATACGAGCAGGTATGCGTACTTATGGCTCGACGACCTTTTTCGATTGTGTGTCACCGTAAGTACGCGTAAAAACCGCTGCGCATAGTAGTCGACCATCCAACGCGTACTTGCTCGTACGCCTATCACCCACTTGACGTCGCGCCAACACTTTATGGAAAAAGCGGGTTTTCGACAACTACCAATAAGATTTTAGACATTCAAAAATCTTCAATAATACTCAACTGTTTCGGTCGCACTCGTTCAAATATATGATAGGATTGGTATGAGCGAGACGGTCAGGAGATTGATTGTCAACATGATATCTATCATAAACACCGTTCGAAATGGCCTCATTAAAATCTAAATTTTAAATATATTGAAAGTAATATTACTAATCATTGACGTCACGCTCAAAATGAAAGAGATAGAAAATTTGACAGTATGGTACTCTTTTGCATACATCTGACATACACAGTCCAAGCTGCTGCAGGGTAATTTCCTTGCATGGCGTCTGTGTGTTACCACAATTACGACACATTTTCTGATTTAATCGATCGGACCACTTTTTATGTTCCATAATATGAAAGTGGTGTTCAGTGTTCAAGAGTAAACGAACTCTGTACCTGCGTCGTGTGGTGTATCATGGCGTGCACGGCGTGGCGCTCGAGCGCGGCGCGGTGCAGCGCGAGCAGCGTGTCGAGCGGCTGGCGCGCGGCCGCCGCGCTCAGCAGCGCCTCCCACGCCGGCTCCACGGCCACGCCGCTCGCCTCCTGCAGCGCGCCGCACAGCCGCAGCGCTTCCGCGCGCAGGCACGACACGCGCCGCATCAGGCCCCACACCTCTGCGAATACAACGTGGATATAATAGGCTACTTGCCTCCTAGTCAAATCAGAACTGTCAAAACGAATTTGAACGACTTGCTAATATGGAATTTATATGAAATCGAGTTGAGTGACGTCACGGTCCACTCAGTTACTTTATATATTTCTACCCGACTTATTAAATAGAAATTGGATTTAAAAAAAAACTTCTGTCCATGCATTTCTTATAGTTATCTGATGCTTTATTTCGTGCATGGTATAAAATATTTTATTTTAACTACAGTCAAGTTCCCTATTATCACAGCTCATGTCACGGCTCATGAGACCCTGGAGTCCGCTTGGCGACAAGTGCGTAAGAAGCCTGTTCGTTAATTTAGTAAAAGCTTAGGGATGTCCACATTATTCTAGAGCATCCTCGTGGTTGGGTATGGACATCACTAAAGAATACTCTCGAGACGAACTATGTGCCGAATGTAGATCTCTAATACACAACAGGGCTCGGAGACCGGTTAAATTTTCAAATTTCTTTTTCGCTCGAAAAACCGCTATTTATAAACCGGTTTTTAGGGGAACGCTTTCATAAAGGTTTCGTTCGATTAACAAAATAAACGGGTTTATTCCGCAGCATGATAGGTAATATTGTTCTAACCAAACAAAAAAGTCGCTGCGTGAACGTAGGCATTTTGCGGCGCCGGTGCGTCTCGCCGCTCGTCGAATAAATCGGTTTATTTCGGTTAAAATAAAGTTCTCATAACGTTCGCGTTTTTTACAAAGTTCGGAGTAAAATCGAAATAAACCGGTAAAACATAAACCGGTTCCGAGAGCCTTCACCAGGCATATGCTGAGTTTCTTCTGCAGTACATGAAGCATTAAAGACATTAATTGAACAGAAGAATATTCACGTCGAGTTTTTACATCGTCGATCCCACATCAGTGCGTCCTACCCGTCATGACGTACGGGGCCGAAACGTGGACACTGACGGTACGGCTGGTCCACAAGTTCAAAGTCGCTGCTATGGAAAGGGATGCTCGGCGTCTCTTCGGGATCGCAGTATGGCAAAGTGATCGATCCAGCTGAAGTGGCACGCATCGTAAAGACTGTGCTGAGTGGAGATCCGCAAGCGTAGTGTAGGACGGCCTCAGGCAAGGTGGAGCGACGATTTGCGCGGGATGGCTGGCTGGATGAACAGATCGCGCGATATGTCCGCAGTGGAGCGATAGGCTGATGATGATGATCGTAAAACTGGCAGCTTGAACAGCTGGCTGAACAGCGCGCGTGTCAGAAGGGGCCACCTAAATCTCTACACAATAGTACCTACCTGGCATATGCTTGAGTTTCTTCTGCAATATCGCGTGATCTAGCCACGCGTCGTAAAGGCTCTGTTCTATCCGTTTCACGCGCCATAACTGGCTAAACAAAGCGCGATACCGCGCAGCACAAGAAGGCGGGAAGAGAGTGCCGAGCGGGCCCGACACGTGATACTGGAGCGCGAACACGTCCCAGCCGCATTCGTCGCGCCCGTCGCCTGTGAATATTTTACTTACTATACTTTCATAATTACTCAGAGGAGAGGGAGATACTTATACATTATATTTTATTTGTAAGGAAAAGTTACAGCTAAAGTTACAATAAGGCTTATAACATAGAAACAATGAGCCAATAACAAGGTTCCACAGATAGACATAGTCGTAGTAAATAGTATTTGGTGAGCGAAATCCAAGCGTTAGTCTAAGACTACAATATTTTTTAGTTCCGTGTCAATTACCTACTCTTGAATCACAACAAAGAAAAATACGCATTTTTAAAATGACCTAAAACGTTAAACTGCACATATTTAGGATCAATTTGACATGTTAACTGTAAAATGTCTGTACCATTGTGATACAAGTTGACTTGTAAACTCTCCAACACATGCGGCGGTTCGTACTGCGCAGAAGTAGCGCGCACGGCCGCTTCCAGCGTACAAGTGAGGTTGTGGACGAACAGAGACGTCGCAGGCTTGTTTAACTCGTCCCTGAATCACAAAAAAACACGTTGATATGTCAGCAAATACAAATCAAATCAAATTTATTTATTTACAGTACACGCATAACGGTGCCGTAAGACACTTGATCAGGGTGAGAACACTCTTTTACGGGCGCATAATTTTGCATTCATGTTCATAAAATCACCTTGCGAGAACAGATACCACATGCTTCAAGATTTGTTGATGATGGTGTGTTGACGGTTGTGACTGCGTCTCGAGGTAAAACAAAAGCTAGTTTCCTACACATAAAATGAAATATTTTGCAGTGCACGAAATAAAGCACCACAATTAGAAGAAAAATATGGACAGTGCTTATGTTTAAACATAATTTCTATTGAATAAGTCAAAGAGAAAGATATAAAGTAAACGAATTGACCGTGACGTCACTCCTCAGTATTTCATAGTAATTCCGTATTAGCAAATCGTATTAGCCGTTCTTATAAAGAAGCTCATTTGACTAGTAGGAAACAGCCTATTGTACAAAAATATTTAAGTTTTAGTTTTAATCTTAATACTCACTTTAACAGCGTCATGAGATGGTGAACAAAGTCACCCTGCGAGAACAGCAGGTACCGGCGATGTGCGACTAAGTGGTCGACTATGTGGTGGTGTGTAGTAAGTGCGTCTAGTAACCGTAGAGACACGGCCGAGTGTGCGTCCGCTACCGATGACCGGAAGCCTTCCGCTTCCCACCATGGTATCGTCGAATTGGATTCTGAGAACAGATATTATTGTTTTGGTATAGAACTGAACTATTCATCCCGGTAACAATTGCCACATATATAGCGAAAAAACACTTTTCTTGAATTAGCAAACCTAATAGTTATCAATCAACTAAGTGCAAATTTTCAGGTTTTTAAATCAACATCTTTCATTAGGGTTGAAATTTTGAAAATCTCATTAAAAATTCAACTTTCAGATAAAAAAAAAATTTCGGCAGTATTATGTTTAGTATATGTTATTGAATACATATCATTATGAGAAACTACAAAAAGTTGAAAATAGCGTCACGAATCGCCAAAGTTTGTCTATACATTCGCCAAAATAGCCGCTAAAATACTGAAAATCGGCGATTTTTAACTATTTTCGCAATTTTTGGTAGTTTCTTGTAATAATATGTATCAATAATGTATACTTAACATAATACTGCAAAAAACATTTTTTATTTAAAAGTTGAATTTTCTTGTATGAGATTTTCAAAATTTTTCCAGAAGATGTTGATTTAAAAAGCTGAAAATTTCTTCATTCCTAACATCCGCTCCACCCTAATATATACTAAGTGCGTTTTCACATTATCCGATCTGATATCAGATGTAGGACCAATATCCCATACATTACAGGCGCCATCTTGGATTTATTCCGTTGAAATCTTTCCGACATCCGATATCGGATCGGATGATGCGAAATCGGACTAAGACAAACTTATTTAGGCCCACAATTACAGCCCAATACATTCCGACCATAGATCCATCGTGAATGGTGCGTCATCCTGAATCTTGTCAACTACACGAAGGTTGATGCTGCAGCCGCACGCGTCACTTGGAATGTTTGGCGATCAAAGGGGGTCGTTAACTAGAAGTCGTGGATGTTATTCCATATACCTCTGGGTGTAGCCCTTTTACGCAGATGCGTTGTGACGTCTGCGTCGGTTCGCGCCCCATTTTCGTGAGGCGGTCTCACGTCATCGTTTTAGGAATAAGGTACAGCGGGGCAAATCTCGACTGGGCGGCAATTGTAACTAGTCCATTTTTTCCATTATTACACTATGATGTTCAGTTCTACATGTCTCCACTGAACACGCCTACCATACATAACTGGTGGACACTTAGTGAAAATATTGTAAAACATGGAAAAAATGGACCAGTTACATTTGCCCCTCAGTCGAGATTTGCCTGCTGTACCTTATTCCTAATACGATGACGTGAGACCGCCTCACGAAACCCCGCTGTACCTTAGCTGATCGATGGAATGAACTAGGCGACAAAATTCAAGCAAAATTACTGACCAGTGGTATGCTTTAACAAGGCCTCCAAGCACTCCGCGTGGTCGGTGGGGTCTGTTGAGCCCTTGGGGCACGCCTCTCGCATGAAAACGACACTCTTGCCAGTGGCGAGGATCTGCGCCGCCTGCTCCTTTGATATGAAAGATGGCATCATCCATTCCCTGGAACAAACTTGTTACTGAATGTGCTATTTATGTTTATTTCAATGGAATACGAAGGCTATTTTATCAACTAATTATTCTGTATTTCTTAATTTTGTCGCTTTAAGCAAACTGGAAGGAGCCACAAGTGATATTCAGTAATTAATCAAGAAAATTCACCTGACTCTGTATTTGTCATGCCACATTCTTTCTATTTCTACGCCGCTTCTACTCTCGATGAAGAATTCATTGAAGGGATCGTCAATTTCACCTGAAACAAAAAACTTTGAAAACTACAGAGTGAAGTAGTTTTTTCAAACACAACAGATTACCGAAACCCATGGACACCTTGGTCGCGCGATAAATGATAAAACATCGGGCCGTCCCTATCGCACTTACAAATAGTGAGCGCGACCATGATTGCCCTGCTGCAAATGGGGTTATAAATGTGTTGCCGGCTTTTATGATGGGAATACTCTTTTTTTCTTGAAGAATTAAAGGTTACATATAAAAATACTGATAACTGGATAAATTTTTAAGCACTACAGCGTTTTCAGCATGGCTTATGACTGATTGCGCAGAAAATTCACCATGTCCATAAATAATAAAAGAACTTACCATGTAAAAGCCACCTTGTGAGCATCAGCAGCAGAGGATAAGTAAGCGCAGTGAGCAGGCGCCGCGCCAGGACCACTACTCTTTCGTCCCCGTGCCTCACGAAGCGGTGTACGCAAGATGCCAGTTCACCACCTAAAGATAATAATTACAATTGTAATTTTCTCAATTTATTGATTTGACAATACTCGCTATTAATGGTAGTAGCTAATAATTAGAGATGGGCCGAATATGGACTTTGCCGAATACGAATATTCGGCCGAACATTCGGTTCAGCTCTTACCGAACCGAACATTAAGCCGAATATTCGGTTACGCCATATTTTTAAAGGGGATGTTAATTTAAACTATTAAATGATTGATAATAGTTACATATGTTACCACAACTATGTTTTTATCATTTAGAGGATAACTTAAACTTAGTTAAAACGACTCTGAGCTCTTCTCAACTCTCAACTTTTCAACTTTTTTTACAAAACAATTGTATTTATATTTTGACACAGGTTTCTCTCTTTTTAGCAGTTCCTTAAAAAGCTACTAAAATAGGAGCTTATTATCCAGTGGAATACGTAAGATCTTCATTAGTTATTTACTTTGTTTATTCGGTAAATATTCGGCAATGCAACCGAATTATTCGGCCGAATACGAACATTGAAAAACTTGCCGAATATGCCGAATACCGAATATTTACCGAATATTCGGCCCATCTCTACTAATAATAGTCGCTATTTTAAACTTAACTCTTTTTCATACAGTCGTCATTACTTTATATTTTATAACAAAAAATAGACTCAAACAGCACGACCTATACAATACGTCAAATGTTTCCAAGAAAATACGAGATGGTGGTCGGATTGTTTACCGCATCCGTTTATATTTAACCCCCACCGCAAAAACGACGGGGTGTTATAAGTTTGGCGTGTCTGTCTGTCTCTCATTGCTTTTTAATTTATTTTCGATAACTTTGTGGAGACACTTCCATTATTTAATAGTTTTTATGTTATTAGCACCCTATAGAGCACCAAATCCACACCCATCGTTAAAAGACTTCTTAAGTTTAGAAAAATGATCCGCCCTATAACGTACATGAGGTTGGGGAGTTACGCCAAAACGTACCAACAGTTTTTTTTTTAGCTTGGTGGATACGGCAAAATGCTCTTTCAAACTTGGTAGAACTGCCGATGTTTTTTAGAGCGTATCGGACGTTTTTTTAAAAGTATCGAGACGTTAAATATACCATTCGATAGAGAAAAAAAAATCTGAGCATAACTCATTTTTGCCATTTTGTCCCTTACGCCCTTTGAGACTACGGTCATCGATATGTACCTTTTTTATGGTAAGCAGTATGGGCAATGTTGGCAAGCCACGTCAGTCGATGTAAAGGCTCTTGGGCCCACACTGCAATCCTTCGCAGAGTCGCTCCACCGCCATCTCCTTCACTTGCCTAAAATGTACAGAACATTAATATTTCATTCCAAAATCTGAGATTCCACTGTATCACTGTACACTCAGAAAGACGTGCGAATCGGATACAACGTGCCATGCGAGTATAGCCGAATAGTTCGACAGTGGCTACAGTAATTTTAAATACCTACTGTTATTTACTGAGTGGAGGAAATTTTATTGAAGTGCTTAACTAACCCCCGACGAAAAAACGACGGGGTGTTATAAGTTTGACGTGTCTGTCTGTCTGTCTGTCTGTCTGTCTGTGGCATCGTAGCTCCCGAAGGGATGAACCGATTTAGATTGTTTTTTTTTGTCTGAAAGCTGAGTTAATCGGGAGTGTTCTTAGCCATGTTTCATGAAAATCGGTCTACTATGTCGCAGTCGGGGGTTTTTTCAAAATTTAAATTTTTGGTTACTGAAGTTCTTGATAAAAAGGCCCACGTGCCGCTGGAGAAAGTCCGAGTCTAGTTATACATATATTAAAAGCTTTTGCCTGGTGTTGTCTGATCTAAGCAGTGGGATCATAAATTACACAAATTATTTCTATGATTGAATACTGACCTGTGACTGGAGGAGAGCAACACTGCGATAGTACTCTGTAAGCTCATCTCTTATTGAAGACACTAAGCCTTCACCCATTAGACCTGAAAATTTCCAATTTCTCATTGTATTACTACTATGGATATTTTGTCTAACATTACAATTTTTGCTTGTTAGAAAAGGCAGTTATTTTATTCAACTCTTTTGATAGCCATTAAGGTTGAACTTGAAACAATTTCTCATGACAAAACTTTCAGAAGTTTAATACCTTGAGGCATTAAGCCAGAGTTGGGGTCAATGAACTCTTTGAGCCGGTCATGGAGGAAGCCAAGGTGCGCTATGCGAGCATACAGCATCTGCATCGGTCGGGGTCCATTGCACGCATCGCGGGACTTGATCCCGGTGGCTGCTAACACCACGTCTCGGATGCAACTACGATCACGCTCGAGAGCTAATGCATCTGAAAGTTAAATAAGTAGATAATGTTTGACGACCGGTCTGGCTCAGTCGGTAGTGACCCTGCCTGCTGAGCCACGGTCCTGGGTTTGAATCCCGGTAAGGGCATTTATTTGTGTGATGACTGTGATGAGCACAGATATTTGTTCCTGAGTCATGGATGTTTTCTATGTATATAAGTATGCATTTATTTATTTAAGTATGTATATCGTCGCCTAGCACCCATAGTACAAGCTTTGCTTAGTTTGGGGCTAAGTTGATCTGTGTAAGGTGTCTCCAATATTTATTTATTTAATGGTATAATATGCTGTGGACATAAGATGCGGTAAAATAAGGAATACCTGTAATAATAACTATACCTACCTGATGTTGGTAGAGCTAATGCCATGTTGCTAGGGTTTGATGGAAGACTCTGGTTGGAGCCCTGTTTTAGTACATTGTTGTCCCAACTTGATGATACAGTTATTTTGCTGCTAGTACCGGAAGCTGGTATGCCATTACCAGATTGCTAAGAACAAAAAAATAACAATGAGTAATAATATTTTTATCTTTATCATTTTAGGATATAATACAGAACACAACAAGTTATAACAATCGCGATTTCTTGTCATTTAAATAATTTTCTGGGAAATAATTTAACACATTTACTACCAGACTAAAAATGGCGCACTACGTCAGAAACCGATCGTAATTTATAACCGCCTACTTGTATGGCGAGAACATGCACAGTGGCTTTATTTGTTCAGATGCCAAGCAAAGTTCAGGATTGCCCACTAGGCGGGTTCTTGGTTACGAAAGCTGTTAATAAATCTATTAAAATTTAATGGGTGTGACACTTTAAAACAACTTTTAGCAGTAAGGGCCCATTCTCATGGTGCTTTTACTTGTGATGTGCTTTTCATTACATTGTGGTATTTGACTGATTTTTCTGATCTGTATATAACCACAATAGTACACAGTGTAACTAAAATAATGTGCGAATTCCCACACCATGTAAATGAACCTCCACCCACACCGCGCACACCGGCACACTTTGCATGAGATATTAGGACCCCCCCACCATAGTCAATCTGTCAACTAATAATACCCAAGAAATTACATATGTATAAAACTATTTTATCCCATCTGTAGGCCTAGCACATGATTGCCGCGAGATAGATGACACGTCTTCTTCTAACTGTATTAACCTTTTAACCGCCAGAAATTTTTGATCGAGCGTGCTCGTGTCGCCACCGACAGGTATTGTACCACGCAGAGTAAGGTTGGCATAGTTATGGGAGTTATAAATGGGCTGTAAAAACCAAATCAGATCTTTGTCTTATTTATCAGACTATGGCGGAATGAGCTGGATATGTGATGTCTTATACACCGTGTTTCACTTAACACTAAAAACCTGAAAACAGTTTGTTCAGAATCGAGAGTAGAATCGATTGAGCTATATCTTGATGGGGGTAATATTTTTATTTAAATTAGTATTATTAGTTATTTTTTACGTGCCCATTCTATTGTACTCGTAATACAACATTGTGTATATCGCATTGCTAGAGGTTGTTTACCTTTTTTCAGTATTTAGGGGTATTAATACTGGCCGGTTACTTGGACGATTATTTTTTCCGCTACTAGTTTGACGTTGTTTGTCAGTTTAATCTTAATGTTTATCATAAGTCATAACAAATTGAACTCGTACCTAATTACAACCTTGTCATTTTGAATATTGAGTTAATTTGCTTACTGCGATTACCTGTCCAATTTGAAGTTTACTGTGACAAAGCTTTAAAGTGTTTTACAGTGACATCTTAGCTGTCTATTGGTAAACCTTATGTCGTTGCAGTAACGTACACAAATAAATAGTCTTATGGTTTATGATGGTAGTTAGCAATTATTTTATTGAGTGTAGAGCTAAAAGTCAAGTAGAGCTGTACAGAAAATTAAAAATTCAATTAAAAAAAAAGTAACGATCAGATTAAAAGATGAATACTCTAGATGAGTTTAAAAAAATAAAAATCAGTTGGGGTGTCTGAGGTTTTGAGTGATACCGGAAACACCGTGTATATCAGACTCTGGCGGTTAAAGGGTTAATGACATAAGGATGGGTAGTCTATCTCGCGGCAACATACTCTCGTGGCAATCATGTGCTAGGCCTACTGGACTAGGTAATATTAACCTGCCTGATATATAAGCTGCCTGTGCATTAGCAAAATAATAATAATAATAATAAGTTTCGTGACACATTGGTTTTACTGATAGGTATGTCATGCATGTAAATGTGTTTTTATGTTGAAAAATAATATACAACATAACTGAGAAAGAAAGCCATAATACTTACTAATGGAGGCAAATTTGGAATGGGAAAAAGTTGATGGGTGGATTGTTTGTCTTGCTTTGACTCTGACAATGTCAGAAGTAAAGTTAGTACTGCAGCCCGCTGTTTGAAAACCATCTGAAATATTACAAATTATTAAAAAATAAAGGTTCACATAAATTTCAATAACTTCTCAGCAACTTATGAAATGAGGAACCATTGGAATTTTCATTTATTGTAATAATACTTTTCATCTTACTGTTTGTTTGAAAGACCAATTTCCACCTCTTCAGTTGAAAAGTATGGTAAATTATTAACTTGGAAATGAACCACATACAATTTTTGTCTAGAAATTATTATTATTGCTCAAGCAATATTATTTTAAGGAAGATTAGTAAACCAAAAATAACTTACACATTGCTTCAATTTAGAATAGCATTCATCAAACTTCTCTGCATCTCTGGCCGATCCTGACAAAAGATGAGAGTGTATCTTGGAACACAGCTGCCTCTCATCTCGAATCGACCGAATCTTCTTACCAGTAGGTGTGAGGTATGTCACTGCTAACTCATGAGCCGCATCTTAAAATAGTAACTCAATGTTCTTTAGTGTTAAATAACATTTAGTAATTGCATTTTTAATGTTCATGTGTCTACTGCCATAGGCAATGAAGCAGTAAATATGTACACAATACCTCTTTTGAATAATGTAATCAGACTTCTAAAGTAATCTTGGATACTATTCATAGGATACTGCGATAAAGATAATATTCTAAAAGATATAAAAATTAAGATAGCAAGTTTGTGGATTTAATTGACAGTTATAACATTATTTTGAAAATGGAATCATACCTGGATCTGATGATAATACCACGCATAATTTGCGTAGATTTTCACTTATACTACTTGATAAATCCATATTTCTAGTAGTTATAATCTTAGATAACAATTGGAGTGGTAATGAGAAGTAAATTCATCACAATTCACTTGTTATTTTAATTTAAAATGTTGATTGAGACGAAATTATAATGCCAAATACAACCATTTATACCATAGAGAATTTAGGGTGGCTTACACGATCTGTCAGAATCTTTGACAGGTCCAAATTGTACTTATTTCTAAAACAATTTTATATTCGTAGTAAATATTGCCTGAAATTTAAGACTTCTAAATACTTAAACTTATAAAATAACTAAATCCTTTCCTTAGGCAAGTTGCTCCTAATATCATATAATAAGTATATCCTATTATAAACTTTAGCTTCTCAAATGTCTACTTAAATTTGGACTTTGTACGAAACTGTAAAAAAATGAACATCATTGGTAAATGGTCAGTACTGTCCGTCAGACTGTCACTAGTGTCACTGTCACGCACATGGTGTTGTGTTGTATTCGCGGTACCAATTTATATCAAAAAGCTTTTCAAAAAAAGTTAATATCTAGTGCAATATTCCTCCTTAAGTATCTCTATTAACTTTATCAGATTTTCACTGCTCATGTTAAAATAAATTACCATGTCCGAAGAAAAAATATATCCAAAATTTAAAAGCTTAAGCGATAAACTTTCGAAAACCACTTTAAAGGCCATTAAAAATATGGGATTTAAGCATATGACTGCGGTACAAGCAGAAGTACTACCCATAGCTCTCGAAGGTCGCGATGTGGTAGCCACAGCAAAGACAGGTTCAGGAAAAACATTGGCTTTTCTGGTTCCTGTTGTGGAATCTATAAGTAAACACACTATGGATAGTCCAATCGCCAGTGAGACTCATTTGAAACTAAATTTTAAATAATTCTTTAGGAAAGAAATCCTGACAACTCATATTTGCCCAATTTTTTTTTTAGGTACATTGTGTATTGTTATATCACCCACCAGAGAGTTAGCTACACAGACCTATTCAGTTTTGCAAGACCTACTCTCATATCACAGCACAATTACATCGAGTTTGGTAATAGGAGGTGAGAACAGAAAAAACAGAGTGCAGAACTATCGACAGGTAGATTAGTCATCTTTTTATGTTAACATTCATAAAATAATGGTTCAATTCATTCAGACATACAGCAGAAGCAGAGCAAAAGCAAGCACAAGCAGAAGACTATGCCACTCAGTTTAATGTCTATTGAGACTGTTGCCAGTATCAAGGTTGTGAGGTGATCTCATGATTGGTGACCCGGTCATCCTTTTGTGATGAATAAAGACAATAAACCTTTTTTTTTTAAATTTGCAGGTGTTCATATAGTAGTTGCTACTCCAGGCAGATTATTTGACCATATGCGCACAAAAGAATTTGACTATACACTGTTAACTGCTTGGTCTTGGATGAAGCTGACAAAATATTTCAGTATGGGTTTGAAGAGGATTTGAAACAAATTATTGGCAGACTTCCAAGTGAGTATTGAAATGATGTTTACATTAAAATACCAATAATCTCTTTGTTTATGTTTTGGTAGAGGCTTTTATATCTACTATATACATTCTAATATAGTATCAGATCCTATGGCGGCTGTGGCTGTGTCCAGTCTCCATAATTTTAATCAGCTAATTGGTTTCCATAATATTCAAAATAAAAGTATGCAAAGTTTTAACTAAATCAGACACACAGACAAGAGACAGGTCTAAATTAAATAAAAAGCTTGTAAAAATAAGAAAAGTCCCTACAAAATGTCTAAAATGTCATGCTCTGGTTTTCAGGAAAAAGACAAACATTGTTATTTAGTGCTACAGAGGCAGAAACAACACAAGCTTTGATAAAGTCAGCCATGAAAGATGATGTCCAATCTATTAACATGAGTGAAGATAACACAAGGGCAACTGTTGAAGGATTAAAACAGGGGTTGGTAACTATTCTAATGTAATGTAGTGATATAAATATAGCCTTCCTTGGCAGTGATGCAACTGCAACCCATATTGCATAAACCTCCAAAATTAGAAACTTTTATGAGTCACGTGCCCGTGTAAGGTGTTGCTTACATTTGTAACAATTTTAGAAATTAACTCTTTGTGTTGCAGGTATGCAATATGCGAGACAGAATACAGATTACACTGGTTGCATAAATTACTAAAGAAAACAGCATCTTCAAAAGTAATGGTCTTTTTCTCCAGTTGTAAGTCTGTTATTTTCCACTATGAATTCTTTAGTAAATATTGTCAAGCAGCAGTATTGTGTATTCATGTAAGTATTCATTATAAATACAACAAAAATAAGTTTTTAAGTAGTTTTTAACATTGTCCAAATTGCAAACCACAAGCACACGTTGACAGTCTTTCCTATACCTGTCTTTGGTAACACAAGATAGAATATCAACAATAACAGACAAGCAAATCTAACAATAGTTATTTGTTATACAAGGGGGCAAAGTTGTATTTTAACGCCGAGTGTGGAATGGAAAAACGAGCAAGTAAAAGGATTCTATAGTTGAACCACGAGCGAAGCGAGTGGTTCGAGAATAGAATCCTGAACTTGCGAGTTTTTTAACACACGAGAAGTAAAATACATTTGCACCCGAGTGTAACACAAAACTTTTCCCCTCACTGTAGCGAGGAAACTACAACGCAAAAAATGCATTTATCACTGCTTCCAGTGGTTCCCCGGGAGGTAAAACATCTTTATTACTAGATTCACATACTTTTATCAATTTTAAAGCAGTTAATCTTATACTATTAAACGAGCAATTCTTGTATATTTATTTATTTATTTATTTATTTATTTATTTATTTATTTATATATACCGACGATCTTGGAAACCGCTCTAACGATTTCGCTGAAATTTGTTTTGTGGGGGTTTTCGGGGTGAAAAATCGATCTAGCGTAGCCTTAGATCCCGGAAAACGCGAATTTTCGAGTTTTCATGAGTTTTTCTTTCGCATTTGTAAACGTAAAATATGGTCCTTAATTTCGCCGCGCGCGCATCGATTCCGCTTAGCTCAGTCGCACGAGGTCGGTCTAATGTACGCAGATAGATCGTAGGTGTCAGGGTTTCGAATCCCGGTCAGAAATTAAGTTTTTGTTTTTTGTCTTTTTTTTTGTTTTTGTATTTATAAGAGTTTTTTTTTTATCTAAAGACGTGATATATTAAAATAGAACCGAGCGAAGCTCGGTCGCCCAGATATTTTGACTTTATTCAAGATCAAATTACTTTACCCACTAGTGGATAAAATGCGTTTTTACCCGCTGGTATTAAAGGACAAAACACGTGTTTCCGAGCTAGTGAGGGGAAAAGAGTTTTATCAACTCTGATATCTTCATTAGATGGCACCACATTCATCTATTTGGGAATCTTGTACATTCTCAGTGAACATTTATTAGCTCAAAGGGCATATGATTGAAATGAAGCTAATAAAGTCATTACTTTTTACTTTGACAGTAATTACTCTATATACTCAATCCTCTTTGGCCAGTAACTGCAGTCTCCCTTAAAATCTGTCTAATGAGCTCCAAACTTAATGTTGTCATTTAGAAGTATCTAAAAGCATTCTTGTGTTTTAGGGGAAAATGAACCAAGCTGATAGGACAGCAACAATAACAAATTTCTATAATTCCAAGAATGTGGCATTATTTTGCACAGACCTAGCAGCCCGTGGTTTGGATATACCAGCAGTTGACTGGATTGTCCAGTTTGATCCTCCAGCTGATACAAATGTAAGTATTTTTATTAAATTCATAGATAGGTAAGGTACTTATAGGACTGTACTGTAGGTGTAAATGCTGCATTTTCCTGAAAACCATATGGGTTCATCACAGTCATCATATCAACCACAGTTAACACACACATTAACGTCATGAAGCAGGCAAAGTCTATGGCTATAAAAAGCCGGTCGATTTACATATTTACCCCTTCTATTTGTTATTTTTCCAGGAATACATTCATAGAGTTGGAAGAACTGCAAGGGGCATAGGAGCTGCCGGGAACGCAGTCTTGTTACTGCGGCCAGAAGAAAGAGAATTTGTGGATCATTTACAAGACGCTAAAATTTTCATGGACAAGTTTGAATCATGGAATCGCTATTATAACTTACAGCCAAAGGTACAGTCTAGATTTGACTGAATTTCATCAGCGTAGATTTCTCTATTGACTCTTAATATCCAAGATTTGTTTATTTGCAGTTAGACGCAGCATTCAGCGATCCCAATTTCCACCAGCTAGCTGTAGACGCTATGGAAGGCTACATTAGATCTTTCGAAGTCAGAAAGCTGAAACACGTATTCAACTTGTTGACCTTAGATCTTAACGCTGCTGCAAGATCTTTTGGATTGAAAGAGAAGCCTGATGTCGATATACGTAAGTATTTTGATTTATTTTGACCTCTAGGCACTAACCTAAAAAACACAAGTATGGGCTACTTTGCAGCTTCTTTTTAAGAAGTCAAAAAATTTCAGCTTCGAAAATAAAAAAAAATATTTCAAGTAAAACTGAACAATTGTAAAAAACATGTTTTAGAAAAATGTTTTGGAACTTTTACTAAATGACCGACTTGGTATAATATAGAATTTATATGCAATAGCATTGAGTGACGTCACAGTCAACTCAGTTATTTTATATATTTTTACCCGACTTATTAAATAGAAATTGTATTTAAAAATAACATCTGTCCATGTTTTTCTAATAATTATCTGATGCTTTATTTCGTGCACGGTATAAAATATTTTATTTTAACTACAGTCAAGTTCCCTATTAGGCATGCGCGGATCCAGGGGGGGGAGGTCATGGGGGTCATGACCCCCCTGGAGCCTAAGTTGGCCATACAAATAGACCACGTGACCCCCCCTGGGGCCCCGGGCCTTTACCACGTGACCCCCCCTGGGCACGAAGCTGGATCCGCGCTTGCTATTAGGTATGATAAAGAGAGCTTTTCAGCTGTCTAAATTGCAGCCTCCTCAACCTAGGAATTTAAAATGTGTTCAGATATTTTTGCTAGCCTAAATGTGCGCTCCAGAACGGGAATAACTGACGTAGCTGCAACTGCTGCCAAGCTTAAATGGGACTGGGCGGGACACGTCTGCCGGATGCCGGATGCCCTGTGGGCCAAGATAGCCACACATTGGGTACCACAAATTGTAAGGCGTCGCGGTAGACCTCGCCAGAGATGGCGCGACGAGCTTGACGCCTTTGACGAGGACTGGTGGGAGACTTCAGGGGATAGGGATGCGTGGAGGAATTTGAGGGAGGCCTTTGCCCAACAGTGGGACAATATGGGCTCTTAATAATAATAAATGTGAAAACTCGACCTTACTTATTGCTGCTCAAAGTTGAAACGCAGTAAATTGAGATTAATTTGAATATATTTCGATATTTTAAAAATTAGATTGGTGAACTAGATGGCGTTATAAATTTGTGACGTTTCACGTGTGGCTTTTGGCGCGAATACTCTTTCTTTCAGATTCGTGATAAATTACTTTCATTTTCTTTTTCAGATGTGGGTTTTAATAAAAAGCACAGACCAAGAAAAAGAAAAGCAGCTATGTTAGCAGTTCAAAGTGCAGCCAACACGAAACACGCTAAACTGTAGAGTATAAGTAATTCAGAGATGGAGAAATATTTATTAAACTACTTATTTGAATAATGAAACGACTATGTTTTGAATAATGTATATTATATAATGTTTTTTTTTCCTTATTTTTCGGGTCGATTTTACGATAAAGAATTAAATATAAATCTTTGACTAGATTATTCTATGGGAGATACTCTGAATATACTTACTTATGTATAAGTACAAAATCTAAGTCAAAACTTTTAACTAATGTAATATAAAATAAATTAATTTAGGAACTTCGTAATTTTATCAAATATTTAGGTTACCTACGTATCAAGATGTGTTCAGTAACTATGTTAGAATGTCGACATAACATCATCCTACTAGTTCATCTTTTAGATTCCAAGGATGTAAAATACAATTTCACACATAGTTTGACACAGGAGACCTTGATCAATTTCACTTCTTATTTCGGCAAAACGTTCATTTCATATATGCTGTTCTTTGATAGTTTCTCATAACAATCTTCATGGTTATGCTGATGATTGACGGCATATATCATAGTGTCTATAGTTTCGACAGTAGCTGGACATCGATTTAATGAGAAGTATTGGACGCACCTCCACGACGTCTTACCGTGCGTTGTCGAGTGTTTTGTATACACAAAGTTCATATGCACTAACTGTTTATGTCCTTTTCGGCTATATATGTACTTATATCGCACCGGTAACTGTTGATTTTCGCACGTATCATTCACAACCAGAGACAGGGCACCTGAAATAATAGATTCAAATAAATTTTCAACCAACTCCTAATATATATTATAAAATAGGCATTCTATCATGACAAAATAATTTAAGCATTTTGGAAATTTTATGATCGCAAAAAATATAGACAAATTGTCGTTTATAAGTTTTATTTGTAGAAAATGCGATATAAAAATACATTCACTTAAATTCAAACCACACTTGAATACAAAACCACACATTGATAAAAAATTATAAATGTAGATATCATAGCATCACAACTCACAAGCCTGCTTTCCTTGACATTGGCTGATTAAGGTTTACAGTGGTTACCTGACAATGTTAAACCAATCATTTCAAATAGGTAGTAGGAATGTGAATCTTATTTCAGTCACAAAACACGAATTTATCTTCTTAAAATGTAGAGATCATAGATTTAAGATAAGAATATACTAAGATTAAACCAAGTCTCCTTATTATCAAAATATTCTTGATATAAGGCAAACAATTGGGCAGCTTATTTTTAATAAATAATCGTTAGACTAGAATATGAGCAATTAAGTCTTTGACGTACTTTTGAGATGGCAGAAACAATGGCACAGTATGAATTTTCATACAAATAAATGCATATAGGAAGATTGTAACAATTTCCTCGCACATTAGTGCTTTTTAATTTTACATTAGCGTAATTGGCACTTCAGAGCTGAAGAAGCTCACTATCACAGTTAATTGTCAATTACATAAATTTTATTGTGCTTCTTAGTTAGGTACTTCAGGAGAAAACATTGTTTTCTATCTTTTATTTGTCAATTACGTTAATTATATATTTTAAAACCTAACATTAAGAATAAACATTCAATATTATTAAAAGAGTTTCCTGAATTAATTTTATATGCTTACTGAATTTCTTGGTCCCAGAAATCAGAAATGTTTAGAATCTATGATTCAATTATCTTTTTCAATAAAAATATCACTAAAACGTTACAATTATCTCTTAAACTACATAATTAAGACACCTCTTTAGAGGTCTAATATTGTAAATATAATAGTAAAAATATTGTTTGATGCCTATGGAGCATAATAGTCTCCTTGCAACTGTGATACTTTGAGTATATCATTAAAATGTATTTCAAAACATGGGGATTTGCAAAATGGTAGTTCACAGGCACTACACATAAATCTGGTATCACGCCTTTTCCCGATTTTCCAGCATAGCCTGCAAGATCTCTGGGGGTACTTCTTTTTGCCATCTTCTTTCTGTGGTATGGTAACCAGTCGATGTTCCACTCTGTGGCTCGAGTACTCTTCATGTGGGTTAGTTCTCAACATGTTGTTAGCCACTTTACCATTTACTAAGTTTTTTAGATCGATGAATAGTGAGTTCAGACTGGGACAATCTGAAATCACGATGGGCATTTTCATTACAGCATTTGCAAAACATAAATGACTTCAGCAGTTATACAGTAATGTTGAAAATGCCATCGTGTTTTCACAGTATGAAGGCATTGCAAAATAAATTGGCATAATGTTGGTGAAAATAAAAATGATTGCATTTTCAACACAATCATGGATGTCCCAATATTTGAGACACCCATAAATAAACAAACAAGCATTAGTAGGTAAGCATAACTTAAAAACAAATGTTTATGAATATGTAGGTGGAAATTATATAACTAAGTGTTTAACTTACAAATACTTTAGAAATGTATAAAATATCAAAATACTTACTATCTTGTGGAGAGTGATAATCTAGTCCCATTGATAAATCCTTTTGTCCTTCCAGAGATGCATCATAATTCTTTGGATCATTGCAAATTGCTGGGTCAGTGACTATGATGTCACTGTCATCACATTCAGTTTTTAGATCTAATGCACCTTCAGATTCTTTACTCTTTTCATTGACATCTTTTATTGTTCTGGCTATATGTGTGCTGAAAGGTGACGTGGCATCTACTGGTAGATCATACATATTTCTTATATTATCATAGTTATTGGAATGCACATGAATGTTTTGTTTTTCTTTAGTTTTGGGTTTCTTTTCTACATTAAGCATTTCCGTGTAGTAATTTTTTTGAAGAAACTCTTCAGATTTCCTTTTTAAATTGCTTAGCCTCTGGAGTTTATCCATAAATTGTTGCTGTTTAAAAATATCCTGTACATCATTTTGGGAGGTGTCATCACTTCTAGTGTTTTCAAAGGATTCTGTAGGACATGGCTCGGGCTCAGGAGTGGATGTGGGTAATTCATTATCATGTTTAGATAAGTTTTGTTCTCTCTCATTGTCTTCTTCATCAGTCTGTAAAGTAATATTATATGAAAAAATTCTAGTTAGAGTCTATTCGGAAAGAGAAGACTAACTAAAAATAAAAATATTGTTGGTGCCCCAAAACAAACAAATCCTTTCAATAGACTTAACTACTCTAATAAGAACCACTTATTACAAAGAATTTAATAAGAACTACAGTTTTTATACTCCTTATGCATATTGTCTTACAAAATGCACCAGTGCTTATTTAGCACTTTCACATGTGCAATGGGCTAGACACATCATCTAATTCTATTATGGCCTGTGCAACAGGAGCAATATCTCCCTGAGGAAAAGTATCAGTCTCGACTAGAATGAAGTTGCATTTTATCAGTGTTTCTCTGGCCATCCTCAGATCAACTGATTTGTATATAGGATTTATGGAAATTTCAGCTTAATTCAAGCAATTAACTTTGTCTAAATTAAAACTATAGCTATAGGTACTATTTGTTTATGAGTGGGAACATACAAAATATAAAAGCAAACCTCTTTATTAGTCAATCCTTTGATTTGCAGAACCTCTGCTGTGCCTAAAAAACTAGTGAGATCTTCTCGCTTTACACTGACTTCTCCATTGTACATAAACTGTAACAGATCCCTCATGGCTTTGTGAGTAACATCCCTCAAGACAACTGCAACAAAACATCTCAAATGAATTCAAACATCAAAAATTAAAAAGTACACAACACTCGACCAAGAAACATACTGCTATGAATAAGTACGTGAACTTTGTCTATAAATAAAATGAAAACTTACTAATTGGATGTTGACACGGATTTACTTGAAACATCTTCTTGAAGTAAGGCGAACATATCGATAGGATTACTTTGTGAGCCTGTAGTAAATGACCGTCTACCGCAATAGTCACATCCACAAATTCACCGTTTCCTAATAAGCCGGCGAATCCTTTTGTTAGGTTTCCATGAAAGTTGTTCCAAGACAATGAGAATTGTTGATCCATTTTTATTTAGTTTCAAATTGCATCTGAAATAAGAATGATATTAAGGAGATAATTATAATCCTCTTTAACCCCAACTGTTCACTTAACTAGTTATAAAATGGTATTTACTCTTCCTCGGCAGTATTCGCAATCTAATTCAGCAATTTTAATTTTGCGAAGCAAACTGACATCTCGCGTAGCGCGTCGGTCGTCTGTCGTGATGCTTTAACTTTTTAATTTGGTTATGCTTTTTGCTTTGTCTGTGGTAAATCATTTAAGCATAGTTTACACTACAGTACGCTGTAAGACGGTGCGCCCGCTATCTGTGGGCCTATCCACATGAAAAACTTTTATTTTATTATTATTTATTACTAGAAAGAATCTTACAGGTGACTCATGGAAATGGCTTGAAAGTTGATAGACTTAAGCCAGGAACATACTACGCGGACGTCCACCGATCAGTGTGCGCGGCAAGGAATATAATACTCACTAGTGCACGGTCTTCGGGACGTGGCTTCAGCTGACCAAAACATCCAGCGAGCCAGATTTCGATCGGACGCCCGTGCGCTCAAGGCCATATCCACGACCGACGACCGATAGTTTGCACGGTTAAGTGTATATTCATTGTCTAGATTCGCGTCCGCGGTCACGCGACGGCGGACGTCCGCGTAGTATGTTCCTAGCTTTAATTATTTTCCAGCGGACCACATTATACACGACCGAACATGCCTCGGACCGGACCAAAGTCACAGTCTGGAAAGTCTGGCTGTCATCCACATACAATCTTCTACGAAAGAGCGAGAAAGAGTTATTTGTTTCTCGCTCACACTTAGGTGAAAAAAAGTCCATGGTCGCTGTACGGTGCGATCGATTATTAGCTACTTAACACACGACTACTCCGTACCAAGGTCATCCACATATTAACCTGTAAGAGATATATTTAATTCAAGTTTCAATACATTTCCTTTCTTATTCAAAACCAATTCATTAATACAATTCACCTGTAAGTGAGAGTGAGACAGTTAATTTTTCCGCGGTGTGATCGTGTTACGTGTATTAGCAATGTTTCAGCGATGTGACATGACATTAGACGTTCTTTTCTCTAGGCTGATTTCGTCAGACTGAGCAAGTCAAGACGTAGTCCCGTGGTAGTGCGCTGGCTTCATACGCAGATGTTCTCGGGTTCGATTCTGACAGCGATCTTCTTGCTTTTTGTTTTTTTTTATACATTAATTTTCTTTTTGTGTATTTTTATTTGTGTTTATTTATTGTTTTATTCAGACAAATGTTAATTTAAGCCCTTTAACATTGTTTGCCCCATGTTAGGATTCTTAGGTAATGTTGTAAGTCTTGCGAATGAAATTTCGAAAAGTAGTAACAAAACAAAATATTTTTGGACATTAAAAAAATAAAAAAAAATTGAAGAAAAATATTAGTAGAAAAAAATAAAAAAGATCTCATCAGGATTTGAACCCGGGACCTCTTGCTCTGTAGGCGGGGTCACTATCGATAATGCTAAGAGATTGTCAAACCCTTATCTCCCTGCTATTGCAGCGCCACCTATCTTTTCTTTTATATGTGCACTTCTGATACTTAAAGCTTTCGCTCCTTATATTTCTAAACTCCATAAAAGCGGCAATTCAAAAAAAAAATAATTTCGCGCTTTATAGTTTCGCCATGTCTGTCCGTCCGTCCGTCCGCGGATAATCTCAGTGACCGTTAGAACTGGAAAGCTGAAATAGGCTAGTTTCCTACTAAGTTAGTCAAATCAGCTTCTTTTTAAGAACTGTCAAAACCGTGGTCAAAACGATTTACTAATATGGAATTACTATGAAATACTGCGGAGTTTATTTAATCGTATGGCATACACAAAAAACAGGCAGTTATATGAATGTCAGAGAATACACATTAAAATACAATTACAATTTAAACTAAATGTCAACATTCAGTGAGCTCAGCCACGCAATTGCGTCGGGTGTTAGGCGCAGCAGGTCTTCTGGTGGTCCCGAGTATGAGTTCAGAGGGCATCGCTGAATTATATGCTCCATAGTTTGGACTTCTTCGCCACACTCGCACATTGCAGAGTCTTTACACCCCCATTTGTGCAGACAGTAATTGCAGCGGCCGTGACCCGTTCTCAGTCTATTTAAGCGACACCACAATTTACGGGGGAGGTTGAAACCTAATGGTTTAGAAGTCGGATCTATGTGGGAGCCAGCGGAAGCAGTAGTCCATTCAGTTTTCCATACTTCAGTCACATTGGTATCCAGCTTCAATATGGGTCGTAAGGGCCAGTACCTGGTCCGTGCAGCTTCTCCCACTTCTAAACCCAGCTTGTTCAGGTGGAGTAGCAGCTTCTATGTACGGTTCGACTCTAGCTAATATTAAACGTTCAAGCAGTTTAAGTGTGCAGCTTAGCAGGGCAATTGGTCTATAGCTTTCGGGTTGATCCTCGGGCTTTCCCGGTTTTAGTACTGCAACTATTTTGGACAGCTTGAACTGTTTTGGCAGTTTATTGTTCCGGAGGATATAAGTAAACAGCGCAGATAGCCAGCTCACAGCATTTGGGCCCATGTGACGGATAAACTCGTTGAACATTTTGTCAGGACCAGCAGCTTTGTTTGTTTTGAGTGTTTTAATGGCATTAACTATTTCACTAAGTTCGAAAGGTCTGGCGAGATGATGGTTTCTTGGCGCGCTATGTTTAAGTGCCTTGAGGTCCTTCTTTATTTTCTTAGTAAAAAGTTTATCACGTTTGGCTCTGGTTACTTCAACCATACGATCGGCGATAGCGTCTGGCTTAACACTGCCAGTCTGCTTTTTTTGGTGTTGTTTACCAGTTAGGTTATCTAGAACTCTCCATGCCTTGCGGCTGGACCGCTTGAAATCCATGTCCTCAACAGTTGACCTCCATTTGTTGTACCGTGTAGCATCTAAAGATTTCAGAAGCTCAGACCCTATGTTATGGTCACCAGACTTTTGATATTGCTGGTATAGTTCCTCGCTTTCTGGATTCCAGCCGGGTATATAGTCCTTTCTGTAGCCTCTAGGGATGTTTGATTTAGCTGATTTCAGTACTAACTCTACGAATTTTTCATAGTTTGTAGCGGTTGGTTCTAAGTGGGTTGCTGCAAGTTCGGTGTCCAACTGTTTTTGGAAATCTTTCCAGTTTGCTCGATTGAAATTCCAACGAGGTAGGGGCATCGAGTTTATAAGTGGCAGTTTGAGACCAACGTGCAAGACAATTGATCTATGTTGGCTATTAGGGAATACTGCTAGCAGGGTGCGGTGACACGGTAAAGGTTGCTGGAGATGGTCTTTAGAGACGAAAGTTAAATCTGGGTTGTATTCTTTACCCCATCTGGCGGAGCGGAAGGTACCTTTGTCTTTGGCACAGTAGACCAGATGGAGGTCGCAACACTCTGCCCACCGAGCCAGAATCTCTCCGTTTTCATCAGATTGCCGATAGCGCCAGTTAGTGTGGTGACTGTTGTAATCTCCAGTATACACGCACGGGTGAGGTTGCTTCGTCGGAAGATCTTCTCCCCAGTTTACCCTCGGAGGCTTATAGATATTTGTGACTGTCATGTCTCCTATGCGTATAATTATGGAGAAAATCATATTTTGATTACTGGAGTTCACTAGATGTACATCAGTAAGACTGGATTTCACGTAACTTGCTATGCCATATTTGGGATGGTGGACTGCTTTCACTAACGTATACCCAGGAAGTTTGCCTCTTTTCTCGAGGTCTGCGTCATCTTTGCTGTGTGTTTCCTGAATATTGACTACGTCTATTTTGTTTTCATGCAATAGTTTAAGCAGGTAGTCGCTTTTAGCGGCACTTATCCCTTCTATGTTTAGCTGCAAGATGCGGACTGAAGGTCCGACATCTCTAGTCATGGTGCTCTGTGAGCTGATCGCATTTGTGTTCGCATTCATCGCAATAAGTATAATTTGCCTATTTTATTTTATTCGCCTCTGTGTTTGTTACTCTTTAGCACCACCCAGGGGACACGTGCAGGGTTGTGGTAGGTTATTCCTGCGGACGCGAATAACATTTGTCCCCCATTTGTCATACTGCGGAGTGACGTCACGGCAAAGAATATCCTCACGGTCAATATATTAATTCTTAATCATTAATTCTTAATATATTGACTTATTAAATAGAAATTATGTTTGAACATAACTGTCCATATTTTCTTTCTAATTTTGTGGCGCTTCATTTCGTGCACTGTATAAAATATTTTATTTTTAGCAATTTTCAGTATAGGAAACTAGCCTATTTGGTACCAATATGATCAATCACGTAAACTTTGGAGTATTTTTTTTTCATTTCAATCCTAACGTGTTATATATTGTTGGACAGGTATTTAAAAATGAATAGGGGTATACTAAAATCATTTTTTGATAATGATCATATTTTCGGAAGTAATCGCTCCTGAAGTACAAAAAAAAAGTGTCCCCCCCTCTAACTTTTGAACCATAAGTTTAAAAAAATATATGAAAAAATCACAAAAGTAGAACTTTTTAAAGACTCTCTAGGAAAATTATTTTGAACTTGATAGGTTGAACAATTTCTAAAAAAACTACGGAACCCTACACTGAGCGTGGCCCGACACGCTTTTGGCCGGTTTTTTTTTTCTAGTTTATCTGCTTGACCGGATATCCGAGCCGATGAGCGCTATTATATAAATAACGAACGCCCGTTTGTACTTTGAGAGCGTATAGGCAGAGCGTTAGCGGAACGCAAAACGCAATGATAGCAGTGCGCCGGACGAACGCTGGCGTTGCGCCCAGCGGACGCTGGCGGGAACTAACGAGCGCGGATTGCGAGCGGAATGCTAACGCTACGCCATTAATGTTGTGCCTTTTCCCACTGATGAGTTGGGTGAATTTTAATAGTAGGTAGTAATAGGTAGGTAGTGCTGTATGAACAGAGGGGTATTAGGAGTGCGAGGGCTACGGCGTGCGGGGTTCCGCAGGGGTCTGTCTTGGGTCCAATCCTGTGGAATCTCGGCTATGACTGGGTAATCCGGGGTAAAGCTTCCCCGCATGATCACCGTGTGTTACGCAGACGACACACTAGTGGCTGTGCGGGGAAGAGTGCTAGATGAGGTACTCAGGAGGGCGGCGGTGGTGACCGAGCTCACGGTGGAGCGCATAGGACTCCTGGGGCTCCGGGTTGCCTTACCAAAGACCGAGGCTATGGTCCTCGGGTGAACGAGGGGGTGGGGCCGGTTACCTTTGGGCACTGCAGTTAGGGTGGGGGGTGAATCTGTCCAGCTCAATCCCCACATCAAGTACTTGGGTCTTGTCCTGGACAGAAAGTGGACGTTCGAAGAGCACTTTGCGAAACTGGCTCCTCGCCTCGTGGGGGCGGCCTCGGCTCTGGGCCGCCTATTACCTAATCTGGGAGGGCCGAATACCCCATGTCGGTGCCTATATGCGGGAATCGTCAGGAGCATGGCGCTCTACGGAGCGCCCATTTGGGCTGAACGACTGACGACACGCGCAAAGGCACTGCTCTGTCGGCCACGGAGGTTAGTGCCCCAAAGGATGGTGAGGGCCTACCGCACCACCTCTCACGCAGCGGCATGCCTTCTTGCCGGCACCCCACCTTGGGAGCTGGACGCGGGGGTGCTGGCGGAGAGGTACCGGCTTAAAGTGGAAGCCAGGGAGTGGGGAGAGGTCCCGGACGCCGAGGAAGCCGAGAGGAGGGAGCGGGCTGCCGCGGAGCGCCTGATAGAAAAATTGGGGGATACCTTGGAGAATAGCGCCTATGGAATCCGAACCATAGGTGCTATTCTCCCAGTGATGGATGAGTGGCTCAGTCGCAGGAGGGGGGCCCTAACATACAGGATGACGCAGGTGCTGTCCGGACACGGCTGTTTCGGACATTACCTGCACAGAATACGGAGAGAGCCGGGGCCTCACTGCCACGAATGCGGCGCAGCGGACGACATAGCCCAGCACACTTTGGAAGAGTGCGGTCGCTGGGCTGTTGAAAGAGCCTCCCTCAGGGCGGCGACGGGGATGGCGGACCTCTCTCTACGCAGCGTAGTAGAAGCTATGCTGGGTAGCGAGAGAAACTGGAATGCGGTGGTTTCCTTCTGCGAAGTGATCATATCGCAGAAGGAAGAAGCAGAGAGGGAGCGAGAAGCAGCCGCAGACGCTCTTCCGCTACGACGCAGGCGGCAGGGTCGAAGGCGAAGAGCGTACGCTCGCCTCGAGCCGTAAGGGGTATTACCCCCCTGATTGATGCCAGCGAGGGGGATCAAGCGTCTCTGATCCCCCTCTTTATGCGCGTGCCTTGGCCGCAAGCCCGGGAAATGCTGGAGGGCGCCGTGGTGACTAATGACATGATGTGATGACACATACATCGATCCCAGCGCGCCCTCACGAACGGCAAAGAGGATGGAACGCCGGAGTGGGTTTAGTGGGTAGGGCCAAGTTTCCCCCCTCTCGCTAGGGGAGGGGAAAGAAACGGCGAGTCCCACACCTCGTGCGTAACAGCATTCCCACTCGGTCAAAAAAAAAGGTGTAGATAAAAAGTACCTACAATAAGCGACTTCGAAATGGGTTCAAATAGGGGCTTGTAGTATCGTATAGTAGATAGTTAGATACTTCTGTTTTTGACAGTGCTAGTCAACTATTGTTTTGTTTCAATGGATGTCTTCGAGATATTGATTAAATGTCATTATCAGTCTTAATCATATTGCTGAGCTGAGTTGGCATTTACTAACAACCCGCTTTGTTAACAATACGATATAGTATAAGATACAATACAAATATAATCCAGCAAGTTTTGCGAAATGTTCTTACATAACTTTAATATGTACCACAAAAAGGTTTTATGGAATCAATTCAAGTAAGGGTTTAGGATTCGGTTATTTGAATGAACAATTAACTTTTTATGCTTCCTAAAAGTTAATGGTTTTAATGGTTAAACTGCGTGAACATAGAAACGGACAGCGAGTTTTTATAATGGACCCCTTTCAGTCCTCAGGGTACGGAAACCTTAAATTAGACTCACTGTTATTCTGAATAGGTGACGGGACTTTTAATAATGAGCGAGTAAGTATAAACTTTTGCAAAGGAAAAAGTGTAGGTAACTTTAAGGCCCGATTCAAACAATTCTTATAAGATTTCCGATAAGTATGATACTGATCTGTCAGAACTTAATTTAGATAGAAGAAACAAAGTCATATATTTGTATAGGGGCCGAGCGTGTCAAATTTTGTATTGAAGTTGATTCTTGCCTGTAATTTTAAATATGTCTCGGAATCTGTCAATGTTAAAGGTGTGCTAAAGGTGTGCTAGTTTCTTTCCAACGCCAGTTTACGACTATTTGAGGAATTTGAAATATTACATCTTCTTTGCGGTACTTAATCCTTATTGCCTAAATAATATACCTGCGTATCTACTTGCACATGAAGGAATTCTTTGAAAACGAAAATGCCTATATTACAACATCAAAATGATCACATAGCAATAAGCAAACATGTAACGTATTATAGGTATTAAGAATTATATTTGCAGTGCCCTTACAGGGTTCATAGCTGTGCTATACTGAAATGTACCAACTATGTAGGTACCTATGATAGCAATAAATGATTACTGATTACTGATTAATATTATATTCGTAAGTATCATGTTAATAAAATTATAATATTATATATTTTCTGCCCGTGAACGCAAGTGAGAATATGTGGACAGAAACTAGAAATGACCTATTACTATTTTTCTGCAATTTTATCCGTTTTCATAGTTTTATTTCATGAACAACTATCGCCGCGCCGTTTTGATTACTAAATGATGTCACAGTTGTCATTAGACCGCACATCTTGATTAGCGGTTTATAAAATGATAATGGACTGTTTACTTCAATCGAAGATAAGAAGTTAGCAGTCTGTAGCTTACAATACTCGTATTCAGAGATTTCAGAGTCTACGACTGCTACGCCGTAGTCCCCGTAGCATGTAGCATGTAGCGCTGCGTCACCTCGAACCAACCTCGAACGCAGCCTTTATTGTATCGTTTTTTTTTCTAAACATCATATTGTATATTATGTTCAGCGGGCTTAGCATGTTAGTGTGATATAGCATAATGAGCCTAATCTAGTCAGTGCGATGCGACCTCATTGCACCAGATAGTGCTTGTGAAACGATTGCTTTATTCGCTAGCGCATGTTAATAGCGCTTAAATATAATGCAAGTCGTGCCGCGGTGTCTAAAGTTTTAAATACCGCTCGCGACTACTTAAGTTTTTATAATTGAATTTAAAAATAATCATTTTTGACCTCTTTCGGCTTAATAGTAAAGAATCTATGACAGTTACTCATTGCTTTCTTAAAATGTCAGTTTCGAGGAAATATTATTATGACGCGGTGTCATTTGTTAGTTAAATTCACCTAATATTACTCTTTGAAATTCACAGACCTATCATTTCGCATCCTATTTCGCATTTTCGGATCCTATTTCTATGGTTAAATTTCTACTAAAATATGGACGAAAAATACATCCATATACTAATAATATTATAAAGGGGAAAGTGTGTGTGTCTGTTTGTTTGTCCGTCATTCACGGCAAAACGGAGGGAATTGTCGTGATTTTTTAAGTGGAGATAGTTGGAGGGATGGAGAGTGACATAGGCTACCTTTTGTCTCTTTCTAACGCGAGCGAAGCCGCGGGCAAAAGCTAGTTGAGAATATAGTTTTAGTGTATATAAAAGTGCTAGTGATTCACGTCTAAGAAAAATCTATAGCGACTGCATCAGAGGAAAGGTAAGTCAAACTAAATATATATTTATTTAGATTTAGTAGTTCAACATCAGTCAGTTAAATGGCAACAATTTAACGCTGACTATGTTACAGGCTTGAACGTAAGGCACACTGCTTTAAAATTAATTTAGACGGTGTTCTCACCTTAGTCTTAGTCCAGTTTACCTTATGGAAAGCTGCTTATCCCAGCTTAAACAGTAGGTAATTGCTTACCATCAGGCGGGCTGTGTATGTTGTTTGCCACCTTCATGGTATATAATCAATGAAATAAGATTAAGTGTAAATTCGCTCGTTAAGATTGTACATCATTTCATCCAGGCAGGCAAGCATGGTCGCGCGATAAATGTTAAAACATCTGGCCGTCCCTATCGCACTATTTGGGACGTTTTATCGCGATACGTCTTGTAGCCCTTCAGGTGGCGAAATCCCGGAGCCGACCGCACGTAAAGTGGCAGGTAACCGGGAGCCGGACTTGAAATAAAAAGCTGTTGAGTGGCAAGGATACCGATAAAATGACAGAAAAAGTTTACCCTTGAGTGGCGGGGCCCTCGCGGGTGGTCATCGCGAATGTTACTTATGTTACAAAAATTATAATTACTCAAAAAATGTAGGGATGTTGTGCATAAACCATATATCACTGGATTCATTATGAAACGGCGAAAATTATTCCATAGCAAAAAAATACATTCCATTTATGTGAATTTTGACGGACTCGATCAAATATCAGATGGCTACATTTTCCACTTCCATGTATTAAAGTAACTTTATTTAGGTATAAAAACAGTAGATTGTAGAAAAAGGTAATCCAGGGACTTAGATATACATTTATTTACACTTATATCTCTTTTTTTAACATATTACAGTACAATTTTTGCGAAAAAAACGGTTTTTAAACACGTGTCTCAAATATGGCAGGCGGGTGGTCCAATCAAATTGGGTCATTTTTCAAGTTGTTTTGAAGTTGAAGGTGTTAAACCTTTACTGAATGCCGTCCTTGTTTAATGACGAATAGTTCGTGCAAGTATGAGTAAGCTAGATATAGTTTTAGACGGTTTTATTTATATATTTAGGTATATCGTCGCACGGGGTCCGGGAGCCGGTCCCTGCCACTTAACAGCTTGTTTTTCCCAGAGTCCGGCTCCCGGCGCCTGCCACTTAACGGAATGTTTTATAAAATGACCGCGCCACTTCTCCCCTATGCAACTTGTAGCTCTGCCACCTGAGGGGGTAGTCTTCTGTGAGCTACACGTTTGTTGAAAGTCTAGCGAGAGAAATCTCGTCAGGGTTCGTAGCCAAATGCACAAACGCTCATGATAATATCGTTATCGTAGTTAGCCATCTCTATCGCACTTCCATATTTTCGCGACAGAGCCAGACTGCGTTTCGATCGGCGTCTAGCGTCAACGAAGTTCATTTCGACTAGGCCGGCAGGTCGTCATATTGGGACCGCTAGAGCATTGTCAGCACTCTCAATGAATGGTTATAAAACTTGCAAGTACGGAGGGTTACAACTGGGATTTTTATGACGTAGCTACTTTACGTGTACTTTACGTGTTTAAAGGCAAGCGTTTAGACTCATTCCCTTTTTATTGATTTGCAGTAAAGAATAGTAAGTCGGTTGATATTTGGGTAGTCATATATGGAAATCGGTGACTTAAAGAACATTTTATCCTCATTACTCCTCTCCTGTTTGATGTCACGTACCTATCCATTTACTACTGTAGTACGTAGGTGTATGCGTTGGATGCATAATTACATCATTATTTATTTATGGATCAAAAGCAACCCAATAATTTATTGGCAATAACAAAGAGCTACCGATTTGCCTTCTTATATGCGTTCATCCAAAATGTATGGTTTCAGAGAAATGTCTTACATGGGTTAAATTGTGGCGTAGGCGAGAGGCTGGCAACCTGTCACTGCAATGTCACAATTTAGATTTTTTTCAACCCCTATTTCTAAGAGTGACACTGAAACTTAGTAGTTAATGTGCTCTGCCTACCCCTTTATGGGATACAGGCGTGATTATATGTATGTATGTATGTATGTAATTGTGTAATGTCTTTTTAAAATTTTAAAATTTTAGTCATAAAGTAAGACTTACAAAGTTTTATAAATAAAATAAACAGGGCCAAATAATATAAAACTCACAACAAAACTCTATAATTTGGATAGAATTATATTATACAGGGTGTCCCAAGACCATGGGACATGAAGGGAAAGTACCTAAAATATCACAGATAGGATATATTGCTGAAAGAAGACTTTATTTTATTTTTAAAACTTGGTAAACTGCATTCAAAAAAAAATTTTTTTTTTTTTTTTTTTTTAATGTATGGACAAATTTTAAGGCTAAGGAGTCTGCCATGTAAAATGTTAAAATTCATGGTCTTCCTTTTATCTCCACACTATGTTATTTAGAGAAAGATAATCTTTATGATGAAGCCTATCGATCGGTATGACAAAATTACAGGATGTTTTTTTTTTCTCGTGTAGCGGGTTTGATTCCCGGTTTAACCATGTAATTATTTAAAAATCTATGAATGGAGTTTTACTTAGTTTTAAAAATAAAATAAAGTCTTCTTGTAGCAAAATACCCTATCTAAGATATTTAAGGTACTTTCCGTTCATGTCCCATAGTCTTGGGACACCCTGTATATGTCTCAAAGTAGAGAGTGATGCCCAAAGTTACGAGTATTTGAAACCTGATCACTTACTTAAAATAAAGTTTCAACAAACAAGGAATGCCAAGACCCTTCTGGAATCGCAAAAAAGTTAAACGGCAGTAAAGTTTCCACATCGATTGAGAGACGTGTCCCGACCACCAATTAATTAAGTTCTGCAAGAGCACAGTCACCCTATTTCCTACAAGATAGCCCTAGCATGACGCCGCACTTTTAATTTTCTGGTGTCACGAGTTATAACGATAAAGTAGTCCCCTTCATGCAAAGGAAAGTATGCGGTGAATGGGCCATTTATTAAAAGCCGAGGAAACTTTCTAGCATAAGTTTTCTATTCTGATATTTCTGATCACGACTGTTCCTAATGTTAACTACATATTAATTTATAACGTTACATATCTTATACTATTAAACGAGCAATTCTTGTATATTTATTTATTTATTTATTTATATATACCGACGATCTCGGAAACCGCTCTAACGATTTCGCTGAAATTTGTTTTGTGGGGGTTTTCGGGGGTGAAAAATCGATCTAGCGTAACCTTAAATCCCGGAAAACGCGAATTTTCGAGTTTTTGAGTTTTTCTTTCGCATTTGTAAACGTAAAATATGGTCCTTAATTTCGCCGCGCGCGCATCGATTCCGCTTAGCTCAGTCGCACGAGGTCGGTCTAATGTACGCAGATAGATCGTAGGTGTCAGGGTTTCGAATCCCGGCCAGAAATTAAATTTATAAGAGTTTTTTTTTATCTAAAGACGTGATATATTAAAATAGAACCGAGCGAAGCTCGGTCGCCCAGATATTGTTCATAATTTGAAGTGCAAGTAAGTAGGTATCTATTACTTACCTAAATTTAAGATTTCACAAAGATGCGTGCATCCACATCCACGAATTATGTTTGGCATTTGCATGCTTGACTTAAATAAAACTGTATGCATACAAGAGCAAGTTTGTAAAACCTCGACGTCCATAGATAAATAGAGAATCAACGCGTTAGCATCCCCTGGCGGGGCAGTGAGTCGGTGAGTCCAGCGTCCACTCCAGGGCTGCCGGTGACAGGTAATCGATGCGGCTCGCTAGTTTATTTGGCTATCGGTTCCGCTCTCGTGTATCGAATAGATCTAATCGATATCCCTAACTCGATATGGTTATGAGTCGAGGGCTATTCGATTACGATGATTACGTTACCCCCCGTTTACTCACGTATCCTATCGGTGACTGGCTTACGTGATATGATACTGCTTTATATAAACACATTAAATTGAATCTGTAAGCTTTTGCTTCATGTTGTCCACGATGAGCGTAAAATGTGGTCATGAAATTGTCTTCCCTAATAGGTCAATCCTACAAAACCTAAGTAATATAGTCAGCTTAAAACTAGGCCGGTCACGGCCTCTTTTTGATTCCACATTCTTTCCTAATGAATATTTTCTTGATTAATTCAATATTGTTTTGTTATTGGGACACTGTTTAAGTCACCGCACGTTCCCGCGAGATTAACTACGTTATTATGGATCTATCACACCCGGAATTGATATCGTATTTTTGTGACCGAATCCAACGAAGTCTCAACTCGGAAGTGCGAGGACGTGCCTCTTGAGGTCTTAGGGCCGCGTGATTGGCTCCATTGTGAGCCTCAATAGTCTATCTCCAGACCGCTAACTCGCCCGTTTCATGCTTCCATTCGTCTTACCTTTGCCACAAGCGTTTGCGGTTGGCTGCACATCAAAGGGCACATATATTTGCGCGACTGATTGTTTTGATTTTTGTGATGGTTGTTAAAGTACTTAATTGAAATAAAATGACTATTTAGGTACTTTAGTATATTGTTATCTCAAATAAAAATTATTAAGTATTAAAATATTTTTTTGCATAAATGAAATAAAATAAATAAATAATTTAGGTAACACGTACTTTTGTGCACACATATCTAAATACAAGATAGTATCAAGTGTCTGACGACACAGTATGTCTTTAAATTCAGTCATTAAATTTATTCTTACAGTAGTACAAGTACCAAAATAAAAGTGCTATAGTTGTATAATTTTTCGAGTTTGATATATTATATGATATTTAGATCATGAGAAATTATTGCCGGTTATTATTGTTCGCGAGTATTTGTACGCATTAATAGTACGTAGGTACTTTACACAGGCATGAAATATCTGAGGCGGCGAAATGAGCCGGAATACCTAAATATTCATGTTTTGGTCTAGTCCTTCCTCGTATTCTTAGTAGTATTTCGTTGCCTTTTTTGAACAAATAAATAAATAAAAAATGATGCCACAAGCCTAAATATAGGTATTTTCCTCGTTTAGCTTACCCACAAGGGAGCCAACGAAAAGTGTAATTACTTGCCTTCAGAAATGACAGAAAGTTGAATGCAGACGCGCCCGCCCAGCGGCTAGTGACCGCTTATTATCAATAACTCAGTTGAATGGACCTCAATTAAGCCTCGAATCCTAACCTCGAACAAATCTACTGCTCAGAATACGAAAGTAATGAAGACGACAATCGAAATGTAGATTACATCTCCACCCGAGATGGATTTTGTGAATTATTTCTAAGAAAATCTATAATCCGATTGTCGACACTTGAGTTACGCCTGTAGATTGAATTCAGTGAAAGCAAAAGGCATTTTTAATCTTGAGAATGCGTGCTACAATATAATATATCAGATTACCTACATATCTATATATTAGGCTATTACAAATTTCAACACCGATACAACTAAGTACTACAATCTATCTGTCTTTCTGGTTAAGATGTCAAAACGTTGTCGAGATCCATATGTTAATCAGACCGAATATTTGACATTAAATAAAGATAAAGGAAGGTCAGATGGCAGTCACTTTCGTAAAACTAATGCCTACGCCAAATCTTGAGATTAGTTGTCAAAGCGGACCCCAGGCTCCCATGAGCCGTGGCAAATGCCATAGGTTGCGGTGACCGCTTTCCATCTGGCGGGCCGTATACCTGTAACCTGTTTGCCACCGACGTGGTATAAAAAAAATGCCGCGATAAGAGGAAGATGATGAAATTAATAAAGATAAATTTGAATTGTAATCAGGTCTTTTATATTCATGAGGACTTTAGGGTTGCAAAATGTACATCAATGCCTCTTTTTAGAAACAGACACTCGTCTTGTTACAATAGCTTTGTCTGGACTGCACTTATAGATATTGAGGAACAGTGTATACTCAGTTCAGCCTTACTTGTCCAATCATGTCAACAAACACTGCTGAAAAACATTATCTCACTTTTCTCTGGAATTACACATTAACCATCACTTAAAATGTTATTATACACTTAAATAAAGTCACAAAGTATTGAAATCAATCAAAAAACCACTGAATAATATCATTTATAAAACGATTTTCATCAATAATTGTAATTACGAAAGGATGACATAAAAAACTACTGACATTACGAAGTCTAGATTATCTATGAGTCGTAATGTTGGGATGACAACTTATCGTTATGAATGATCGATATTAACGTTTGAGTTTGTATAGCTTGGAAAAAATGCGTTGATATTAACTACAATAATTTATCAGATTTTTTAACTGACTTCTTTACGTAGAAAGAGGAGGTTCTGTATTCAGTTTCGTGTTTATGTTTTATGTAATATTCACCGATGACTCCGAGACCCGAGTTTAATCATGTTTCTGAAGAAAGCGAAAGTGAGACAAGCTTTTTTCACAGGATTATTGCAAATGTGACGAAAAAGAATTAAATTTTGGTTTTAACATAGATATTGTGTGACGTAAAAATGAAAATCCTCTGATGACGTCAGCAGCAAAATTATCGTTAGTACATCATTTTATCGACACTTCCAATCACTAGTAATTTGTCTTTGGCCATATTTGACGTTTCGTTTGTTTACTATATTGGACAAGTAAGGTTGAACTGACTTTATGTAGGTAGGTTGTCATATTCTTAATGGTCTCTTTCAATATGTGTACTCGCACCATCAATATCTAGTGGCTTTTTGTTTTCATATTGGTCATTCAAACCGGCATTTGGGAAGGATCCAAAGAGACAATGGCCAGCAGCTTTTAGCTAAATGATGACGACGGGAACTAAACCTTCATATAATATACCTACATTTGTTTACACATGTCACATGTGCTTGGTATGCTTTGGATCAGATTTGCTCAGATGTATTACAATTTTTTGACAACAGTATTAAAGATTAATATTTTTCTGTTTGTTATGGCATACGATAAAAAAAATCTTGTCTGCTAATCTACATGAGGTTAATTATTACCGAAAGGAGATATTCACCAAGTGGTGAAAAAGTGCCTTTTATCCAAACGCTCTACTTTCCATTTCCGTCCTATTTGCATTCTTCCATGCATTTCAGCATCACTGGATTCTCATCTGAACTAGATTTACAGAACTCCGTTTTTATACTGCACCGGTGCCAAACAAGCATACGGTTTGTCTACTATAAGCTGTCTCCGTAGCACCTGCAACTTCAGAGGTCATGCGCGTTGTCGGCCCTAACATCGTACGGTTGTCGTTGAACTCTGGCATCCTTACTTTACTGGCGGAACACTACACTCTAGGTCTAGTGTCATTTGGCTGGGGTTTTATGTAAGGTGGAGGTACTTCCTCACATTCGGAATGACATTCCATGTTTTGGTTTGAATATACCTATCTCTTTTTTTCTTTTATCTGTTAAATAATTTTATTGATGAACGTGTAATATTTATAATATTATTAATAAAATGTCTATGTCTATGTCTATAAATAGAAATAGAAATAGCTTTATTCTTCTTTTTTAGAAATCTGTTTAAAAATAACGATTTAACACCGTTTGGGTCTTTAGTGTGGTACGAAAGCGTAAATGCGTTACACTTTCATTCAAAAGCAAATACCATAAACAACTTAAGATTCTAAAGCAATTTTCTGAGTACAAAGTGTTCTAAGATCCCGTCTGATTTCTACATCAACACGTTGTCTGTTTTGGACATTTCTAAAGAGGTTTTTAGGTAAAAAGCTTTTGCGGCAAATCCCTCCTAAAGGTTACCAGATGTAATGGCCGTGAAGGAGACGTCACCGAGGCGCTACTTAAGGTATTTCCACAGAATCCTATGACAACATTTCTGTTTACTTATTTACTTTAGATATTTGGCTGAAGGGTTTCGCTTCAGAGGAATTTGTTTTGGACAAATAAGTGTGAAATATAATTTCAGTTTGACAGAGGTATTTAATTATCGTTAATACGGAATCTGCTCTGATTGACGGTAGAAATTTGATTGTGATTTTAAATATGAAGTAAATAAGCTAAGGTGATTTTGTCGCTCACCAAATCAGCACCCCTGAAAAACTATAAAACAACACTTATGACGAATTTTGTCAAGTGCATCTCCGTCATTCCAAATTGGTCCTTCATTGAGTTTGAAATCAGAACCCCAGAAAACATCCCTCCTCCTCCTCCTCCTAGTTATAAAATAAAACCTATTCGGACTGGTGTAAATATAACTCAAATTATCATAATTATTGTAATAAAATTCCTAGACTTGTTACACTTTAGGCCTGTGTTTTTAAAGGTAAATAATTAAAATACGCTTTTGATAAGTCAGGCTTTGTTTAAAATCCGAAAGTATCACCTTTAGCATTTTCCATCTCACCTCATTCTCGTCTCTACTCACCCCAAACTCGGGGTGGTACTAGTTTACGAACATCTTTAAAATTACATAATGCAGATACATTGTATATTCCAAGACAAACTAAATTTCATACAGCCGGAAGACTTTTTATGTAAAAAACCTAATTTGTAAAAAAAACATTTTAAAATCTATGTTTGATAGTCAGTTTTGACCCAACTCACCCCAAATTACGGTATATTATTAATCTTAGTCATTAGCATTTAGACATGGTGCTTAACCATCCAGTTCACTTCGCAGTCGTTGAGACGTTTTGATGTGAACTCTATAAATAGCAACTGTTTATTGTAAAGGTCCTCACTATACTCGTATATTAGAGAGCACGACGCGTAGTAATGCCGGTAACAAAATAGCTAGGCGCCGAAACGGAGACGGCAGGCAGTGATAAGCAAAATCGTTCTGCGGCATAATTCCCTCTCTAAAGAGGTATTATCCTCTAGACCACCATCGCCTCCTGCCACCTGCTTTGTAAGTGCGGCAGACACGCTCTAGTAACTGCTTTTTGTTTTGCTGCTGGTTAAAAGTTGGAGATAAAAGGATTAAAATGATTCATGACACGCGACAGTATTTTATTAATTTTACTAGCGAATCTAGAACTAGCTAGTCGTCTCTACTTCGCACCTCAAGTATATTTTTAGGGTTCCGTACCAAATAGGTACAAAAGGAACCCTTATGGTGCGACTTTGTCCGTCTGTCACATTTCTGAATATCTCGAGAACTACTTATGCTATCGATTTGAAATTTGGAATAGTTATGAACATTATTAACCTCTACAAATTGAAGATATAATTGTTTTAAATTTATTAATATTAATTATAGAAAATGGCCAAAATGAAAAGGGGGGGGGGGGGGGGCAAACTATAAATGCCATGTTACTAGGTCAAGTGGGGTATCGATAGAAAGAACTCAAATTGTACATATCAAAACTGATTGTTATAATTTTTTTGTTGAATAAAAAAAAAGAATTTTGAAGGAAAATGTAAAAAAAATACCGTTCCCCCCTTATCTCCGAAGTTTACCAACGAAAAATTATCAAAATTTTACGAAACATTGGTTTGATGCTAAATATTACAGGAAAAATAAAAGCATGTCTGTATTTTAGAAACGTTTTTTTTAATTAACTAAAAACTTTTCAGATTTTCGCTTTCAATTTAACCACCCTTGTATTTTACGTAATATCTTGTTTCAAATAAAATAAAAACTGCCGAAATCTTTTAACATTATAAAGAATTATCCCTGAAAAACCAACATACTAATTATCGCGCAAATTAGTTAGCGAATTCACCGTGAGATGGCGCTATACACAATAATACTCATTAGTGGTGTCCTGCCGTTTCGCCAAAAAACGTTTCGTCAAATTTCATTTCCCAATAATCATATCGCAATAGTTTCATTTCCCAAAGTATTGTTTGGCAAACGTATGTTTCGCAATGAATTTGTTTGGTCAAATTATCATTTGGCGCAATTTTACTTAGTCAAATTTTATTATTACGTTTTTAATGGCAAAATTTCACATTGCAAATTTCGAAAATATTTAGGCATTTGCATTTTCATTCCTACGGGATTAATTTAATTTACCGAAGATTTTTTTGCCAAATTTAACTTTAACTTGTCAAATGATAATTTTAGTTTTATTCCCAAGGCTTCAGTTGGACAAGAAAAGTTTGCTCAACTTTATTTTTGTCAAATTGATTACTTGACAAAACTATTTTGTCAACTATTTTTTTGTCAAAAAATGTTTCTACAAATTACACCATGCAAAACCACGTTTGACAATAAATATTATAAGGCATAAATGTAATGTAATAATTTTATTACTATTGTAACAGAAAAGTCGTGTGCGACAGGGTCAGTTTAGGTGCGACGACGAGCGAAGCGAGGAGGAGCGTGTTAGGGACCGGCCACATCAGAGCGTCAAGCGGCGCGTCTTACGTGCTTCCTATACAAAATGTACTGAGGAGACGTTTTTTGAATTACACTGAGGCGGCGTGGCGCGGACGTTCGTTGCGCGCCCCGAGACACGCGACGCTCTGATGTGGCCGGTCCCTTAGGTTGACAGTGAGCAAACTGGAAATGGCTTTTTAAAGTAATTAAAAATTAATAGAACATAATGGTCTTGAAAACATAAGGTTTCTTTTTAATAAAATGTATCCGGACATGTAAGCGAAAATGTCATCCTTGACATTTGCAGTAGGAGGAAAAAAAATACGACATACACATTATTTCACACAAATCTTGGACACAAAAGTATAAAATCAACAAACAAATTTCTAGTGCGCCATTTAATTACAATATATTGGGAAATGGAAATTTTGCCTAACAATACCTTTGACTAAATAATATTTGGTAAAATGAAATTTGACCAAGTAAATATTTTGGGAAACAAATACTTGCCAAAAAAAGTTTTGCTAAATGTCAATTTGCGATAAGTTGTTTTGCCAAACGTTTATTTGGGAAATGATAATTTGGGAATAATAGTTTGGGATGTGAACCTTTGGGAAACGTTTTTTGGCGAATCGTCAGTAAACCCTCATTAGTACATACTGTATACAGTCTTTAGGCCGGCAACAGACGAGTCTTAATTTTCATAATCTTAAAAAAAAAATTTATGCAAACTGACACTGACAGATCTGTCAGTGTCAGTTTAAACTGTCAATTTGCATACAAATTTTTTTTAAGATTATGAATTTTTAAGACTGTCTGTTGCCGGCCTTAGAACTTCTGAGAAATTTGAAATTATTTTAACTGAAGTCTGAAAGTTTGTACGGAACCCTCGGTGGACGAGTCCGACTCGCACTTGGCCGGTTTTTTTTTCTTTCTCTACATAAAAATGGGTATGGTAAGTTTTCCTTAAACAATGGGCGTATGCCACGTGGGTTTTTCTGTAGACCAATGAACCAGAAAACAACATCATGACTTATCATTGTGTTGTATATCTCAAACGGCTTGGACAGCGTTTTACTAAGTACCTAAACATTCCTCAAGAGTAAATAAGTAATAGCGACATAAATACTTATCTGTTCAGTAATTTTTGAGTTGGTTCATGTCATAGGTAAAAGAAGCATTGAATTGGTGTACACCTTATAATTATTTAATGAAAAACATTGAAATGATATCTGTATGTTGGGTGCACCTCCTCGTACGCCTCCCAAATATTTGTTAAACAATTGTTCCGTCTACCGGAAATTCATACAAATAGCAGATAGTGTAATAATAGCACAGCATTGCATTGAAGGGGTTTGCGGGAAGGGAGGCGCGCTAATGCCCCTCGGAGCGCGGATTACTTCATGAAATGGTTGCGCTTAGCGCCTCTCGGCGTGAAAGCTGCCGGCGATCTGTTTGCTGGCAGCACTCGACAGTACCTACCTACAATCAAGTGTCAACAAGAAGGTCTTAAGGCTTAAGCGGCCCTGTAATCGCCTTAAACATAAGACGGGTCTGACACTATACGAGTCCTAAGGAAATAGAGACGAGATTAGTTATTATATGTTGGTCTCGGTGTCAAACTATACAACAACAACAAATACAAATAATTTATTAATAAAAACATAATTGTACAGTGATTGTTCTTAAAGGCTAAGAATTGACTATGTAAGTAGTCACGTTATAAATTTAAATAGATATCATACACAAAAGAAAAAACGACAGGGCCCACTGGTGGCCGAGCCGGGAATCGAACCCGGGTCTTCAGCTTACGCGGCTAACGCCCTCACCACTAGACCACCCGCCCGCCGTGGTACCCGACGAAATTTCTCTAGTGTATGTTATCTCTGATAAGGCTAGGCGCCTTTGACCAACTCTAAGGGCGAGCAATTAGTGCTTGCACCTCCTATACGAATCCTTTGCAGTATTACGATATAGCGAGACACGTCACGTTGTCAAAGCTACTCAACTATGTGCAAATATCTGCGTCTATTTTATAGATGTGTATTGTGTAGTAACTCAATATTGAAGTGAAACTTCTAATGCGACTTCTTGACGACTCATAGACGATAAAATGAATTGGGCGACTCATACTGATTGATAGTCTCTGTAACAAACCAATGAAATATTCGTATACCCTATATATGTCATTATTTTTAAAATCGGGACTTAATCGCGTATAACTACATATTAAACTGACCTCCAACGTTTCAAGGACGGCGTTGTCCCCGTGGTCTCGGAGAAGACTGGCTTGAAATGACATCAACACCTTCTGACAGCCGCGCGAGTTTTTCGAACTACCCGCACTTGGTTTTGATTATCAACTTGAACTGTTTGCGCACTAGGGATGTTACTCTGTCGACATACAACACTGACGATATTTGATTTAACGACTGTCGATATTATTTTCGGCTTACACTTATTAATGACAGGATTCCATGTGGATGAGATCCTAAAACCTTCGTCCCGATTGAAATTGCGATGTTTTTTGATTTCAATGGCTTCACGCACTTTTCTACTGTAGAAATGGCGTTCCGTGGAAAGGACTTTAGGGTCATGTAGTTCGATCCAGTGGTTTGGCCCTGACTCTAACAAATGTTCAGCCACGGCAGACTGGTTGACCTGACGATTTTTCACAGCCGCGATGTGCTCCTTTACCCTTTCTTCTATGGTGCGCTTAGTTTCTCCAATGTAGGAGCTACCACAACTGCAATCAATTTTATAAACGCCAGGTGATTGAAACGGTATAACGTCCTTAGGTGATCTTAGGCTTCCTGCAACTTTGGATAATGGCGTGTACACCATCTTTATAGAGTACTTTCCAAGTACTGTACCAACCTTATCCGTCACACCTTTAACGGCATTTCTGCCGTATGTTAAAGGTGTGACGGATAAGGTTGGTACAGTACTTGGTCAGTCAGGTTTTAGGATCTCATCCACATGGAATCCTGTCATTAATAAGTGTAAGCCGAAAATAATATCGACAGTCGTTAAATCAAATATCGTCAGTGTTGTATGTCGACAGAGTAACATCCCTAGTGCGCAAACAGTTCAAGTTTATAATCAAAACCAAGTGCGGGTAGTTCGAAAAAATCGCGCGGCTGTCAGAAGGTGTTGATGTCATTTCAAGCCAGTCTTCTCCGAGACCACGGGGACAACGCCGTCCTTGAAACGTTGGAGGTCAGTTTAATATGTAGTTATACGCGATTAAGTCCCGATTTTTAAAAATAATGATGTGTAATAATCGTGAAAGTTTAAATCAGTACCCTATATATGCTAAGTAAAACTGTAAATCGCGATGCTGTTATGTCTGCCTATCACGGCTATGTATCTTCTGCACTACGATACGGTATCATTTTCTGGGGGAACTCTAGCCAAGCCGACGATGTTCTCAAAGCACAAAAACGATGCGTAAGATCGATCTGTAAGTTGAGATATAATGCCAGCTGCCGACCACACTTTAAGCAACTACACCTACTAACTGTGCCTGCTTTATATATTTTAGAGACAGTATTGTTTGTACGAAAAAATTTACACCTTTACACACGTGTTGCAAGCGTAAGACATTGTGATAAACTTTACCCTGTTCCTGGCAAATCAGCTCTTTTCCAGAAGAGCATTTTCTCAATGGCGCCGAAAATCTATAACGGTTTGCCTAAATCATTAAGGTTGGTAGATGATGAAGTCGTTTTTAAGAAACTGTTAATTAAGTTTTTGCATGAGCACTGTTTTTATCAATGAAGGATTTTTTTAATATTAAGGAATGACTTTTACATACATACAGATACAGATAGTTTATTAATAACACCAGGTTACATGTCATGAGCATTGTACAATCACGCCTGTATCCCATAAAGGGGTAGGCAGAACACATGAAACTACTAAAGCTTCAGTGCCACTCTTGGCAAATAAGGGGTTGAAAGAAAACGAAACTGTGACATTGCAGTGACAGGTTGCCAGCCTCTCGCCTAAATTAATTACTTGATATAATATTACCTAATTTAATTATTTATTTTGACCTCAGATAATTTTATAGCATTTTATTTCTAACTTTAATTTTGTCGTGTAAATATGATGTAAATAGTTTTGTAAATATGAATGTTTTAATTTAGGTAGGTATATTTATGATTTGCATGCCATATGGGTCAATGCACTGATATATATTTCCACCATTATATTATGATGTACGTGCATTTTAGCAAATAAAAATTTTGAAGTTTTTGAAGTTTTTGACTTCCAACTGACAGCGCGTAACACTCAGTCATTGTTACATTGCGTGAAATACCGCTCACTCAGCGCGTAACATTCTGTCTGTGCGCGTAACATTCGCTCAAAGCGACTCACTCATTCCATTCATTCACTTATTCACTCAGTCAGTGACAGAACAGAATGCCCAGAATGATTTTGAATGGTGGAATGGTTGGTTGGAATGTGTGTGTTATATATTTAAATAAACGTAACTACACGCGAAAACGTGATGGTCACTTGACAAAATGGTTGGAATGTGCGACATCTGGTTCGGGCACCAATAGCACCATCTTAACGGTATCGCCTAGTGAATAATTAATTTGTTTTACTCATTAACTAGCGACCCGAATGTGCGTGTGTTTTATATTTAGATCGAGTGCAAAATGATTTTAGCAAATAGAAATGTAAAATATTTAAAACAGTAAAATATGGACATAACTAATAAACGCAAAAACGTGATGGTCACTTGAAAAATGTTTTCGGGGTTATCTTATGAAGTTTCAGTTCTTCCGCGCGGAGGGACTCCAGGACTCCACGCACTGTTTTTTCTTTTGAGAATCATGAATGTCATGATCATAAGTTTTGATTGGTGTAGAATATAATAATATTAGAAAACATTTTTAGACAAATCTATTCATTATATATTATGTACTATCCTCCCTACTCTTAAAATAACTACACGTTTCATATTTACAGTGTTTTAATTACTGCCATCATTAATTATGTAGGTTGGTACGACGGTACCCATTAAAGCATACATAGAACCACAAAATGTAATGTACCACGCTTCGTGGTAACGTATTTACAGTGGGTATTTAGGTTTGAGTTAGTTATACTTACTGGCGTACCTATTTAATAGAACTTAGTAGTGATGTGTGATCACTTGATCAGTGTGATGTAAGCAATTTATTAAGCAATAAGTAATGTATTTAATTTAAAAGTCTGTTACCTTTTTTAAAGAGAACAAATACACTAGTAAGTATATTGATAAAAAACCGGCCAAGTGCGAGTCGGACTCGCCCACCGAGGGTTCCGTACAAACTAGGCTTGTGTCGTTCACGAACTATGAACTGTTAGGAATAAAATCCCATCAATGACCGAAATGAACTGAATCTTTCCGTGGTCTGAGAATCGGTCTTTGCTCATTTAGTTCAGTATAGGATCGGCGAGCGCGAGCGGTTTGGATCGAGAACGAATGTGTGACTGCGCCGACCGAGAGCGAGAGCTACTTAGCAGAGCAACAAAAAAAGTCAAGTTTTCATATTAAACTTCGGTTACTTACAACCTTTCGGCCCGGAATGTTACTATCTGTGGACTATTTGTATAATTTTGACACTATTCGGTCCCATTCGTTCTGATCTTTCCGACCGCAGTGGTCGCTGGTCTGGCTGAACTAAATGAGCAAAAGACCTAAAAGAGCGAACTACTTAGTTCATGGGAGCGATTGAACGAGATCGGAGCGCTCCGATCAACGAACGAAACGGCATAAGCCTAGTACAAACTTTTAATGGTCAAAATAATCTAATACTACTCATTCATACTCATTTATTTGTAACGCCATTTTACACGTCAAGATTTGATTTAAAAAAATAATATTCATACAACAATAATACTTAGAAAATAAATAGACAGAAGATTGAAATTACAAAAAGTTAGGCAATATTCTATTGAGGTATATGTACTACGTAGTACATATACCTCAATGCAATATTCACATAAAAAATTAACAAAAATATTTTTCTAATTAGGTAATAAAAAAATTGTCATAAGTGTAGAACGGGTGCTCGACCAGCCAATTTTTTAAGCAATACTTAAAGTTCGACACTCTAGGTACTTCAACCACATATTGCGGCAATTTATTATAGACGGCAGGGTCCATCACACTATGAGCAAGAAGAAGTATTGCATAGATTTCATCGAGGGAACCGGCCCCTTGCCCTTCTCTTTGTAGGGAGTAGTCACGTGCGATTTCATGACTATTGGGATAAATCGGATCAGTTTGACCCAAGGAACAATTTTGCCAAGCAGCATCGCCACAGGCAAAAGTGCAAAGTCGCTGGCCTTACTTATCCTACTGGTCATTGGTGACACGAATATGGCAAAGGGAAAATGAGCATAGTTTGAAAATTATAAGTTCTAGCTATATACTTCCAAAGACAATATTGTAGAGAATTTTATACAGAATATACTTCTCTTAGACGTTATTGTTGTAGCTTTTACGGTTTTCATGGAAATATAAAAAAACTGAAAACAGGCATACAAAAGTGGGGAGAAGGAGGGGAAACATTGACACCTCGGCGTGTTTCTACTTCAATTTTGTCTTATAACCCTATAAGCTATATACATGCCAAGTTTCATGCTTTCTGCCAGACGGGACTATACATTCATACTAATGCTCTGTTAACGCTCCACACTATTCAAGTATTTTCCCATTAATATGAACTATCAACGGCGTGGTCATGCGGCCCGAAAGATTAAAATGCACAAAGTGAGTCTTTTTGAGATTTAAAGCTAAGCCATTCCATGCGAACCATTGACGCCGTGGCTTGCGTGGGCGACGGTTGCGCGATGGTCGCGCGACGGTGATGCGATGCATACGAAATCAAACCTTATATCGATATGGAAGTAGACGATGCGATGAGACGCGACGGCAAGTTATATAATGTCTTTGGCTAGAAGTATAATAGGTACTCTAATGAGCATTATTGTATTTAGCGCCATCTCTCGGCAAAATTTACTAAGTAATTTACGCGACTTGAGACTTGTGTGAATCTTTAGGCATGGAAAGTTACATGAAAAGTTGTCGAAACTAATAATAGATGACGCTGCATTTGAATATCTTGACTGATAACTCTAATACTAAATTGAATACAATCTAAGGTAGAGCAGAGTCTAACTGGGGAAGTACCTCCGCTTTACAAAAGACTGCGGTCAAATAGGACTAGACCTTACTCATTGTTGTGTTCCTGCCGGTGAGTACCTAAGGCAGCCAGAGCTCAACGAGGGAGGACCTACGGAACTAATTAGGACAATAGATTGTCCTTTGAGTCGTCGGCACCCAGGCCCCTTCTAAGTACAGGTTTGTACAAGTTTCTAATGAGTCGGGAACGCACATGTGCCACTCCTTGAGTGGCAGGCGTCCATACTCCATAGGTTACAGTGACCGCTTTCCATCAGGCAGACCGTATGCCTGTTTCCTACCTACGTGGTACAAAAAAAACTGTCGACGAATTCACCTTAAACATTAAAAACAAAGTCAAAATCGATTGATTCGTTCGGAAGCTATGATGCCACAGACAGACATGTCAAGCGTCAAACCTTAAATTATTATAAAACACTCCGTCGTTTTTGCGTTGGTGGTTAAAAACAAGAAACTTCCTTCAAAACTATAATAAAACACAACTTTCTATGAAAATTGGTCAAGTGCGAGTCGGATTTCGACATTTCCATACAAACAGGTCATGAGCGCCTGACGAAATGTAATGGCAACGTACACTAAATTTCGTACTTAGATTTCGCGTATATTTCGGAAACGATAAGAGATAGAGCAAAATGGACTTCTGATTTTGGTTGTCGATGGCACAATTTTTTTGTTTTCGTATATATACACCTTTTTTGGACCTATGTGGGCAATGTTATGGTCAGTGAAGTTCTAAACGGTCTTAAGTGCCTCTTTTTTACTAGGAACTTAAGTCATTTTGGAAAATGTTTTTTTTTTTTTAACAATTTCTATAACAAACGAAACAGAAATTAATTTCTTTATACCTGTCCAACGCGATTACAACATTTTAAGACGTTTAGTAACTACTTGCAGCGGCAGTGAGTGAAATTCGTAATCTGAGTTTTTTCTCTTAAGTCCGACTTACGCTTGACTGTAGATTTCTAATAGGTTTTCCTGTAATCTACAGGTAGAGGGCTATCTCGTGTATTTTTTTGAAAATTTTACGCTAAGTAATTTCGGAGATAAGGGGGGGGGGGGGGAATGGTCATTTTTTGCGTATTTTCTTAAATTACTTCTAAATTACCAAAATAAAAAAATAAAAAAATTATACTTCAAATGCTTATAAAATGCTCTTTCATTTGATATGTAACACGATATAGTTTTAATAACTTTGATTTTTAATTTTCAATGTTACCCCCCAAAAGGTTAAATTTCATTGTGATTAAATTTCATTTAATTAAATTACATGTCCGTCTTTGGGCCACAGGTTTACATATGTGTGCCAAATTTCAAGTAAATCGGTCCAGTACTTTTGGAGAAATCGGCTGTGACAGAGGGACAGACAGACACGCGAGTGATCCTATAAGGGTTCCGTTTTTCCTCTTTGAGGTACGGAACCCTAAAAATTAACACGATTTTCGCTCATTATTAAATTAACTCGCTTAATACGTTTATCGTAGTCTTTGTCGTTGGCCCGTTGAAATATCGTTGTCATCCAAATTTATAAATACAATGTACTTATGCGATCAAGCCCTGATTTATAATTTAATTAGAACACTAGTTCCGGTTACGGTAACTAGTATTTTTGTCCCAATCATTTGTAAATATGATTCGATAATTACTAGCGTACACTTACGTTTGCTATTTAGTTGTCGTTTGGAACGTGACATAGCGTCCTCTAGTGGCACGTAGCGATGGTGAACCTCATGCCAATTAATATCATCACGCAAGACAATGACGAACGTAGGTATTACGCGATTACTTAAGTCCCGGTTCATTTCTATAAATTATGAGAGAAAACCCTGTTAGAATCAATTAAATTTTGAAGACAAAGAATCTAAACCAAATTTAATTTGAAATAAAATTGTTTTCTCGAAGAAAGTGCGGCGCAGCGTCGGTCTAGTGACAGCGCGGAGTGTTCAGGTGTAGATATAACCGGCAAGGATTCGAGGCAGCCTCCACCCCCGATTGTCTAACTTCGGCTGACACTCCGGACAAACTCGGGCGAACTTTTTTATTTCCACCGTTCTATTGGCTTCCTCTTTGAAACTTCGGCACCATCTAATGGATACCAACTGTCATCGGTTTTTAAAGCTGAGTGACGTGCCATTGTAATTTTATAACTGACCGCCTATTGGAGCGGAAGGGAGTGCCTTTGACAAGTCAATGGATTTTACTTTGGACACCTTATTAGAGTTTTTCAATAAAGATTGCGAAAGGGCTTTTAAATGTAGTAAAAATATGAATTATATTTTGCATTTCTGAGACATTTTTATGAAACTAATATTTATCGCAGTTAAGTACTATGAGTTCCTCGTTTTGTTTTGAAAGATTGTGTTTATGTAACGGTTACTGTGTTTTTAGTAGATATTTCAACGAAAACAATTTTTTGCACAATCTATATATCTGCATGTAATCGTTTCAGTTACTAACTTTATTTTATTAAATCCGTATTGTCGGCAAAAAAAAAACATTCTATAAAAAATTAAACTGCACTTGGGTAGACTAACAACCTAGGAATAAATCGCAAATGGCCAACTAACTCTTTCTGTTCAAACATTACTGCAACTTCGAGCGACGTTTAATAAATGTCTGCCAGTTGACACGCGTTGCCTTTCACGGAAAAGAATGCGAGATACAAGTTTCCTCTTTGAACATGAATTCACAATGGATAAAGCTGAATTAATCTACTTATTACACTCAGTTACGCATTTTACAAAAAAACGGTATTTTGATTTTGTACAATTTGTACTAAGTTGAGATTATTTTAAGTACCTACTGGCATAATTGTTACAAAAGCCAACTAGTTGAGCTGAGCCCCATAGCTCTCCATAGCTCTTTGGGTTTCGAGTCTAAAATATTATGAATAGTTGAGTACATCTTACAGTTTTCATATTATGTATGCACATATTTTATTCTATATAATATAACCAGGTCATGTTTACGACAAACATCACCGTATTAGAAATTAGAGGTTAGCTTAAAGACTACAAATATAGACGCAGACATTAATTTTAAAAGGCTTGCACGGCGCGGGACGCCTGGGGCGGGTCGCTTGGCGGAATATAATAATAGTCGTCGGGGCACCGCGGAATATCATCTCGGTACATTGTGAGAGGCAGGATGCTCATTAGATGAACGCCCCAGGCCTGCGCCCTGCCTCCCCCGCCGCCTCCTGTAAGTACGCTTCTTTGCCTGGTGCACTTTACAGCCAAATTAGTTACCCTATTTAATAATTGACGAGCCGTTCGTGGTGTATTCGCCATAATGAAGCTGCAAGTCCAGTAGCTACGAATAAATCAGGATACACATTTGAATGCTAAGAGCAAGTATTCGCCCCGGGTCTTCAGGTCCCAGACTTTGTCTCTTGTTGTTTCGAGAGTTACAATGTAGTGCACTCTACATGTATAAAACTAGCTTAGTGCCCCTTAAACGTTGAACAATACTTACCTACTCTATATACTGCAACAATGTGAGTATGCAAGGTTTTGGTTAAAAATGGATTAAGTAGGTAGTTGAATTAACGGAGTAAGTCATCCACAAAAGCGATAAAATAGCTCGTTGTTACATGTGTCTATAAAAGCGTTCAGTTTTTTTTTATTTTATATTCTGTATCTGCACTGGACAGAGAAAAATACAGTGAGATACATTTTTAACAGCTTTGTTTTAACCATCGTTCAATGTATAAAAAATGCTTTAATAAACAGGTAGCATAAAATATTGACGCACTTTATTACCTCAGGGTTGTCTGAAACGGTTTACAGACGAATTCCGACTAGTCAGTAAGTCAAAGGAGTAACATCGCTTGGAGTTTCTGAAGCCGATGTAATATTTTAATCTTATCATCGGAGTCAAGTTTCATGTCTCGAGAGGAAAGTTTGAGATCCGCGGTTCGAGTTTCAAGACGAACGACGAACTCGCAACTGTAACTGCAAGTGTTCTACTCTCGTGACGTTTAGACAATAAAAATTATACGACAGAACTTTGTTACGTTCACACAACAAAGTTACAAGTAAAAGTAATTTAAAAGTGAAACGTTTGTATTTGATACTTTAGAGAGCTTTGTAGTTTTATGGCTGGTAGAAGAACATAAAACAGTTTTCAACATATTTCCCCTAATTAAATAATAAACTAAAATTCATCTAACACAATAGTATATTATATAACGGTAACGTTATGAAGGCTATAAAAGTTGAGTACCGCGGTTAGGCCACGAAGGCTTGCCGAGTGGCCTAAGTAAGGTACGAGACTTTTATAGCCTTCATAATGTTACGATTGTATACTATACTTTTTCTACGACAGCCACATAAATACCTATTCAAGAATAATAAAATGGGTTAGTTACTTACTTCATATAATGAATGGGAATATTTGTGTGGATCGTCGTAGCATTGAGTATTCTGTCCACAAAATGTTGATGGTGAGATATTGTTGCACAATTCTTCAAAATATGCCAACAATGCGATTTCAGAGAAAGTTGAAACATTTTTTTGCAATTTCCATGTCATAAAACAATCATAACATTTTTGCTACGCTGTATCCGACTTTTCATGTAACAAATTGTCAGTCACTTTGAGCGCCATAGCCTTTATTTCTTGGGGAGTATATTGTTCACCAGAATCACTCATAATTACTTAAGTTTTTGCACAACGTCGACTTAAAATAAAGTATAAAACACTAAAATAGTTCAAATAATTTTTTAAAAAGTTTACAAATGCGGGAACCAATAATGCACAGCCAGAGAATGCTCAACCCAAGAATTTACGACCCAGGAATTGGCGTCCATGATGTACGAGAGTTCTTGGGCCGTGAATTGATGGGTTGGGCATTCCCGGGCTGTACACGTTTGGTCCGGGCGATAATTCGAAGCCACTTTTTTTACAGGGCGGCAGTATTATACGACCCCGTAATTCGCGTCCAAAAAAGTGGACGCCGATTTTGGGCTGTACATTTCTGGGTCGTACATTAACCGAACTCTTCATGCCATAGACAAGAGAAATAGAAAATAAGCCGGTTTTCAATTACGAAAAATGTGGTTGCGTTCAAGAATATTTAAATGTCAAATGTAAAATTATTTGATAAACTTATGATTTTTACCTTTGTTTTGCAATATCTAATATGTAAAACGCATTTCAGTTTATTTTTTCATCTTGATTTAAATTATGAACCTAAATATTATATTATTTATTAAGAGTTATTTATTAAGTATTGCAAATGAAAACATACCTGATAAATGGAAGTTGTACTTTTAAAAATAAACTTACAGAACTCCTATATTCATATGAATACTGCTCAGCAGTTATCATATGAACCTATAGACAAATAGACTTTTCTATCGTTACTCAAATGAACTTAATTTGGATACCGCTGACAATAATCTAATTGACAGATTTAAGTGCTGGAGTAGAAAAAGCAATTTAGCTTCATACTAAGCAAAGCTTGTACTTTGGGCACTAGAGGACGACATATACGTATGTATTACAATTACGTACAATATATGGTACAGAGGGACAAATCTCGACTGGAGACAATTGTAACTGATCCATTTTTTCCATTATTACACTATGTTAAGTTCCACATGTATCCACTGAACACGCCTACCATATACATAAACAACCGGTGGACACTCTATTTAATAATGCAAACATTGTAAAACTTGGAAAAAATGGACCAGTTACATTTGCTCCCCAGTCGAGATTTGCCCCGCTGTAGGTACCTGTTATATAATGAATATAAAAAATACGAGTATATAATATAGTAAATACCCATACTCTAAATAAAAACACCCACACTCCTCAAAAGACTGTGTTCGTCACACAAATAGATGCCCTTGTCGGGATTCAAATTATTCATCCCAAACAGTAGCAGTATAAAAATAGACCGTGTGTTTCGTGAAATAATCTCTTTTGTTCCAAGTTGGGGCTGACTAAGTGTTCTCCAAGTAAAGGAAACCTTGTTTGGGGGCTTCCGATATTTGTTAAACCCGTGTCCGTTTTGCAAGATGCCAGCGCGAGATAATTAATGTGTGGAACCTCTCACAAACTCCGAGTAGATTAACAATCTACTAATTGAATAAAACTTAACTACCTTCGTTTAACTTTAACAATTTTGTGGTTTGTTTAGGAAATTTGCGCTAGTGATGTTTTAGCTGTATTTATTTACTTTACCTTCCGCAAACAGACTATGTAGTATACATAGATTTAGAATTATTAAACTAGATTGTTTAGTTAGGTCAAAAAGTGTGTCCACATGAGAGGTAATTGTTTGGGCTGGTGTCCCTCTCGCACTTGCTGACAATGTCAACATTATTCAGTGACGTCATCACTGTCATAAATTGGGGATACCAGTCAATTTTCAAAGTTACTACTAAATCTACTAACAGCCAATTGAAAGTATTTTTTAATTATACAAATCTTTGATTTACCGGCATCAAAATAATTACATTATAATTATTTTCAAATTTATTGAAATATATCGAAACCCTAGTTTGATTATAACATTAAAATAAAATAAGAAGTTATAAAGTCAGGTAATATACAGATAAAAATACTACTAATATGGGAACCTCATTAACACTGGCAACACGTGCGAGAGGGACACCAGCCCAAACAATGCCCTCTCATGTGGACCGTTTTCGCTAGTCTGATACGATCGACTTTCTGTTTCAGTAATAAGGTTTAATTTCGTATGGCAAAAAATGTGATTGAGCTGTCCCCTGTAAAGGTCTTTGGTAGTATAACTAACAAAACAAATTGATATATGCTACGAGTAGTCTAGACGCTTTGTTATATTCAAAGAATTTCTGTATCGCAACTGAACACCATTTTCATTGGCTGTTCTGATCTTAACTTAGTAATTATAAATGTAGGTAATTAAGTCGAAAAAAAACCGACCAAGGTCGAGATTTTTTTAATAAGGTACAGCGGGGCAAATCTCGACTGGGGGACAAATGTAACTGGTCCATTTTTTCCATGTTTTACAATGTTTGCATTATTAAATAGAGTGTCCACCGGTTATATGGTAGGCGTGTTCAGTGGATACATGTAGAACTCAACATCATAGTGTAATAATGGATCAGTTACAATTGCTCCCCAGTCGAGATTTGCCCCGCTGTACCTTAGCTTTCTATTAATTTAATATACAGTTTTTGGTTATTTTCCTGGTTATGTTATATAATAAGGTGTTATTTTCCAAATTTCATAGTTCACAGTAGGTAAGTATTGATGCCCAGTGTAGATACAAAAACCGGCCAAGAGCGTGTCGGGCCACGCTCAGTGTAGGGTTCCGTAGTTTTCCGTGCTTTTCTCAAAAACTACTAAACCTATCAAGTTCAAAACAATTTTCCTAGAAAGTCTTTATAAAGTTCTACTTTTGTGATTTTTTCATAATTTTTAAACATATGGTTCAAAAGTTAGAGGGGGGGGACGCACTTTTTTTCCCTTTAGGAGCGATTATTTCCGAAAATATTAATATTATCAAAAAACGATCTTAGTAAACCCTTATTCATTTTTAAATACCTATCCAACAATATATCACACGTTGGGGTTGAAATGAAAAAAAATATCAGCCCCCACTTTACGAGTAGGGGGGGGGGGTACCCTAATAAAACATTTTTGTCCATTTTTTATTTTTGCACTTTGTTGGCGTGATTGATATACATTTTTTTTTATTAGCCTACTGTAGTGTCCCACTGCTGGGCAAAGGCCTCCCCTCGCTTCTTCCACTCAACCCTGTCATGTGCGTAATTTTGCCAGCTTGGATAAAATGCGTTCAAGTCGTCCCGCCATCTCTTTTTCGGTCTGCCTGAACCCCGGCCTGCACCCTCCACCCTGATCTCAGCACAGCGAGCCTTGAAGTTGGACTCACAATGAACAGAGCAAAAACTAAGTTAATGACCAATCGGGCAAAACATGGGGTCACGGTAGATGGGCAGGATATACAGTATGTTGATGAGTACATTTACTTGGGCCAGATAGCTTCCTTCGAAAACAGGCAAATCATAGAAGTCAATAGACGTATTGATAACGCCTGGAAGAGCTTCTGGTCCATGAAGGCGCTAATGAAGGGTAACCTTCCTCTGTGTCTCAAGCGCAAACTCATCGACATGTGTATCCTGCCTATCCTAACCTATGGCGCTCAAACGTGGTCACTGAAGCTCTAAAGTCCAAACTCAAGGTTTGCCAGCGAGCGATGGAGCGCAGTATACTGGGTGTTCGCAGAACTGATCGAATCAGAAACACGGAACTGCGCTCCAGAACTCGAGTTGCAGATGTAGGTGTCAAGACCGCTGCGCTTAAGTGGAACTGGGCTGGACATGTCTGCCGCATGCACCCTGAACGGTGGGCCAAAATGGTTACCGAGTGGGACCCACGGATTGATATACATATTGGTACCAAATTTCAGCTTTCTAGTGCTAACGGTTACTGAGATTATCCGCGGACGGACGGACGGACGGACGGACGGACAGACAGACAGACAGACATGGCGAAACTATAAGGGTTCCTAGTTGACTACGGAACCCTAAAAATCACGGCATATAAATTATTTTTTTTCTACAGCTTCAAGGAATTGTAAACCTATGTAGTATGTACCTTCAATTGGCTATGTTTTTAATTTTAACTCGATACCAACACGCGTTCTCGAGATGAAGGGTCTCTACATACGGAAGGTTCCCTTTTATTCCTTTTAAGGTACGGAATCCAAAAAGTCTCTTCTTCGTATAAACTTCCAAGTAAACATGTTCATACAATCTGTAATGTCTGTACTTACCCAATCAAGATGGCGTTATAAATGGAGGGTGGCGGCGCAATTAATCGCCCTGAAGAATGCAGCCAGCTGCAACAGTGCACTGATAACATACCTCGTAAGATAAATAGTCTGGCCGTCGGGACTGATGCTCTTATTGCTCACCTAACGGCGCAGCCGAGCAATTGCGGTGCACAATAAAAGTAGTTTAGTGAATGCCCGTTACAGATACACGTATTAAATAAAAGCCGAAGGATGAGTCGAACTACGGCCCATGGGTTCCGTCTATATTTATATAACTCGATTACAAAGTAGGTATACTTATTTTTTCAGTATTTTTACAGAATGGAAAAAAAATAAAATCCCAAGAAGCTCCATCACTCCTCTTGAATCAAAATTCTACCTACTGTGTAAGGCAATGTTGATGTTTGACGGCCCGAAACTTACTTAGTTTGTATTTAGTTGTAATCTTAAAAGCAAGTTCATTTGGAGTCATTCGAGGTAACGAGACCATAACTCCGGTCTTGTCTGGATTCGGAATAATCCCACGCTTACGAAACTCTCTGTATATACAGAATAGAAATACGATTAGTAGGATTTGTTTAGTTTGATTGGAGTAAGGGTAAGCCTGTTCTGCGGAGAGATAGCACGATTTCTCGGTGTACGCAGCTGATAACTCCAATTCGGTGTAGCTGCGGGATTGGTTAATCTGTAAGCCAGCTTCAGCGATAAGCATCTAAGTCAGATGTTGTCTATCTTGCTTAGGGCGCTTGGAAGTGGCTTAATGACTCGGAAATCATTCGGGTTAAGTTCCTTTGGGAGCGGATTGGAAGATAAGAGGTTACAGATTTGTTGGTGTCAGTGTCGCCTGAGGCTCTCGAGAGTAGGGGTCGTAAACCGATAATGAGAGCCGGAGGATACGACTGTACTAATTCTATTCGACCCATTCAACGCGAAGAGTCTCGTTCACTTTGGAGTTACGAGTACTACCAGACCTATCTGGTTAAATTAAGACTGCGTAGGTCAGGCAACGTGCTTGAAACAGTGTTATTACATATATACATCTTATTCCAGTCATCATCCTCCTAGCGTTATGCCGGCATTCGCCGCGGCTCTAGTTTTACTTCTTATTCCATGCAGTAACTAGAAAAAATATTTCTAATTTTAAATAAATAAATACAAATATATATTGCAATAATTACAAATTTTGCAATATTAATAATTAACTACTATCATTAAAAATAATATCAGCATTCATTCAGTGTTATATGTATCCGTGTGGATTACGCATAATACAATATTAGTTGATGGCCGCCCAGTACCACAAAAGAGGCTTACCAAAATACTGTTTATAATGAACGTCGAAACAAGTATTAATAGGCTCTTTAAAAAAATCGGCCAAGTGCGAGTCGGACTCGCTCACTGAGGGTTCCGTACAAACTTTCAATAGTTGAATCATCAAATGTATTCATATACCTCTATAAACTTAACTTAATCCCTCAAGACTCAATTTTCCACATAACAAGTAATATTTTGATATACAATTTTATTGTTAGACAACGTCCAAAAGAAATCAAGGCTATTCGAGTTCAATAGTTAATGACATAATATCGTAAGGACGCTCCTGAACCGATCTCATTATATAAACATAAATTAAATATAACAAGATCATACCATCCCATACATTAAAATGCGACCGCCTACGAACGCGCTTACCACCACACATAGATGGCGACACAAAAAATGCCTTGTTGCCACCGATTATTTGTAGATTGGCATTAAGTGTCAATTCCGAGCCGTAAATCTATGTCAAAAGTGACACTTAACGCCATCTACAAGAATAATCGAAAGCTACAAGACATTTTTTTTGTGGCGCCATCTATGTGTGGTGGAGTGTAAGCGCGGTCTCAGGCGGTCGCATTTTAATGTATGGGATGGTATGATCTTGTTATATTTAATTTATGATATAAAGAAAAACGCGATGTAGGAAATGAGCGTTCAACGTACAGCGACATCTATCGGCACATTAAGTAAAAGTAAAATAATGTGCGTAACCTAGTTCATGTACGATGATTTTTATGCGATAATTATTTATTTATTTATTTATTGCGTGAACCGATTTAAACCATTTTTCCTCTATTTGAAAGCAGGTACTTTCATTGTTATTATGTAACAAATACAGGAGGAAACTTTTGTAGGAGGTAGGGCATAGCGAATGATATTCCGCTTTGTGTGGTAGGGCACAGCACAGCGGATATCGTCTCGCTCGAATCTAGAGCAGTCCAACTGGGGTAGTACCTCCGGCTTACAGAAGACCGCAGCCAAATAGCACTAGACCCTACTCATAGTGTTGTGAGAATTTACGGAACTAACTTGTTCCGTCTATTGTCCTCTGAGTCGTCGGCAACCCGAACCCTCCTTAGAACTTGTGCACTCCTTTTTGCTGCGTACTTAACACAGCAAAAGGGAATGTACAAGTTTCTAATAGGGTGGCAACGCACATGTGACACTGTTTGAGTTGCAGGCGTCCATAGGTTATGGTGACCGCTTTACATCAGGCGGGCCGTATGCTTGTTAGCCACCGACGTAGTATTAAAAAAAAAAGGTACAATAAACACCCGCAAGGGCGTTGAAATTGAAAATGTAAATCTGAAAGGTATTTTATTTTTACTTTTCAAGATACGTGTACGATTTTATTTTTCCAGAAATATTCATTATATTAAAAAAAAACATAAATTTAGATAGGTAAACTTGGGAGATATTTAATAATGTGACAGACAGACAGACGGACAGAGTGTCACCATGAGAGGCTGTCTCTTTTTTTACCTTTATGGTACGGAACCCTAAAAATGTAGGTAAATGAGATACCTACCGAACTAAATCTTCATCAGTTACTGACTGCATTCCTGCTCTGGTATCGCAACGGTTCGATATTGAAACGCTTTGTGTCTCTATATAAACTCTGTCAAACAAGTCTGTCAGTAAATAAGAACAAAGAAAACAATGGGTATCCTTTTCTATAGCACCCTAAAGAAAAGGATGCATCTATTTCCACTTTTTCATATGAGTGCAATAGTTACAGTTCCGTTTGGTTCGCTACGGAGCGAAAGCTATTGTGACGTGAACTAATAATAATACGAGATAATTACATAGCTTTCTATCACTTGTTAAAAAAGTCCCCACCACATTTTTCTCTTCCGAATAATAAACTAAAAAATAATAATAACTTGTTAAGGTTTTTTAGTTGTAACCATTGCGAAGTGAGACGGGTCGCTAATTTAGCTAATAAGCGGTTTTTCTGAAAACTGACAGTTACAGTTGAATTATATTAAGAGAAGTTGAAATGCGGTGATAACAAACGTCTCGAGTCGAGTCTCGAAGGAGGCCTGATAATTGACGCGCGGGAAATTACACGTCGGCCCGTAGACAGTTGTTGATGACGTCAACACTTGATTATAAACGATTTATTTGAGAAATGACGCCTTGTGGTGGGGTGTTCCGACCCCGTCGCATACTGTGTGCCCGGGTCAATTGAACGGGAACAAGGGAAATGAATACTCGCACCTAATTAACTACGAGTGGGCTTCAAGATCTAGACCTACGATAAGGGGGTATGGAAATTGATTTCTGTCGAGAACGTTGATCCAATTGCCTTTGCAAAGCCGTTTGTACCCGTACCTACATCTCGGTGCTTGTTAGGTATAAGTAACAATACGAGTGCCTACATACCTGTACCTATGTAATAAAAAATATTGTGTTAAACGTGGGAAAAATGTAAATAGGTACTTAATTTAATGATATTTTACCGCGATCGACCCGTAAGTAAATAAATAATAATAAATAAATATTATAGGACATTCTTACACAGATTGCAAGAAGGCTTGTGTTGTGGGTACTCAGACAACGATATATATAATATACAAATACTTATATACATAGTAAACATCCATGACTCGGGAACAAATATCTGTGCTCATCACACAAATACATGCCCTTACCGGGATTCGAACCCGGGACCGCAGCTTAGCAGGCAGGGTCATTACGCGCTACGCCAGACCGGTCGTCAATAAACGTGACTTGAGAATAAAAAAAACGTTCTTGAACCGCCAATGACGTTATGTTTACCCATGTATATTGTATAGCCCGTTCACATAATGGGCGCCAAACATTACACTCATTCCGCACATACATTTTATACAATATCAAGATTATAAATCATGTAATACGAATGCAACGGTTCTTAGGGGATAAAATAATCAAACTTTTTGGTTTACAGAGAGAGTTATGCAAACTGACTGTCATTTTGAAATAATGGTAATAAATGTGCATTCATTAAAATATGTATTGGGAATTGATCCGAAATTACCGGTACGCTGTGCGACACAACAGACCGGGGTGGCGGGTAAGTGGCGGGTAATTAATGGGCAAATGAGAGGGTATTATACATTGATTTATATATTAATTTGGAAGGACCTGGCACGTGGGCACAAAAAATGGTGCCGGATCATCGGTGTCAGTGCCGCTGTGCACGAATGCACGTGATGCAAACTCATCAACCAATTGCGTTGTTATTTATTATTTCTCATATGACATGTACTTAGAATTGAATATAATTAATTAGATATTCATCACACAAATAAATGCCCTTACCGGGATTATAAAAACACTAAAAAGCGAATCTAACTAACAATATAATAAAATAATAGATGGATTGATTTATCAATCTCAGAAGTCGTTGGTAAGAAAATTACACTACATCATTATTTTACTATTGGAGACCTACAGGGCTACCCTACATAACTCAGACTTACGAATTGTTTTAAATATGAACCTTTTGTTGCCCAAACCTTTTTTACGCACCTATAATGTAAATTTCGTCGACATCCCAATAGCCGTTTTTTTAAAATTTATGAAATAAATATGCAAATGAGTCCGAAAAAAATATGATATATTATTTTCCGCTACTGTATATCTGTGTTTATCACACAAATAAATGCTTACCGGTATTCGAGTCTTGACCATCGCCTTAGCCGGCAGGGTCCCCCACTGGGCCAGAGCGGTCGTCAAAATATCTAGTAAATTGCCTTAATGTCACTTTAGAAATCTTTGGTACTATTATAGTAACCCCAGCGAGGCTACGCACAGCTGCAGCCCTGCACTAAGTTTAATAGAGCGCCAGACTCATACGAATTTAGCCGCGGGTGTTAACGGGAAGATGGATCGACGACTCAAATAACAAGTTTGATGTATCCTGGGAAATAAGAGTGTATTTCTTGGGTGGACTGATTTTTTACGCTCGTATTTAGATTGACTGGACTGTCCATGAAACTATAAATGAAGGTAAAAAAAGTTACTTATTTCAACAATTTTTATGGTTGCTTGGTTCACACAACGGCCACTTTTTTCGATGTTGAATTGCATTACGAAGTAATCTGTGTGAAATTTGATGATTTAATAAAAAAATCGTGTGTTGCTTTCAACACCACGTTAATTTACATTTGGCTAGTTAGTAGGTACATTTTGATACAATTCTTTTAAAATTGTCGTCTTCTCATCAGTTGTAGTCTTCAAAGACCTCATAAGACTGCACTGGGGGTAGATAAATAATTCAACTACCTACTATAGATGTCCACGCACGCGGAAACTAGGCGGCATCACGTGGTTAAATACGAAAGAGGGGATTGGTGTTCGCATGGAGTCATTCCAATTTGTTAAAGAGCGCTGGGAAGATGAAAATAATGAGTAAAATTGAAATCATTACGGATAGTTGCGTGAGGCACGTACATTGCGTAATAACAGAAAGCTTATAGGTGACATTGTTACGATCATTTTTAAAAATATTTCCGTGGTCTAAATGCCGCGGTTCGTCGTCTTATATGAATAAATATATGAAAAGGGCCATGTCAATTTTTTGTCAAAACGCAACCACAGACATATTCTCACAGAAGAGCAAATAGAAACCAATAATCGTCTGTACTGTAAGCGACTCTCCCAGGCTCTTGCGACCTATGAGAGCAGACAGCCTCGCAGCCGGTTCAACCGCGTACCGCGGGCGCCGGCAAGTATTGCTTCCTAACGCATACCGAGTGTTTGCACACGGAGATTGCAATATTATGTACCAATCTCGAGCCTTTTCCACGCTGCATGTCCACAATTGGAAATGTTACGCTGTTGAGCTTTTAATGCATTGCAAATGTTTTCAAACTGCTGTTTGAAGTGGAGTCGCTTCGAAAAAGTATGTTTTGATTAAAAAGAAATTCACATGGATGACTCAACTAAGTCTAGTAGTAAACATGGAGTAATTTTTATGGTTGCTCAGTATATAAGCATATATTCACTCCGTAAATTATTGTTCCATGATTAGCCTAAAATAGCGAATAACGTTGGCTGATCCATACATTTTGGCTGCTTGAACTCGATTTTTTCTTTATTGGTGATTTATTTTTCAAGATTAATATTTTTATTGGTGAATAATTATTTTTCAAAGTTGTTCCGTATGAGCTATACATAACATATTCACTCCATACATTTGTAGATGAGTGATGAATAAACAAGCACCCTGTATCTGTAATCTATGCAACATATTGTAGATACCTACATTTAAATGAAAATATAAGTATTATTGGTTAATGCTCATGATACTCGAACTGAGTACAAAGATTTAACCAACTACTGGCATATCCTAACTAATGAAGCTGCATTGAAATTACGAACTTATATTGGCTTTTAGTTCTATAGTAGAAGCTTCGATATTTGTTCATAGATTAACTTTTCTCGACTAAAGTGGGCCGACGTGCCCATTGCTTACCGCGCACCAGTAAGTTAATAGTTCTATAGTAAAGCATAGTCAGAGAGCGCATGAACTTTTTGGTTTGACTGAGCAGCCAGCTCGCCGGGATTTTCGAAGCGATTCAAGTAACAAGCCAGGCTTTATCGCACGGTATCCGACGAGAAGTTAAAACCGCTACAGCTGTTACCCGCTAATATTAAAGCATTTATGAGCGAAGAACAATCATTAGTATCGATTAAGCAACTCTCTTTTCAAGACTGATTGAACAATACAAAGTAGTGGATGACAGTTAATTTGTAGGTTAATTGGTAGGATAGTTTGCCCGAACCTAACTTATTATATTTATTAGACAGTAGATATTGCTTATTTCCAAGGAGATGCGATCACGGGTGATTTTGTAATATAGCTGTATATATTTTGAGTTTTTTTTAGCAAGAGTGTCATGGAAGGCAGACACAATGTTGCATGCGTAGCGTTGTAACTACGCTACGCCTACGCCGTAGACCGTAGCACCCTGTTTGTTCTGTATGTAGATAACTAACTATATTTGACTAGCTGTAAGCCTCTGTGAAATATAGATTACTACATAGTTTGCTTTCTGCCTGATTTGAACTTAGCATACGTTAAAAATTACCTTTTCCCCTCACTAGCTCGGAAACACGTGTTTTGTCCTTTAATACCAGCGGGTAAAAACGCATTTTATCCACTAGTGGGTAAAGTAATTTAACCTTGAATAAAGTCAAATTAACTGCTTTAAAATTGATAAAAGTAGGTGAATCTAGTAATAAAGATGATTTACCACCTGTGGAACTACTGGAAGCAGTGATAAACGCATTTTTTGCGTTGTAGTTTCCTCGCTATAGTAAGGGGAAAGTTTTGTGTTACACTCGGGTGCAAATGTATTTTACTTCTCGTGTGTTAAAAAAACTCGCAAGTTCAGGATTCTATTTTCAAACCACTCGCTTCGCTCGTGGTTCAACTATAGAATCCTTTCACTTGCTCGTTTTTCAATTCCACACTCGGCGTTAAAATACAACTTTGCCCCCTTGTATAACAAATAACTATAAATACGATGTGAATCGGATATAATTATATATGATTGTATCCAGAGTTTTAGACAGTATGTTTCGACGTTCTTTGAATGAGGCTGTAAATCTTGTGTGAGTCTTGTAAAATGTGGAATGTTAGTGAATCAATTTGAAATAAAGTGTTTCAATAGAATATATTATACGTATATTATTAACTATTTTGCGTTTTGGCAAATGTTAGAAACAGGAAGGCATAAATTGGCGTAAGAAAAAAAATGCACATTTAGTCTGCACACATTAGCAGCAATAATAAGTGTGTGAGATTCCACAATGATAAGATTGATCAGTCTTTTAATAATATGGAGCACTAATAATCTCATAACCATGTTATGTATGTCGAACGTGGTTGCTCACTTATAATCCTCTTTGCGTGAAGTTAAAACTTGTTGAACAAAAAGTATCGTGATTCGTATTTTATGGGCACTAACTTTGAAACTTTTCGGCAAGTTGTTTTAGTTTAGCTCCGATTTCTTGTTTGCACCTAAATATTAGATGAAGTAGTTTCTATCCATACTATATCTATAGTAAAAGATATTGGGGCTCGTATTTGGGGCTAGCTAGACAATCTTAATGATTTTTTCAAATTCTCTCTGCCCATATTTTTTATGGGTCTGATTGTGATAGGCCTCTCGGGAATATGCTGCAGAACAAGGCAGCTAACTATTTTAGATTGGTTTAATTATCATGGTTTAATTATGAAGAAGAATTATTAAGGATCGTTTAAATTAATATCGTTCGATTATAGGGTTGGTCAGGGTCATATATGTAGTACAAGTTGATCTCCATGACCTATTTAGCCAGCGAAGTAAGAGCAGTCGTTTTAAATGCGCCATATTTTGAGCAAAGTAAACTTAAAATCTAGCAACGCAAACGTTCGGTGAAAAGGCTAAATTGCAGTACGATTAGTTACTGCACTGGCAAGTTAAGCGAATTAAAGCTGAAGAAATCGGGTTGTCCGTGCCAGGGCATAGTGCAGTGACGGTAGTTGACATGAGAAACAGCGCAAGCAGAGCACTGAAAGATTTACTGGCGCGCTGTGTCGCGATAACTAGCGCTGTTTACACTACATTTAACTTGTGCCCCCGCCCGATCGAGGACTTGAAAATTCTTCATATTAAACCCCGCAAGTTTTTGTAGAGTATGGTCTCGGACACCGATCGGCTGATGCTCGGTTTTTGCCGAGTGAAGTTTGTCATTTGGTTAAAGTGGGGTTTAAAATTCAGAAATCAGTATCACCATCAGTTCATAAGTCTTTGTTAGTATTTGTTATAACAATGATACTTTCTTAATACTGATTAAGACAAACATCCAACTGATAAATAGTTATACAAGTACGTAAATAAGCTTCCTAAGCATTCATTTATCCATAGGTAGGTAAACTCATATCGATAGGGACATGATTGACACTTAACGTTACAGCCATGCAAACACGAATACATGAACATACATGAACGAACGAATACTGAACAGATACCCAAGGAGATGACAGAATAGAGGCCCCGACTTGGCGGCAAGTTTATCGGTGCTCTGCACTTGAACAAATATTACTTAGCGCCGCGGGCTCAGTCCCACGAACCAACGCGTACACATTATATTGAAATACATTTGCAATTTGATGCTGCACGTACATCTTCTGTCTATTATATTGGTTATCCGTGTACCTTACACTTCTCGAGTGCTAGAATTTGAGAGAAGGTACTTTAGAGTGAGTTTAGTTTTCGGTTAATGTGTTCAAGTGTGAGAACTGTAGTTATACAATACAGGTATATGTATGTAATGTGCTAGTGTTAAATCGGTTCTTATTAATAGACAAATGTGAAATAGTTCCTAATTTTTACATTTATAATATTAGTAGAAATTTGTAGTTGTATAAACATAATTTTATAGCAAAGATCGGCCTCACTTGGTTTCGACTAAATAACTTTGTGATGTACACATAAATGAGAGATTTAACACCATTTAGATTGCAAACAAACCACAAGCCCTATAGAGCTTACACAATATAGGTTTAATGCCTCTGCCATTCGTTTTTAATACGTTACTTGATGTCGAGAACGTCACGAAAAATTAAATTCATTGCTGTCACACATATGTGACATACAATTTGACGCACTTCGTTGAAAGCGGATAATGATTGTACCTACAATTATCAATGTATCATAGTTCGGTGTAGCCAAAAGGCATAATCAGCTTAATAAATATTTTTTACACCTTACAATTTGCACAAAGCTTTGACCAGCCGCACAAACAAGCGGTGGACGCAATAAGCTCGCAATTTCGGACCGGCGCTCAACAAATTTACCAACCGAAATGAAGTCTGAACTGCGACAGACTGAGCTGTCAATAGGCCACCACTTTTATTACTTACGCGACTATTGAATTCCGCTGTAACTGTCGAACGTTCACTCTCGCGTCCGACGGCGGCGAGGCAATGGGCCGAAGTTAGACAATGGTTTCTAACTAATGCGTCAGGAATTATTATAACTCAGACCAGGGTTCCTTATAGCTGAGAATTCAGGCTGTGCTATGGCCTGCTTTATGAAAAATGGAACCCTTTGGTCCATTTTCTCTTATTATTTAAGTTCTAAAAAATATTATAAAATAGTTTGCCTTGAAGTGGGAAATAGGAGTTAGCGTTGGCGGTTTGTTGAAGTTGAGGATCTAAGTCAAATTGAAACTATATCAGAGTGTTTTAAATCAAATCAACGTCAGATTTTAAATGAAATCGGTTCATTGATGATATTTAGACTCATTTATTTTGGAATCAAGCTAACATTGGTTTCCTTCCGCGATTAAAAATTATCACTATAACAAATTTCATCTAAATGGGCTCAGAGCGATTAATATCAGAGGAATTAAAAAAATCTTTACAAAGTTTGCCGTTATATCGAAATCACACGGAGAATATTATGTTACCTATGGACTTTAAAATAGGTCACAAGTCACAACACAAAGTACGGTTTACTTAAAGTATTACTTATATATTATGCTTTGTGTGGCGACTTCTTTAGGTAAAGTCAAGGGACTTACTCTTCACTTCCCAGCCCTGTTCCGAGCAAGCCTATTAACTAAAGCTGCTGTATTGTATTTCGCAAGAAACCTATCTAACCATACAACTTAATATAATTATTTTAACATGTACCATTGTAATGCTCCCGTTATCATTTAGACACAAACAACGGAATTCCCAAATGCGGGAAACAGGAATTAAAGCAAAGTTCAGGAGGGCGCTCTTTTATGATGTGTGGTTATCTCATGGAGCGGCGCGAACGGTGCTTGCATATAGCGAAACTTGACAATGGTAACTTTGCGTTTGCAAAACTTAACGTTCGAAATTTGAAGCTTTTTGTGTTGTTCGAAAACGAATCTTTTGAACAAGTAGTTAGCGGTCTTGCTAGGTGTAAATGTATGTTGGTGGTGGCACGCGAGCCTTCACGGCGGCAGGTATTGTGGCAGTGCGCTTTGTTTGCGAGTGTCGCCGATATATCTGGAAAGTTCTGCGTTGCAGCGACGCATCTCCCCGGCCCTGTTTATATCAACTTTAGATCGCATGTGCTGTCAAAAAGTTTTCTCACGGAATGGCTTCCTTGTGTTGTAATTACATTTCGAGCATTAAAAACAAAGGAGAAAAATTATTCCGAGAATGTACCTATACAACTCAAGTGTAAAAATATGCATATCATCTTAGTCTGGTCAGTCTGGTGTAATAAGAGCGCAGTACCATATTTTTGAGAAGATTTTTTTCTATAAGAACATATTTTTGCACGCAAAAACAAACTCAGAATCAGGAGCCCTTTCGATCTACGACAAAAAACAAGACACAAAAAATGGTCCCAAAATATTCTATTATTTTGCATACTTTCCACTTTGTGACCGCTGTACAAAGTGTTTGAAAAATGGTAACGAAGTGGAAAAATCAAATTTTTGACGCTTTTTTTTACCTAGTATGATCGAAAGAGCTTGTGATTCTGAGTAGAAAAAACATGAAATTTATCCTATTTTGGAAAAAAAAAGGTTTTGAATCTTTTTTCGCGATGCCCAGCTAAAAAACAGAATACTCACAAAAAATTCAAGAGCTTTCCAGAACAAATAAGTGCCACTTTGATCCCTCCTAACAGGAGAAAAATACCTAGTAGATTGTCTCAACAAGTAAGCAAAATGACATAGTTACGGCGTGACATAATAATATATCTGAGCGTAGTGAGGGATTCAAGTGTTAATTCTCAAGGCGGAAATTATTCTGCTACCATACTCACTTGATCCAATAAATAAACAACTTATTTACACGTAAGTAATTATTTTATAATTGGAAGTATAAAAATATCACTGAACAAAAATTATGTCTGAACACTAAACAAAGTTAAAGTTTAGACTGACTAAACTGTACTGTTTCATTTTAGTTCACGTTCCGTACTGCTCACTTGTTCGTCTATCGCGAATATTCGTCGATACGTTACTATTGCATTTGAACTATTTGAAGTAGTAAACAATTTATGAATTTTTGATTCCAACTTGAATAGGATGTTAGTTGCGCACGTCCAGTTTAGGAGTGAATTCAATGTTTGTTTCAATTTTCTAATAACACACGTTTACCACGGATTTAAACGCGGCTGACTTCTACTCTACTTCTACATTTTGGCACCTCCATTCGAATGACAACAGATATTCGAGACAATATATTTTTAGCAAATATTTTGTTGGATACTGAGTAATTGTAAGAGCATTAAGTTTCTAATTTATTTATTCGTCGTATGGCGTGTAATTAGAATTATGAATTTAGAAGATAGTATATGATTGCCAAGTTCTTGAAATTTTGCAACACCCAGTTACAAATAAGTGACACACAGAGGAAAAACTAGTTGTAATTTTGCGCTAGATAGTAGGAATATACGTAATCAATGCCGTTGCATACAGCGATAATGTGTGCGACTAATTAATTCCATCTATTTAAATCTCGGATGACAGGGTATTTTAACAAAATATATTACGTACATAAAAATATGGGAACGTACTCATTCGTGACAAAATTCTTACTAATAATCTAATAATCAAGCAGTTAAATACCAATTAGTCGACTTCGTCTTAAAATTCCCCCGAGTTTGACGAATTAGCATTCATTTGGTAAACTATTTGTAACTTCCATCAACGGCTAGTCGTTGAATGTGCATCAGTATAAAGGCATTTCCCGATCATTTTCAATGTGAAATCGTCAATATATTTACAGTCTATAATTTGTATAGTTATGGCTACATACAAATGCATTCCATAATCAGTATACTCAGTAGTATGGAATGCCGCATTTTAATGTAGCCATTACTATACAAATGATGGGCTCTAAGTATAGTGACGATTTTACATTTATTGCCTGGCCCTATTTACTGGAAATGCCTTTATATGCCCTAAGTGATTTATCAATTGGCTCAATACCCAAATAACTTTGTTAAGGTTCCTTTTTTATTCGGCAGAGTCGGGCGCTAACCGATGAGTTCCATTTGTTTCGTCGGAATAGCTAACAGTGTTGGTTCGTATCTAGAACATTTCCCCTTGCCTGCTGTTTATCCTCAATCGGCTGCGTGTCTCTGCAAATACGAGTATCGATACTGAGAGCGAGTAGATTTAATGGAAACCATTGTGATTTAATGTATTCTATTGGTTTTTGTAGCTACTTACTTACCTCTTCGTATAAAGAGTTACGGAGGGTACCACTAAAACAAATAAAGATTAAGTGCAAAAAATAGGAAACAAAAATTAACTACAGTATAAATTGTTTTTATGATGTTAATACGTTACAGAAATAAACAGTTTGTTTAACAGACAACGAGAGAGTATGCTGACATTTATATCTTTCAGTTGACATAACATGTGAACATGGAAAGTTTGCATGTAAAACTAATTAAATATTTCGTTGGTGCTCGTTTGCACTGGGCAGTGGACGCGGTCCTGCAACTATTTTCATTACAAGCCGTAGCCGTTCAGCGGGGAATAAACTTATTGTGCATTAAATAACGATTTCATTTGGTCGTTTCGCTTTCATAGGGAGTTAGGTATTTGTTTTACTTCCATTGAAACGATTACGCGGCGTTAGTATTTCTAAACTACTACCACTAACTACTAAATTACTTTAAAATAATCATTCCGAAAATATTATCTAAAGACGATACAGGAGGGGTCAATTCTCTATACAAACGCTCTCGACTATTTCCTCCCTGGTTTTTGAAGATAGAGCAATGATTTTTTCAGCCAATCAAAAATTTCCGAAAACGGCCTTTTTCACTATGGCGCAAAAAAAGGTGTGATACTCAAGTTTGGTAACAATTAGCCAAAAAAACTAATAAACGACACAGATTATTTCATTGTTATTCAGATTCTTAAATATCGTTCCTATTCATTAAGTTTTGAAGGAAGAAACAGTCGAGAGCGGAACCTCGTATTAAAAAAAAAATTGTAATATCTTTTAACTGAGTTGATCTTAATGGACAATTTTTTTTGATAAATCTAGTTAATAACATAACTAAAATTCCTAAATTGAAAGGAGCCCCCTTTCCATTTTAGCATTTTCGCTCCTGTATCGTCTTAAATGGAACTCGTTCTCGATACATATGTAAAGTATACATGTTCGGGTTCTTAGCTTAAAATACTTGTGACACTTGTGTGACAAGTCATAAGTATAGGTAAATAACTACGTGTAACTATTTAGATCTATCACCGCCACTCCACTTCTTCTCGCACAAACTCTTAAGTAAGGTAACGGCGGCTATCAACGCGGGTTTCGAAATCGACGTCCATTACCGCCGCACAAAACGCATTTTATAGGCAAACCGACCAATTTCTTAAAAAAAGTTACTCACACAAAATTATGGCAAACAGGTGCAAGTTATGCATTTCAAATTATTGTTTATAGTTTTCTACATGACTTCTGAGTACTTTTTACGTATTGTTCAGCCTGGAAATGTGTTTAAAGTGGAAATTAAAAGACAGCGGTGAAAGGCGCCATTTCGTGAGTAGATTCTATTACTGTGGTATACCACGGTAATAGTTAAAGTAGTGATATTAGTTCTTTTTGCTTTATTTTAAGTATATGTGATCAGTTATATAATGTCTTACAGTTGTTTCAATCTTGATCTATTCACGCTATCAAAGAACTATTTACGCGGTATGAAAATTATTCAACAAAACCTTAATTTTTAGCAAAAACTTCATGACTGATTTCGTAGTTTCTATGAAAACCGTTAATTTGTAAATTTTTTTAAACATTGACATAAAGTCTGATGCTTACTTACCAGTTATGTAAACTTGGTTTTAATATAAGGTTGCAATATTTTATTTTGATTTGTAATGAAAATACATCTGTATGCCATTACCTTATTAAGTCCTCGTTAGGACTAAGGAATGGAATTCTTTAAAAGCATTCTCAGCGATATTCAAAATATCAAACGTTTCAAATTTTTCTACGAAATCCAAAAACTGCTGTAATAAGACTAGGTGAAGGAAACCATAAAGTTGAGTTTCTAGACTTCAGCAATTGCAATTTCGGCCAGACTTCCCACCGGTGACTTTACTTTATAAGATCAATCCTTTTACTAAACAGAGGTGTCGAGGAACTCCGGGCGCAACGGTTAGTCGCGGAGTTAAATAAGTCTTCCCTATTCCCCACTATACAAATGCCAAAAGTGTTAGTGATGCAACAGTAAGGAGGGAGCACTTACGCGCGCGCGCGCCCCACGGTACGGAGTCTATCAAATGCATATATACAGAGTGTAACAAAAATTCTTATCAGGAAAAAGTAGAAGAAAATTTTTTTTTCGCTAAAAAAATTTTCACTTTTGTATGAGCCGGGCCGCGCGAATCGGTCGAATCTCCATACAAAGATAAAAAAATTTTTTGCGAAAAAAAATTTTTATCCTACTTTTTCCTGATGAGAATACGATACTGAATACGCCCTTAAACGGATCACCACCATTTTTGTTACACCCTGTATGTACCTACCAGTAGCGGCTGGTGAAAATTTCTGCTAGGTAATACTGAGCAAAAAGAAACCTACCTTTAACATTAGGTACTTTACTAGTAATCAATTTTAGGCAAGCCGGTGGAAATCGGCTTGTACGGATCAGCCTCTGCTGGTACCTACATTATCTTGATCATTGACAATTCTACAATAAAATTGTGGAACTATATTTCTTAGTATGGTAATAGTTTTAGTTCACTGTTTCGATATAAATATTTATGACATGTACATATGTATGTAGGTATATTACTCGTAGAAACGAACAGAAAACCTCCATCCCCAGCAATCGAGCTATAACCTAACCACAAAATTAAAATTTTGAAAAAACCCCCGACCGCGACATAGTGGACCGATTTTCATGAAACATGGCTAAGAACACTCCCGACTAACTCAGCTTTCAGACAAAAAAAACTAATTCTAAATCGGTTCATCCATTCGGGAGCTACGATGCCACAGACAGACACACACACAGACAGACAGACAAACAGACAGACAGACAGACAGACAGACAGACAGACAGACAGACAGACGGACAGACGGACAGACGGACAGACAGACAGACACGTCAAACTTATAACACCCCTTCGTTTTTGCGTCGGGGGTTAAAAATAAAATATTCTGCGATAGAACTATCTGTCACACTAAGTAAGTCCAATGGAAACTTCGCAACAAGCTGGTTACATGTTACCAAGATCACATTCCGTATTCATCAAACATCCATTCTAGTCTCAATAGACGTGCCGAAACTTGGTATCGCCTCGGGGTTCATCTTAGTTTCGGAGATGGGGTAGAACTTGTGAATTTCGGCCGGCGAACTTTAAACCACATGTACCAAACAAGCAAGGTCAGAAATAGATTATTATGCTCATTCACTAAACACACATTTCAACACATGACATGCCGTTTAACTTAGTAGATAAGTTACGAGAAATGTAACCTTTAAATTCGCAATTGGGTACTCCGATTGTAACATTGAATTTAATTCACACACATTTGTGCACATTTTATGGGAGAACCGCAGTTGCAATTACAAGGGAATCATTTGGATATCGACTACAGCTGTAAGTATTAGGTAGGTACTGTAGGGACATTACTGCTTAATAAAATATGTCAAAGTTTCGACCTCATACACATTACACTCGGCAGATAATTATACTGTCTGGTAAGTACATCGTTCATGCTGTACATGCTCCAAAGCAGCAACGCCAAATTTAATACTTACTCTTAATGATCAAGGGTAAAAAAGGAACATTAAATGGGGGCAAATGTAACTGGTCCATTTTTAAATTTTTTACGAGGTTTGCATTATTAAATAGAGTGTCTACCAGTTATATATGGTCGGCGTGTTCAGTGGATACATGTAGAACTCAACACCATAGTGTAATAATGGAAAAAAAAATGGATTAGTTACAATTGCCCCCCCAGTCGAAATTTGCCCCGCTGTACCTTATCTCTTTCCTTTGTATAAGTGAAAGTGTTTAGATAGGTAGGTACAAGTTTCTAATGGGTCGGCATCGCGCATATGACACCCCTTGAGTTGCAGGCGTCCAGAGGTTACGGTGACCGCTTTCCATCTGGCAGGCCGTATACCTGTTTGCCACCGACGTGGTATAAAAAAAAACATTAAAAAATGCTTTGGCGAATGTGTGGATTTACTCAATTAAATGTTGGACTTCATTGACTTCAATAATGTTATTTTATTATCAACGACAAATCGTAGCGTACGTAGATCTTATTAAATGTGTTATTAACAAACCGTATTATTATATATTATAGTCGTCGTGCTTACAAACACAATAAATCTAATTAGTGCCAATCAGATCAGATATATTGCGGTTCATATAATTGTCTGTTCAGACCAACATTCAAAATGAACAGTATTATCAGATTTCACTGAAATAGTTTCGCGAGTGTCTACTGTCATTCCATCATGTTTTGTCACTTAACAACTCACTGCTTATAACTAAACATGTACGTATACAGACTATACAGAGGTTATTATAATAAATAAGATTTAAGACGATCCTATTCATAAGTAGGCAAATAAATTTTGGCGAAAAAAAAGTAAACAGAATAATACTGTGTAACCTTTTTGAGTAAAAAAAACTCTATGAATTATCGTTTTTTATCTAAACGTAAAAAGTGTTAGTGAAAATATGAACACAATTTTATTTCGAGATGAGATCGGGCGAACGCTTTCTCGCTATATTCCCGAGTTTTTTATGAGACCACAGGTGCCCTTTATTGGGCATTGTGTTCCTTTTAATACTCCCTGATACCATTCATATTGTATATATTTGATCTGTATGTAAGTAGACTTTTGCAGAAATAAACCTGTTTATCTCATCCCGTTGCTGGGAAATAGTTATTTGTTTTACAGGGGGGCAAAGTAGTTGTTTAACCGCACGTGCCAATATTGATACCCGAGCAAGCGAAAGATTCCAATATTGAACCGCGAGCGTAGCGAGTGGTTCAAAAAGTGGAATCTTGAGCGTTGCGAGGGTTTCAAGGCACGAAGGTTAAACAAACTTTGCCACCGAGTGAAACACAAAATTTTTCACCACACCAACACGAACCAAATACTACTTATGATTCAAAATCATCATTTATAGGTAAATTCTACCAGCCAGCTTAAGACATCAAGTTAAAATTTGTATGAAATTACTTTGCACTCTTGTGGATAAAATGCAATTTTGCTATCTGTTTTCGAATAGCAAAGTAAGCCTTTACCAGTTGGTGTGGTGAAAATTAACAAATAACCTTAATTGAGTTGCTTAAGGGATTGCGGTTTCCAGATAAAACTTTTACTTTGCTGTCGTGTGACGTTTCTTATGTAATCTTAATAAGATTTTCACAGAATACGACGTTTTTTTTTCAACATTATGCCATGCAACTTTACTGTGCCGATAATAAACATTTACAAAACTCTTTCTCATCTGTTGCAGTGTCAGTAGATTCATATTCTTTATTTAAATAAAAAGTTTTAACGTTCTGTTAAAAGCTTATTTGTTATAAGTAAACTATAGAAGTTTACAACTTGGACTTTTTAACATATGTAGGTTTGTCTAGCGCGTTGTGTAAATATGAAATAATTTAAAAGTATGTACTTTATTTTTTATTAACTAATTATATTATAGGAAACATTGGCTTATTGTGTGACATAAACATTAGTACCTCTATAATAAAATAAAAATAAAAATTTTGAAAAAACCTCCAACCGCGATATAGTAGACCGATTTTCATGAAACATGGCTAAGAACACTCCCGACTAACTCAGCTTTCAGACAAAAAAATCTAAATCTAAATCGGTTCATCCGTTCGGGAGCTACGATGCCACAGACAGACACACACACAGACATACAGACAAACAGACAGACAGACAGACAGACAGACAGACAGATAGACAGACAGACAGACAGACAGACACGTCAAACTTATAACACCCCTTCGTTTTTGCGTCGGGGGTTAAAAATAAAAATAAAAACAACAAACTCGAAAAAAGTTAAAGAGCGAAAAAGCTGGCAATATCGTAAAGTTTGCACTAAAAATGCTGCAAGGTCAACAATGAGAAACGGGAGGTGCGCGGCAACATTGTCACTGCCATTTTAAAACAGATGCAGGGTAAGGTGCGCCATTTAGCGGGTGCGACCGGGACGGCGCTCGCCAACTAGCTGGCTAATAGGTACACCTCTTGTCAGGGCTATAAGAATATTATGAAGTCTTCAGTCTTACAGTATCTACATTGTAGGTAACACAAGAGAGAATGGGCAAAATCGTTAACAAGAAGCGATAGTATGACTTACAGCTTAACGATATAATCACGGGCTTTTTTGCCTTTATTACAGACGATTTATGCATTAGACAATGTGTCTGGTGCCTATAGAAGAAACCGATGCGTGAGCGGCATAACCTCTCAAATCTATATCAGAGAAAGAACACGCCGCTTGACTCATCTGAGGTTCCAGGATTGTTTTGCTGGCTGTTTCGATACGCGTATTAGGTTAGTGTCATCTGAGGTTCCAGGATTGTTTTGCTGGCAGTTTCGATACGAGTATTAGGTTAGTGTCATGTGCCATGTCTTCCACGGGGATGACGATAGATGGGGCCATCTAGTACTGTTAAGAAGACCTTAACTGGGAAGCCGTAGTGACGAGAAACCACGAGCCAAATGGTCAGACGACATTAAAAAGACGGCAGGGTCGACCTGGCACAGAAGCGCTGCACATAGAACAGAATAGAAATCCATGAAAGACGCATATGTTCAGCAGTAGACGCGTATATGAAAAGAAGAAAATTAATTTAGTAACGCATCCGTAGCTCCTCTGATGTTGCTTACGATTATGGGTGGAGATGATTGCTTCCTTTGCTCGTCTGCCCGTTACATGCCGATTAATTTTCAACATTAGCTATTGCAAAATCTTGAGCTCACTTTAAAATGATTCAAGGTGATATTGTATCAATGTCCCATTATTTTAATGTCACAAAAGAGTCTGCCATACAATTTTTGCAAGTAATTCGGCCCCGAGCCATTCGGAGCATTTCACTGGCTACTCCCGCTGGAATAAAACATTCAGCCCCGGAACTAAAGTACGTGGAAGATTTCGGAACGTTATGTGTTCGTAAATTGTTTTATTATTTTCACGTCTGCCAACTATTTATTCCTGCAAGTAATGACATGTATAACATTGCTCATTTGTATTCGCTCTACTCGATAGTATTAAAGAAAAATATTTGTTAATTTTAGTAAATTTGCATTTGGTGGCGCTGCTCATTTTCTATATTTATTTGTTTAACCTTTATTGCACAAAAGAAAACCTTAAAGTACAAAAGGCGGACTGCCAAATTCTTTCTTTACCAGTCAACCAGGCAACGTAGAAAAAGTTCTACCTATACTAATCAATATCATTTTCCGCGATGTTGACGTCATCGAGTAAGTCTTAAAAACTCAATGTAGCCAAAGAGGGTCTCAAAACTCTCCGCAAACGAACGACTCGAACTTTCTATTAAAAAGACACATACAGTCAAATTGCGTATCGTTCGTCACGAAGCGCTTGCCACTTATCAACGGGCCCTGAAACAGGCGAGTCTGTTAATGAAGTCTCTTCCAGCAGTCGGGGCGAGGGTCGGCGCGGGTCCCCGCCCGTCGGTCACGTCCCGGAGTGCGGAGCGATGTACCGCCACCGCCACTCCGCAAAAAGAACCCGCCACGCCGGATTTGAATAATACAATATGTTAAAAAACCCTGCACTTGTAACGGAGAGGGATTCTGGGTTTCTAATTCGCAGAAGTACCGTTTGCGATTCTATTTCAGAAAACGATTCTCTTAAAATCTAACGTTATAAGTATGTACGGCTTGGTCCCGAGATTGAAGTACTTTGTTAACAAGCGTGCTCTTAAAGTTTGTGTTCTAAAACTTTGTATCTGTGCCCCTCGCATGAGTTTTTGACAGCGTAAACGTCATGAAAAATGTAAGTCATTTTTGTTTCAAGTAACCGTTTTGAAAAGCTGTTCAATTTCTCCTCACAATTAATGTCACTCGTACGTATCGTATGGTCGAGGTTAGGTTATTTAGTAGTTACCTATATGCAAGTATAAATATAACTTTTCTAGAAAATAACCAAATTCTCATACTAATTGCATTAAACTTCAAAGATATCCTACAGTCACTATCTACATATTTATATTTTGTAACAGTTGCCCTTGGAATGTGACTTTGTATTTTACTTGTGAGAAGCGTAGACGCGGCCCGCGGCAAAGCGCTACGTAGACATTACGTAGACCATTCTCTGCAATAAACATCTATGGGCTACGGCGTAGCTCTACGAAAATCACTTTGTATTAAAAATACTTCAATTATATAATTAACTTTAGTTGTATTGTACCCAAGCTATGAGAAAAATATTATATTTTTTGTCGAATTAAAAACGAAAATTAAAAGGAAGGTCTAATAAATAATAGAATGTATTAAAATAACACTCGTGCCATTACAATAAAAAGGCCACAGACGTGCTTATACTGAATTCAATATCAGAACGTTTCTTATAATCAGACAATAAAACGAAGCGTTAGATGTGAAAGGGCGCCATAAATAAAGGGCTTGAGTAGAAAAGTGTTCTTTATGAAGTGTCGCCGCAGTTGCGCCGGCCGGCGTTGATACCTACTTGATAGTCCTGCAATATTGGACCGGGCTGTCCGACTGTCTCAGTGTCGATATTATATTAGGGGAATCGATAGATGTAATTTTCAAGTCTGGACAATTTGAGCTATAAGAACTTTGGGTTTGAGATGCGGCTAGACTATGAATAGAATATAGGTACGCGTGTAATAGGATGGCAGATGGCAGAAGATTGCGCTTCTCCCAGTCCTATCCACAGTCTTCTCGCTATCAAGTACAGTATACACCTTGCGGCAGTTAGTTTTTGTTCAGTATCTTAAAATATATCTTTATGTTAAATAGGTGTTGAAGAATGTTGAGAAACGCAAGGGTTGAAAGTGGATTCAAATGGTTCTTGTAATAAAACACGCGGCTTTTGCGTCAACCAGGGTGCCGATTTATAGTATTTCAAACGCACGACTTTATTAATTTTTATAAATATGTGGGAAATAGCGTCATGCTACTTTTGAAAATAAAATTTAGTCGAGAAGTAAAAATTAGGATTCTGGTGGTATTGACCACTCATTTACAATTCTATTATTAGTATTATTACGTGTAATATAAATAACCAAGTATATAGTTGATGAAAATTCGAAAACGTAAATCAAAATATATTAAAAATATATTTGATGGCGGTCGAGGTACACACAAAAACTACATACACCCATGCACCCTGCATTGGAAAGTTTTGAGCCTAACCTATAAAAAAACGGATTTAGTGTAAATAATTATTTTATTTCTCTACATAATCTCCAGAACGATCTAAATACTTTTGCCATCTGGTTTCTAAGTTTCGAATTCCTTATAAAAAAAATAATCTTCAAGGTCATCAAAATATTGAGCTACAGCTTCTTGTACCTCGATATTCGTCGAAATTTTTTGTCCTACCATGTGTTTTTTTTAATTGGGGAAGAGATGGTAGTCGGACAGGGCCAAGTCCGGCGAATATGGTGGATGCGGCAACAATTGGAAGCCACAATTATGTATTTGTGCAATTGATTTCGCCGCTCTATGGACAGGTGCATTTTGTCTTGGTGGAATGATATTTTCTTAGACAGCATACCAGGCCTTTTTATTTTTATTTCTTCACGCAAACGTTGTAAAAGTGTGCAATAATAATCTACATTTATGGTTTTACCTTTTTCAAGAAAGTCAATCATAATGATCCCTCTACAGTCCCAAAAGACTGAAGCCATTACCTTCTTGGTTGACAAAACGGCCCTAGCTTTTTAGGGGGTGGTGAACCTGCTCTTTTCCATTGTTTCGATTGTACTTTTGTCTATGGTGTAATGTGGTGAACCCAAGTTTCGTCCATAGTTATGAAACAGATCTAAACAATCCTGTGAAACTGTGAAATTGTTTTCAGCTGAAAGCAGTTTAGGTACCCATCTGGCAGAGATCTTAGAAAAATCCAAGATCGTTGGTAATTATATTTTGTGTTCATTTATAAGAAATGCCTATTGCTTCCGCTATCTCTGCGATCTTCAATCTCCTATCATTTAAAATCAGGTCTAGTATTTTATTGACATTTTCGTCTGTGGTAGCCGTATTTTATTCATTTTCGTCTGTGGTAGCCGTCAGCGGCCTACCGCTCCTAGGTTCATCTTGCACTGCTTCTCTGCCACGTTTGAAATCCGCTACCCATCGTTTAATGGTGGCGTATGATGGGGCAGATTCCCCTTAAGTTTCATACTTTTCTTTTGGCGGCAACCCTTTTTTTTGTAAATATTTTATGATGGAACGATGCTCAATTTTATCAATTTCTATGGAGACCGCGAACACTCTTTGCAAAATCAATAGAAGAAAAACAAAAGACAGCAGTTTATAATTAAAAAAGAAGTGGCTATTACGTGCCAGTGTCATTTTTAGGGTTCCGTAGTCAACTAGGAACCCTTATAGTTTCGCCAAGTCCGTCCGTCCGTCCGTCCGTCCGTCCGCGGATAATCTCAGTAACCGTTAGCACTAGAAAGCTGAAATTTGGTAACAATATGTATATCAATTACGCCAACAAAGTGCAAAAATAAAAACCGGCCAACAGCGTGTCGGGCCACGCTCAGTGTAGGGTTCCGTAATTTTCCGTATTTTTCTCAAAAACTACTGAACCTATCAAGTTCAAAACAATTTTCCTAGAAAGCCCTTATAAAGTTCTACTTTTGGGATTTTTTTCATATTTTTTAAACATATGGTTCAAAAGTTAGTGGGGGGGGGGGGAGGGACGCACTTTTTTTTACTTTTGGAGCGATTATTTCCGAAAATATTAATATTATCAAAAAACGATCTTAGTAAACACTTATTCATTTTTAAATACCTATCCAACAATATATCACACGTTGGGGTTGGAATAAAAAAAATATCAGCCCCCACTTTACATGTACGGGGGGTACCCTAATAAAACATTTTTTTCCATTTTTATTTTTGCACTTTGTTGGCGTGATTGATATAAATTGGTACCAAATTTCAGCTTTCTAGTGCTAACGGTTATGGATTATCCGCGGACTCTGTCCGTCTGTCTGTCCGTCTGAAACACATTCCTAAAAATGGAAAAAAATGTTCTATTAGGGTACCCCCTACATGTAAAGTGGGGGCTGATATTTTTTTTCATTCAACGTTGAAATTGTTTGGTATTTAAAAATGAATAAGGGTTTACTGAGATCGTTTTTTCATAATAATGATATTTTCGGAAATAATCGCTCTACAAAAAGAAAGTAACTTTTGAATATGTTTAAAAAATATGAAAAAATTCACAAAAGTAGAACTTTATAAAGACTTTCTAGGAAAATTGTTTTGAACTTGATAGGTTCAGTAGTTTTTGAGAAAAATACGGAAAACTACGGAACCCTACACTGAGCGTGGTCCGACACGCTCTTGGCCGGTTTTTTCTTTTTTATTTAAATATCAACCTTAGGCTCAAAACTTTTCAATCCGACCTCGTAATAACCACACTTATATTAAATACTTTATGTACTACAGCCAAAAACCGACAACGTAACGGTTGAAAACGAAAGTTATATTATGCCCCAACAAAATCTATGCAAAAACTACTATCAGAAATACAATCATTTTAATTTCTATAACGAAAACGAGATTAAGTCCATGTTCATTCATGTTTCAATAAAACTACAAGCAACGGAAACAACGAGCTCAAACTTGTGAAATGCAATATCGACATGGCAACAGCAATATTTCTGAGCATCCCTAGAAAAAACGGGCACGACGACAGAGGGTCGAAGTTGGTCGGCGAGGGAGAAGCTAATAAAATATGTAGATTTGATGACTTGTCACATTTTTTGCTACAAATCTGAGATTCAACGTTTTAGCCTCTTCACTAAATCTTTCTTTTATAGTCGTTTAATAGGGAAATAAGAGCATAATAATGTTCTTGTTCAAGGAGGAACATTTTGTGCACAATAAAATGGATGTTGCATCTTTAATATCTACTATACAATTTTAACAATCGGTAGTGTTGTGTTGTTGTATCTGATTGTTAGTATCCTTTTTCTTTATTCTAAATAAAATAAAATTTAGTTTCAGCCAATGTAAACTGATAAAGGTGCTGTAGGTTATAATATAATCTGTAATTAGATAAAACATTCATAAGTACTTATACCTATTTCTTAGAGACTCAATAGGTATGTTTATATTAGAAACAAATAAACAAACGCAAGTATTTGATCTGCGTAATTTAAATACAAATATTGGTCGAAGCAGCGTAATGAAGCCGTCACCCCAAACTTGACAGAAAGGTTAAGAATAATAACTGTAGCTATTAGCATTTCATTGAAATTTCTCATTTACCTATTTGTTTAAACTTTATTTCACATAAATTGGGAGTACACATGGCGAACTTGCCTTTTTCTATGTGCGTATAATTTCTTATTACAACGATTAAGTAGGCATTTTCTTACATACTACCTTAGATTTCTGGATTAATACAGTAATTAGATTGATTCCGGTGAAAGAAACCCCCTGTGATTGTGATTCGAATTATATTGTATTGAACTAAAACATCTCGTATCGTTGTTACAAAGGCAAAAGCTGAGGATCCTATCCAATTAGTTGGGTACACATAAGTTTTCATGTAATAACTGTTGGTAAACCTTTAAATGAAAAAAAAAAAAATAGCTTTGCACCACACCAACTAATAAAGGCATTCTTTGCTATTCGAAAACGGATAGCAAAATTGCATTTTATCCACAAGAGTGCAAAGTAATTTCATACAAATTTTAACTTGATGTCTTAAGCGGGCTGTGGTAGGTTTTACTTATAAATGATGATTTCGAATCATAAATATTGAGTTTATTGATGGATTTGATTTAGTTTCATGTTTTATAGTCAGTAGGTATTTTGCTCGTGTTGGTGTGGTGAAAAATTTTGTGCTTCACTCGGTGGCAAAGTTTGTTTAACCTTCGTGCTTTGAAACCCTCACAACGCTCAAGATTCCATTGTTTGAACCACACGCTACGCTTGCGGTTCAATATTGGGATCTTTCGCTTGCTCGAGTATCAATATTGGCACTAAAGATAGATTTTGACGTGGTAATTTTGACAGAATGCTGGCTTTGTAGGCCACCTCGATGGATATACTGCACATCGCACTACGAGATCCCACAATCAAGCTAGCGGAGTAGTAGCTTATGTAAGGAAAACCCTTTGTCACCGAACCAATTATACAAGATTCAGTGCGGTTAAACAACAATTTTGCCCCTTTGTGAAACAAATAACTATTTGTCATACAAACTAAGTTCTTTTTTCTTCTGGATATTTAAATAAGATATTCAAAATAGAAAAAACGTACAAAATAAGTAAATCGTAAGAACATATAGCATGGAATTGGTTTAAAAGCTACCTTACAAGCCGGAGACAGTGTGTGAGAAACCCTACTTAGTGTAACTCCGATATAGCTATTATACCTAGTCAATATTGAGGCAGGTTTATCTTTGATCGCCAAATGGCTTGCAGACAACCTGCTCTCTCTTAATACTTCAAAAACGAAAAAAAAAAAATATTTTCTATAATTTTAATATCTAGAGAAAGGAATGAGCACTACATGCAAATGTATAAAGCACATCCCATTAGGAATGAATGTAAACAAATCAATTTTCCTTAAATTATTCTTAATTATATACGAACGACAATCATAGTTAATCTTATTAACAGTTTTTATACTTCAGGACTCGCTACCTCTGGGTTGCCTTGGCTGGCTGTTCTGAGTGGAGTCGTTAGGGCTACATGCTCCAGGGGTGGAAGTGAAAATTTGCACAAGACGCGAGTAGGTACAATGGCTTAACGGACACTGGGCAGAAAGCAGTGTACACCTCTCGACACCCTTGAGTTCTCACACCGGTGTTGCCCTTGAGCCATCTTGGATGTCGCTTTTTGTGGGGGCCCACCTTGTGGGGACGAGTCACCGTCTGCCGGAAATAAAATTGCATACCGTTTTATTAGGCAGGCGTCCGGTTTTTTATCCAATAGCCGAGTAAGTATTTAGTCCATCACTTTCATCCAATAGTTAGCCCAGTTCATTTTAGATTTCATTACCTAACTCTCAAATAGTCCTTACATCCTGGCGGGTGTTGCCTCTGGTCCGGAACACCATTGTTCCGTGATGGGAAAGACAAAAATAATCATACTTAAATATTTTATTTGAAACAAAAATATTTCAATAGTTACATACATATATACAATCAGGCCTGTATCCATAAAGCGGTAGGTAGAGCACATGAAACTACTAAAGTATCTGTGCCAAGAGTGGCAATTAAGGGGTTGAAAGAAAACGAAACTTGTGACAAAGTTTACAACTTAGTTAATAATATATGTAAATTCACTAATTCATGTTTTTTTTTGTATTTTTTAATTAGCGATTAAGTTTATGGAGACCATTGACACAATTTACGAAAGCTTAGAAAGCTTCATTATAAAATTGTAAGGCATGATTAGCAAAAATCTGGTAATGTAGAAAGGGTTTTTCAGACCTAATCTAGGTTAAATTATACCAAAAATAATATTATAGGTACACAAACAACCACAATTCGCATAACTTTTGTATTTTGTACTCGTAAAGGATTACCAAACCCTATAATAACATTTGTCGCATAATTGAATATGAATTGTGAATATATTAAGCGGGATACTAATTAGATTTAATCATGCCATTCACTGGGTTTCCCGACTAGTATATTCTCGAATTATGAATAAATACATACCTGTGATCATAGTACCGAACTATTATGTCGATACTGATACCCGATTTGAATATTTTATAATAGCAGGACCAAATTGAATGAGTCAAATGCACGAATATACCTCAAGCTGTGGGTAGCGTGCTATCTTTCATTTCAAAAGTTTGACAAAATTAAATGTCACCAACTCACCATTAATGAAAAAAATGTTTTAGTAATTTTAAACACTGCGATGAAGATGCAACTTAATCGCGTACACTTACGTTTTTATTTAACCGTGATGATAATTGATACGTTCGTGGTTACAGACGGACCACACGACACGTTGGAAAAGTCTTCTGACGATGATGTTGTCCTCAACATAATATGTACCTACTACCATGTGCAGTGCGGTGTGCATGTGCACCTAATAAATTAGATTCCGTTTGTTGAGTGTAAGCCATACATATAATGAAAATGTTCTCACATAGATGCAGCCACTTAGCCGACCCATGTGCAGCAGAAAGCCACTCGCAGTCGGCATAAATCGACTGGAGACGGCAGGCGCGCTCCATCAGCTCAGCAATTACTCAACACCAGGCGGGTATGTTGACAACTTAGCGACCTGTTCATCAAATAAAGGCTTGCATGCGCTTTTAGTTACGTTGTGGAGGCCTCAGTGTAATTAAACATTCGCTCCGTCAAAATGGGTCCTTAACATAGGTGGGCCATTTTTTTCAAAGTTGTCCACCCCACATTTTTTTGTGTCCCAAGTGTTCCAAGGTTTTTTCCCATTGCGTTACCTTTTTTTTTCATACATTTTGTATGGCGGTAATGCAATGGAAGGTTTGAAAAATGTATGGAAATCTTGGGACATTTTTTTTCTCCTATTAGGCCGTTTTCACATTATCCGATCCGATATCGGATGTAGGAAGGATGAAAAATGTAAGATACGCTCATTTATGTATTTCATAGATCATTATTACTAAAAAACGACATAAAACACAAAAATTGCGGATTTAATGCCGATGTCACTCTTCTACAACAGTTTTTGTCCGAGGCACCATCGAACTGCCGATATCGGCAGGACGCTTCCGACCATTTTTGGCATGCCGGACCCCCCGCCAGTTGTCGGCCGATAATATTTGTTTGTGTGCGTATATAATGTAGGTATACGTTTGTAGTAGTGTGCGTGACAAAAATGGCGTCTATTAAACAGCTGTTAATGATCGAAATTAAAATTAATTGACAATTCCATTGAAAAAAACCGGTCAAGTGCGATTCGGACTCGCTCACCGAGGGTTCCGTACAAACTTTCAATAGTTGAATCATCAAAATGTTATTCATAGAACTCTACAGATTTGACTAAATCCCTCAAGACTCAATTTCCCACTTAACAAGTAATATTTTTAACCGACTTCAAAAAAGGAGGAGGTTCTCAATTCGACTGAATGTTTTTTTTTTTTTTTATTTTTTTTTTATTTTTTTTTTGTATGTATGTTACTCGATATCTCCGAGAATCGTGGACCGATTTTCAAAATTTTTTTTTTGATCGAACCGGTATAACCCCGAGATGGTCCCATTGGCACCAAGTCAGGGTCTGATGATGGGATCCTGGAGAAATCGAGGGAACTCTTCAAATGTTATAGGCACATGTAATGTTTTTAGTCTATTTTTCAAAGGTACACCAGTATTTACGTCTGATGGTAATAATTTTATGTGGCTGAGCTGATGATGGAAGGTCAACTCCTCAATGGTTAGGAGTTTAAGGATAATTCTTTCACTACTGTACATGTATTCGGACTGATACATATAATATCACTAGGAACCACTAAAAATCAACTGAGCTGATGATGGAAGGTCAACTCCTCAATGGTTAGGAGTTAAAGGATAATTCTTTCACTACTGTACATGTATTCGGACTGATTCATATAATATCACTAGGAACCACTAAAAATCAACAAATAAATAAACTTTTTAACAAAAAATAAAACCGCCTTCAAAAATAAGCGCGTTACAAAACACGGAGAAACTAAAAAGCCAAAAATAATAAACCTTTCAATTCAGATTTCTTATCGTATTGCAATAAGCTAAACATCCAAATTATAAACAAATCAATTATTTTTGGAGTCGGTACCAGCCTGTGTATGGTTGGGTGGGGCAAACAGGCAATAGCAAGGCGACGAACAGGTCTGGTACCGACTGCAAAAATAATTGATTTGTTTATAATTTGGATGTTTAGCTTATTGCAATACGATAAGAAATCTGAATTGAAAGGTTTATTATTTTTGGCTTTTTAGTTTCTCCGTGTTTTGTAACGCGCTTATTTTAATATACAATTTTATTGTTAGACGACATCCAAATAAAATCAAGACTATTCGACTTCAATAGTTTACGACTTACGACATGTCGCAAGGACGCTCCTGAACCGACCTCATTATATCAGGAAAAACGCGATGTAGGAAATGAGCGTTCAACGTACAGCGACATCTATCGGCAAATTGAGTAAACTAATGCGCGCGAGCTAGTATGGAAGATGATTTTTATGGAAAATTGTTTATTGCGTGAACCGATTTTAACCATTTTGCCTCTATTTGAAAGCAGGTAATTTAATTGTTATTTTGTTAAAAAATACAGGTACAATAAACACCCGCAAGGGCGTTGAAATTGAAAATGTAAATCTGAAAGGTTTTTTATAAATAAAAAAAAAGTTTTCAAGATACGTGTACGATTTAATTTTTCCTGTAATATTCATTATAATAGCCATGTTTGGTGAAAATTTCATAAATTTATGTTAGTAAACTTCGGAGATAAGGGGGGGGGGAACGGTATTTTTTTACATTTTCCTTCAAAAAACATTTTTTTTCCACAACCAAAAAATTATAAAAAATGGTTTTGATATGTACAATTTGAGCTCTTTCTAACGATACCCCACTTGATCTAGTTACTTGAAATTTTCAGTTTGCCCCCCTTTCATTTTGGCCATTTTCTATCATTTATATTAATTTATTTAAAATAAATATACTTTCAACTTGTAGAGGTTCACAATGTTTATAACTATTCCAAATTTCATATCGATAGCATAAGTAGTTCTCGAGATATTTAACAATGTGACAGACGGACAGACAGACGGACAGAGTCGCACCATAAGGGTTCCTGTTGTACCTTTTTGGTACGGAACCCTAAAAAAAGGTTGTATGCATCGGTCCGAATTGCGGAGACTAGTTTTTTTTTCGTATTTTAGTAGGTAGATATAGTTGAATGTAAAATTATTATTTTGCCTGACAGTCGTATTTTTATGCTCGTTATTTTAATTTTACAATATAATATTTGGAATATAGTGCTTATAATTATTAAATATGAAACATTTTTTAAATAATTTTTGATACAAAATCATACTTCATTGATTTGGAACAATGCGTTTTATCGGACCTACATCCGACACTATCGGAAGCGTTTATATTAGGATGTAGGATGTCGGTCTGACATTCGATATCGGATCGGGTAATGTGAAAACGGCCTTAGGATCGAAAGATTCTGAGTATGAATCGCGTAAAAAATACCCATGTTACAAAAAAAGTGGGGTGGATTTTGAAAAAAACAATGGCCCAGGTAGATCAAAAGGTAGGCATCAAAAGTAGCGGATCAAACTAAATCGCTTCAAGATAATAATTAGATGTCTTTGTTTAGAATGATAAAATAAGAGTTTAAAAGATACTCCTGAACGAAAACTGTGCAGATTTATCTCTATTTAGAAAAGTTATCCAGGTTGGCAGCTACTTTTGTTGTTGTTTTTTTTTGCTAGCTAGCTGCTAGCTTAACACTTTCGCTACCAAGAACCCGACTGTCGGGCACACCGCTCGTAGAAGCGTAGCCGATTACATGGGTTTCCCCGTATGTAGCGAAAATGTCGTAGCGCCGCGTAGAGCCCGGTTTCGAAAGTGTTAATGTGTAGATAGCTACTATTTATTCTGTAATTTAAATTGTAATTATGTATTGAGAGTGATAACGTTATGAAAATTTAAATATAAAAATGTACTCACGTTAATACATCGCGTTCGGCGGTACACGAAGCTCGGAGTCTAGCCGCCGCCGCGAGCACTCATGTCTGATGATGGGTCTCCATATGACTCGAAACATGTCGCCGAACGCGGTGTGATTAACGTGAGTACTAGTGCATACTAGTACTCACGTTAATAATACGTATTTATTTCAATACGAAAGTATAACGTCTATAATACTAAATTTATCTTTGGTTTCCTTACACAATCACGATATCAAAGCGCCCATCGATATTGTAACTAACTATTTATACTATGTCGGTAAAAGGCCTAGTAAGAAGCGAATCAATAGTTCAATCGTTGGCAAGCGCGTACCACTCTATCAGCGATTAGTTTTGGTCTAGTGGATCCGCTCCTTGTGCTATAACAGGCTATAGACGGATCGCGATTACTACTTACTGCACGTATAATGGAAATTGCCTCGTTGTTATTAATATTTATTATGTTTTTGCGTTGATAAAACGCTAAGATTTCCCATCAAGCGTGATGGCCGAATTTCACATTTTCATAGAAACGGAGTTTAATACTAGGTACCTCTTGGATTGTAATTTAACTTTGCACATATGTACTAAGTATTACTGGAGACATGTAATTGGTTTACATAGTTATAGCTTATAAAACAAACAGTACACAGCGATAACTAAAAGCGTAGGTGCGTACGTCGTTTGATTCCTCTAAATCAAATTACTGGTACCTACTTAAGTAAAAAGAGTTACAACAAGAGAAAGCTTGAAAGTTACGAACGAGACCAATACAGTAAGCCCGGATAGTCTATTTCTAGCGTAATGTCAGCTGGGATCCATCCTCGGCTCACCAACAAAGAATCAGCCGAGGTCCATTATGCTAATGAAAGTGACTCCCGTTTGTCTTAAAGTCGTAGCTCAATTTGCAAGGCGAGAGATAAACGCTGTTAAACTGTCGAAGTTCGTGACAAAGCCTGAATAATGCAGATTACACCGAGAAAAATACGGCCGCAGTCAAATCTGCATATTTTATTGGTCCCTTTTCAATGTCCTTTTTACACCCCTCTGTTATCCCGGGCAGTTTCACTACACTCACAGTTCACGTAGTCTAAGATAATCACGGAAATAAGTAATCTTCGCGAATTTCATTGCATGATAAGATAAACTGTTTTCAAGTGCCGCTCAAATACCCTTTTATTGAATAATTTTTCTTTGTTAGAATATTTGGAACACAAGGTGACTCTACGTTCCCGTGAAATATGGTAGGATGTCATGTCATGTCGTAGATATTTGGTAGATATGTGTGTTTTTAAGCGATAACTTGATTTGATAAGCCCTTAATAATAAAAACAAAGGAACAATATTCACCAACGCAACATAGCGTCAGCAAACGTTTTTAGGATTCATTCCATTGCTCATTTATTTAATTAAGTGTTTTACTAACGTAACCTGCTTATAGTAAAAAAAAATACATCAAAAATTGGTGAATCAGGATTTCCTGATTTTAGCAGAATTGTTTAGCTAAGTAAATAAGTATTACAGAGTGTTGCTACATTAAGAAATCGACTTCTTAATAAGTGTGGGAAATGAATTCTTGGATAAAAATAGAAGTGTCGAGTACTGGTTCTATTTGGGTCACTGGTTCCTATGATATAAAAACTCTAATCTAGTATGGTGTCTGGGCAGTTTTACAATCCAAGTCATGGCGTTAATGCGAATTTATACTAGACACTTTATACGAATTTTCCGCGGATTATGACAATTTGGATTTTTGCCATGAGGCATTTGTTCCGGCAAAAACGTACCTCCTATATTTTTTACACAGAACAAGTAACTATTTACTTGGTGCGAGAACTCGAATACGAGTTTCAGTAGTGTTTGATTGGTGAGCTAAAATTTATTAATTTATGTCTGCTATCGCGTGCATGCTCACGCAACATTTTCCCAGAATTTGAAGAAGTAAAATTTGTGTGTTAATACTTTGTATGGTGTCTGAATCTGAGAGTTTAATATAATTTACGCAATGCCTGCTGAAGGCTATGTATAATGTATAAGTTCCGTTGTATTTGAGTCGGATAAAGTTCGCGTAGCTCTAAATATGCGTTAGCCTACAGAGCCTCAGTCTAAGGCATTCAGGCGCTTAGGAGCGAATTTACGGTTACGAGTTCCGGGCCCGTATTCCTAAATTGTATCGGAAAAGGCGTGATTTGTACAAGAATATCTTCTTTGAGTAAACGGGTCGCTAACGTTTAACAATCTATTTAAAAGTGAGCTTATGACGCTGGGTTCTTCACTATAATTAAATAGATACTACGAACCATTTTCCTCCTAATAACATAAAACATTGTTAGTTATGAGTAAATATATAGGTATCTTCGTAAATTGTGTTGATACATTGGGAGCGAAAGGATTATGTAAATGTGTTTCGACCCGTTACTTATTTAGGTGTGTACCTTTGATTTTACACACATGTGCTTATGGCCGACCCCTTTTAATGTCTTTAGTTCGGTTTATTCACTTAATGTTTAAGTTATTCACTTAACGTATTAGCAGGGAAATAAGTACCTATCTATGCTTTGAGTGTTAACAACATGCATGTCTGCTTGATTGACTAAAGTAGGTAGCTAAGAAATTAATAATATTATTGAAGATACGTTTTTGCAAGGTTTGCTTAATTCAAATTATTTATATGTAGTACGGACACGATTCAAGTTGATGAAATATGTCCATATGTGAGTGTGCACGGCAAAACGTTCCACTTTGTCGATTGCTATAAAGCCGCTTGTCAGTTTATTCATATAAAGATACAAGTAAATCTCGCCTTAATGGTAACCGACAAAGTAGGACGTTTTATTAAACACACTCACACATGTGTTACGTAATATATCATCATACCTAAGGATCATCAAGGCACTGTTAACAACCCTTTAACAAAACATAGGTTACAAGCATCAGGCGTGGTGCAGTTACGCATGCTGAGGTTTGCTTGGGATCGCTGAGGCATCCTTCAGGCGTTCTCAAACCTATGCCTTGCTATCAATACGCCTTAGATATGCCACGTCGTGGCGTTCGTAGACACGCCAGGCCCCGTAGCCGAATGGCATTTCTCCGACGCCAAACGAAAGCGATACGCCGCTGGCTCTGTCGCGCCAATACGCAAGCGCGATAGAGATAGATATCTACTAGCGCTTCGTTTCGTGAGCGTTTCGTGAGCGATTGTGCCATTCGGCTAGCCACCCAGGGCGTCATTAGCTAAATACTTTTAAATGTGCCGCGGCGTTCTTCGTCATGCTTTGGCGTCTTTGGCCTAGAATATTCCTAGAATTCATAAGTGAAGTTACATTGAGAATTTTCATTTAATATTTATAAAATACAGAAGTTCCTTGTGATAAGTTTATTTAAGACGTACCTACTTAAAAGCATTTATTTATCTTTCAAACGAATTTTGAGTTCCTGATGCGATTTATTAAGCTCCGAGTAATTCATGTGCGGAACAAGCGTTATTCTTTTCAACATATTGTGGTTTTAACTAACGCTACATGAGATTATTTCATGACCTACACTATTCTACAGGGCACAAGTATCTATCCACCCAAAATACGCAAACCTTGCCTTACCAAATCTGAAAGGAAGCTATCATAAACCATTGTATACCTACTTACTCCGTAGAAACGACACACTTGCCCGCATTCAATAACTAAAGAGGAAGCAATGTGTTTATCCTCAAGAGAAAAGCCAGTCCCGTTGAATACGTACAACATCCGTGATTTATATAGTTATTCTCGAGTTATATTCTCACTTTTCAAGAATATCGGGATTTGACGTTTAAAAGGGGGTGGATTTAGAAAAGCCGTCAGATTTCGGGTCGCGGATTACTCGCGCGCGGGCGCTATGGAATTTGACTCTGCCGTCCGGCCGAAGTGACAATCGTTGACGCTACGTGGCGATCAAAAAGCAGGGACCGGAAAACCCCTTTTTAGGCTTAACTTCATCAATTTGCTTACCCAATCAATTTTCTTACTAAATAAAATGGTAAGCTTTTTTAAAGGTAACCTTTTAAAACGGTAAGCTTATTGAATCTGTTACTATGAGGTTACCATAACTACTAACTAAGTTAACTCCGAAACCCTATCGCGATAGGGTTTTTAAAACCTGTTTTCATTGAGTTATGGTAAGCTTTATCCGTTCCTTGTTGACTTTCTACATTTAAACTGGTTTGCTATAGATAGAGCTTGTCTCAGACGCATGCACTCGAATTTGCGTAGTTATTACCATTTGACATGTACGTCATTTAGTTTCTGTATTTGATAGTACAATTATTGACCTACTCGTACTCATCAGTATATTATAAGGGAATAAAATGAAGTAGGTTTTTACAGCAAGCAAGGTTTTGTACCTACTTTTAGGGTTCCGTAGTCAACTAGGAACCCTTATAGTTTCGCCATGTCTGTCTGTCTGTCCGTCCGTCCGTCCGTCCGTCCGTCCGTCCGTCCGTCCGCGGATAATCTCAGTAACCGTTAGCACTAGACAGCTGAAATTTGGTACCAATATGTATATTAATCACGCCAATAAAGTTCAAAAATAAAAAATGGAAAAAAATGTTTTATTGGGGTACCCCCCCTACATGTAAAGTGGGGGCTGAATTTTTTTTTTATTCCAACCCCAACGTATGATATATTTTTGGATAGGTATTTAAAAATGAATAAGGGTTTACTAAGGTCGTTTTTTGATAATATTAATATTTTTGGAAATAATCGCTCCTAAAGGAAAAAAAAATGCGTCCCTCCCCCCTCTAACTTTGAACCATATGTTTAAAAAATATGAAAAAAATCACAAATGTAGAACTTTATAAAGACTTTCTAGGAAAATTGTTTTGAACTTGATAGGTTCAGTAGTTTTTGAGAAAAATACGGAAAACTACGGAACCCTACACTGAGCGTGGCCCGACACGCTCTTGGCCGGTTTTTTACTTTTAATTTTTATTTATTTTGAACTTCATTATCAGTCTCATAAAAATAACTATAACAATGCATGTGCTCAAAAAGTGCGTTTACAATGCATGTGCTCGAAAAGCACGTTTTTTACGAAGCAAAATCGTGCAGCAAGTAGTAGGTACTTTTAAAGTAGTACTTTTCCACACTAGTTCTTTTTACTTTAAATTTTGAACTTCACTATCACTCCCATAAAAATAGCTATAACAATGTATGTGCTCGAAAAGTGCGTTTTCTATAAAACAAAATCACGCGGAAAGTAGTACTTTTCCGCACTAGTGTTTTTTACATTCCAATTTTATTTAAATTTTGAAGGCCACCATCCGTCCCAGAAAAATCGTTCGGAAAGTTGTACATTTTCGCACTAGGGTTTTTTACTTTTTTTTTTAAATTATGAACGTCGCTATCAGTCCCGTAAAAATAGCTATTATAATGTATGTGCTCGGAAAATGCGATTTCTATGTAGCAACATTGTGCGGAAAGTAGTACTTTTCCGCACTAGCGCTTTTTACTTTTCAAATGTTTTTAAATTTTGAACTTCACTATACGTCCCCGAAAAATCGTGTGGAAAGTAGTACTTTTTCAAACTAGTGCTTTTTACTTTAATTTTTTTTAATTATGAACTTCGCTATGAGTCTCATAAAAATAGCTATTATAATGTATGTGTGCTCGAGAAGTGCGTTTCCTATGACACAAAATCGTGCGGAAAGTAATACTTTTCCACACTAGTGCTTTTTACTTTTATTTTTTTTTACATTTTGAACTTCACTATCCGTCCCCGGAAAATCGTGCGGAAAGTAGTACTTTTCCGCACTAGTGTTTTTTACTTTTAATTTTGAACTTCACTATCAGTCCCATAAAAATAGCTATTACAAAAGTGCGTTTTCTATAAAGTAAGATCGTGCGGAAAGTAGAGTACTTTTCGGCACTGGTACTTTTTACTTTTAATTTTTTATTTTATTTAGGACTTCACTATCAGTCCCATAAAAATAGCTATTACAATGTATGTGCTCGAAAAGTGCGTATTCTATGAAGCAAAATTGTGCGGATAGTAGTACCTACTTTTCCGCACTAGTCACTAGTGCTTTTTACTTTTAATTTTTTTTTAAATTTTGAACTTCACTGTCTATCCCAGAAAAATCGTGCGGAAAGTAGTACTTTTCCGTACTAGTGCTTTTTACTTTTTTTTTAATTTTTTACTTCTCTATCAGTCCCATAAAAATAGCACTGTATGTGTTCGAAAAGTGCGTTTTCTATGAAGCAAAATCGTGCGGAAATTACTTTTCCGCACTAGTGCTTTTTACTTTTCATTTTTCTTTAAATTTTGAACTTCACTATTAGTCCCTTAAAAATAGCTATTAGAATGTATGTGCTCGAAAAGTGCGTTTTCTATGAAGCAAAATTGTGCGGAAAGAAGTAGGTACTTTTCCACAATATTCACTGGTGCTTTTAACATTTTTTTTATTTTGCTTTTAACTTTAACTTAACTGATGACTGGGACTGATAGTGAAGTTAAACTTAACTTTAACTTCATTATCAGTCCCATAAAAATCGTGTGGAAAGTAATACTTTTCCGCACTAGTGCTTTACTATTATAAGTCCCATAAAACCAATGTCTTTCAAATTCGAAAATTGTACTAACATAACTTTTAATTTTAATAATTACTAAAGTATTTTGTCTTATTATGTTTTTTTATTTACTCGCACAATGCAAAGTAAAGCATTGTTTGAAAACTTTGAAACATGTGCGCAAAGATGATTTCCGAAATTCCGACTCGTATCGGCTTATATGACACTCATCAGAAATTGACTTGTTGCATAAATAGCTATTTTGACATTTTTAACAAAGCCCAATTGAGAAGATGTTTTCAATTATCTAATCGTAAGATAAGACTGCGCCCCTCAATGCGATGGACAGACCAAGTGAGGGCTCTCACCGGGTCACCCTTAAATCTCTGCGCGCGGAACGCTGCAAATAGAGCAATATGGCGGGAAACCATTCAAAAGGCAGCACAACGACCCCAATGACCACGACTACTCTGACAAGAGTATACGACTAAGAAGAAGAATCGTAAGATATCGATATAATTATTTGCTTTGTTCTTCCACAATATTTTTTTTAGTTAGTTCTTTACTAAAATTTGCTCTCGAGTATGAGCGTCTTTGCTGAGATGGTCCGGCGGCCAAACAAAAGGTTGATCTTTAAAAAGCTAAAACTAGAATTGTTCGGAAACGCACAGGTAAGATAGATAAACAATAGAACGACCCGGCGCGCGCTACGAATGCATTCAATGCCAAAACACACTATGATAATTCAGGTCAGTTATGTTTTAAATTTTAGTGTAAGGTTTTAAAGTCCAATATTGTTTGAATCGACATAAAACTACGTTATTTGAATCGACATAAACTTGTTTAGAGACGATACGTATGAGCTTGTACTCGCTATGGTTATTCAATAATAAGTTGAATTTCAATGTGCGCAGAGATTAAAGTTGCTTAAACGGTTTAATAACTAAAATGATAGGGTAACCTTTAAGACTGATTTTGGTTTTCGTTAGAGGTTATTTAAGTTAACTGTATCAGATAGGCTTACCCTATCAAACAGTCACCCTTACAAAAGGTTACCATTATGGTTGGGGTTTTTAAAACAACTTCTAAAATAAGCCTATGAAAAACCCCGGTTATGGTAAGCGGTTCCGGTCCCTGTCAAAAAGCAATCTGGCTCTGTCGCGCCACCGCAGAAGAGCGATAGGGAGACTACGATACACTACCGAAACCAAAACGATTGTGACGTTGGCTAGGTATCCTGGTTCTGTATTTTATTGTTGTAATGGAATACTTTTACTAGACGACGGGCTGAATATTAATATTGTGTATTCTACAGGTTCTGAGTTTGTTTCAGATAAGTGTAGTCAATATACAGGTATAACAAAAATACTTTGTATAGGTACCTATACCTTTTAAATACAAGTACCTATACTTAAAAACTGAATATGATGACATTACTGTAAAATTATTTTCCTTTCTTCGTTTAAATGAAATTATATTTCCTTTATTCGTATTTCTACTTAAAGGAATGATTATTTCTCTTTATTTATTTTATGTTTTACGCTAGGTTATTTACATATAGATATGTCACGTCAGTCAAATTGTATGAAACATCCGCCAATTTTTATTCGAGATTTTCGCGTTGGTCTGATAATAAAAGTTGTTCATTGTGACCTCAAAAGTCACTATGCAAAGTTTGGCTAGTACCTGCTTATAAAATGTATATATTTTATTGGTTTGTTGATTTCTAAGGATATTGTTACTATCTAATTATTGTTATTCAAAGCGAAAGGTCTCTGGCTTAACTTGTGCTTATAGCCCTACCATAAATATCAGGCAGACCACCGTATTTAACGGATTAAGATTAAGCTGTGATGGAGGTTCAGCGGGTTATTCTAATTTATTTAGGTTAAAGACTTATAAAACGCTGGTTTTATAATCTCCAAATGTTTATAATATGTAATGTAGATACTTAGTAACTTAGTTTTCCATCGTTTAAATAATCAAACAATAGACATAAATTATTAGATAGTAATAAGACTCTTACAAACCGCAGAAAGTGGCCGCAATCTCTGTATTACTACGGGAGTAAAACATGAAAGGTACGCTTCAAATTTCATAATCTCGGCGCGTAGATCATCTGTGCGATTGTCGGCACATTCAGCGATGATAAAACGTATTCATAGCGTTTACGTTTTGACATCGCGTCGCGTCAGATGCAACAGGGCAGCGATTGGAGCGCGGGAGCGCGCAGGCGCGGGCGGGCCGGGGTGCGGGGGGGCGGGCGCAGCCTCCACGCTCGTTCTTAATGAATCGCCGCTACCCGCGGCTCGCGCTGCGCTCGTAATTTCGTGCGCTCTCTTTAAAAAGTTACCTAGCAGCTCTTCTCGCCATCTCCCTCCCCCCCTGCCGTGTGCATTAAATAATACCTAACCAGGGGCGGCTGCAGTGGCCGGTGACCGATGCTTCCCAGGTAAGACCCAAACATACTTTCTTCCGGAGTTTGTTGTTATGCAGTTGTTTGGTTAATGCATACAAAAGTTAATTTTCGCTTTAAAACTTTCATAAAATTGCATTTTAGTGCTTGTTTAATCCACTATAAGGCTTTTCCAAAACTTTTAAATTGATCTGTCATTAAATTTATTAGCCTAGTTACTTAAACTTAGCAGGCACCTTTCTTGTGCAGTACAGGTATTAACTTTTTTGTTTTAAACAAACTCAAGTTTAAGAACCAAAATGTTTTGACGGAAATTGTCATGCGTTTTTGATGGGAATTGTTATGTGGTTTTGGTAAGACATATGTAATTAATATGCTTGTGTGTTGTGATTATTTGTTTCTTTTTTTGTGAGACTAATTATGTAAAAACTAATTTTATGTTTACGCCTTCGAGTCTTTTATAAGCTTTGCTCGTAAATCAGTAGGTAGACATTCCAAATGAATCCACATGGGAAATGTCTGGCCGCCGCAATAGTCAGGGTAGCCGGTACGCGGCTTTCCTAACATGTCCGGCATTACCGAATACCCGTGAATCCTATGATGCATTTACTGAGGATCCCGAACCCATATACGGGACAAATTTAATACACATAAGGCTTTGTTACTAATATAATTTATTCTATTACTACTATTAGTGCGCCGGACGATAACGGCCTCTGATAGTTAGCAAAAAAGTGAAAACTTACCAATGAGTGTTTTGAGAGTTATGTGCGAAATGTCATCTGATATTTTCCAGTCGCTTTTCGGTGCGAGAATGCCGGGATAACGCAAACAGGATGGTGAGTTAAAATAAAAAGCGCCGCATAACTGGCAACTTTGACATATCATCCGGGGAACTGATAAACAGTGGGCCCCTTAAGATCTAGTATGATCTTATGATTCTACACTTCTCGTATAAATTACCTTCTGGTTATATTTGATTACTCATTTAGGTCTTGAATTCTCTAATATTTGGGATTTTTTAGTGTTACTCATTTCGATTTCGTCCTGGTGTCCCTTTGTTCAAGATTTAATAAAAACTCCAGTATTCACATTCAATACAGTTTATTACATTACGCTACTAATTTACACACTCACGCACTATTAATTTACATTTCAATTACAAATAACAACCTTAATATTATTTTAATAAAATGGCTATGACATACGGACACCCGTAATCTGTCCGTATGTCTTGTAGTTAACATGTTTACATTAAATATTACTTCCCAAATACAGAAATATCATTCTACAATATTGACACTCAATCTAGAACTTGTAACAGAATTTCTAAACTTGAACTGTGGAATTTTAGTATCTACACTAGCCAGCAGCACTTGCCCTCGACCAATGCCCGATAGCAACTGCCGCTCGTCCATCCCAACAGCTGGTTTTAACCCACGTCTTTCCACTACTTCACCAGTGGGAGGCGGGTAGTTATCAAAACAGTGTTATTGTCTTACCGTACAAAACAAGTTTAATATAAAATTATTCTAAAACTAACTTTTATTTACTAAAATCATCACATTCGGCCATCGGACATCGTGCTGCCTCTGGCGCACGTACGTAAATTACAAAGTAATTATAACAATAGTAGGATTCAATTTGCTTAGCTTTCAACAATTCAATTACAAATATTTGGTTACAACCTTCATGTCATGATAAGAGTTTTACAATGGATACAAAACATTCTTGGTTCATTACATAAATCATCACATTCGCAAGGACTAAGTATATGCATATGATTTCTATGAATATATTATTTATTACGACAGTGAACCATCACAGGTAATGTTCAATAGAGAGAAAAAAAGGATGATTAAATTATTCTTATTACCTTATCTGCCGCTTTCATTACAGTAAATTAGCATTTAATTTAATTATGCTCTTAATTTAAGGAATTAACTAAAATTCAGACAAACAAAATAACACTTGCCAGTAATGTACGGCACAGTAGATTTACAATAATTACCTCTCAGTGGAAATAACAGCTCTTAATACGCAATAATACTATCAGTACTATCAATTACGAGGTACGCTCACTAGGTACCTACATTAAAAAAAAATCGATTTTGAAAATTTAACCGTTACTTCTGTAACATGGGATCGACCTTTTTTTATGGAACACATCTTTAAACACCGCGTTACAGTATAAAAATTATGTGTATCCACTACTGTCGCATGTACATGTACTCTAACGATTTCTTTGTTGATATGTCAGACTTGTGGGCGGATATAAAAATAAATAAATTATTGTTTAAAGTTAAAATCGTCACTCATGTAACTGGTTGTATTTTGGGATTTCACATTTGTGCTGTAGTAACAAGATAAAGTAGAATACGGCGTGCTAAACAGAGATATAATTATATTGACAAAGGGTCAAAATTATCAACTTTCGCCGTAACCGCCATCACCAGTATCACCACGTAGTGGTTGGTGAACGTAGTGTATTCTAAATGTTAATATTACGCGAGGCTCCGGTCCCTGTGTTTTAAAACGCGTAATAATTTCTGTATAATCATATTATATTGTTTCTTTATCTCAAAGCTTAGTAATATACTTTTTTTTTTATTGTTATACACACAAGCTAAGCTTATATTAACGATAAAGCTTTTCGACACCTCCAAAGGAAATAGATGCATTGATATTTTGAACAATAAATTGAACTAGATGATAAAAAGTAATCATGTATTACATACACTATTGAATATACTCTTACTTTACTATTTAAACTGTTTGTAGGTACCAGAAATTTACTGGTATTTAACTTTAATCTGAATGGAAGTCAAGTGTTGATCATATTTTATCAACTACTGAGTTGCTGTTCAAAAAGTATACCTACCTAGGATTCTTATTAAGCGTAAATCGTTTTATGATAACAAGGGTAATTATTTTACTGTCATACCTAATCACAAGTACTTAAGTCATTTCATTTAATTTTCCTGAATTTTACATTAAAATGAAAGTCTATTCTAATAAAGAGCGTACGAAACGTTCCTCTCCTCTTTTCTTTATTCTATTAGGTTACGTTCTCCAATACAACATTATATTTACGACCGATATCGAATGGACGACCAAACAACGTAATAGATAAATATAAGATATCGAAAGTGAACTTGACTCTGAGTGCAGGTGTGCAATACTGAAAATTAAAAATCTAACATACGCGTACATACAAGTACCAGGGTACCACCTCAAAAACATGAGGCATGGGCGATAAGTAATATGTGTAAGAAAATTACCTTCAATGTATTCTGATAAGTTGAATCACTAGGCAATGAGTAGTATAATTTAGGTAGTTTGACGTTTCTGTATTCCTATTTGAAAAGCTCTGAAGCCACTAAATAATTTAATTTGATTAAGTACTCTCACTTATCTGCACACTGCGTTTGGCAACGTCATTTCAAGGATTATTTAAAAATATGACTTACTGTGCTCACCGCCCAATCATGTTACCATCATCACAATGTTTTAGTATCTAATTCAAATGCAAGAGAACGACATTCTATGCCGCAATAGTCAAGTTAAATATACCTAATAAGGTAGAAAACTCAACTCTTGAGATTATTTTGTTAATGAAATTAACCGCGTGAAAAACAATCGAAAGCAATAAAATTATTTTACTCTTCTAAAATACTGACATACCTGATTATTATTTTAACGTATGGCGTATACTTGTAGACAATATTATAAGTCGATCCATATACAATTAATATTTACGTATTGTTGCACAATCTAAAGTACGAGTGCCCGACACGTGACGTTTTACCAGAAATCGTTTAAATGCGTTTAATAAAATAATAACCACTGGGTGCAGTATTTTAACGAAAAAAATGTTAGCTTTGATATTTCACATCTCAATTTAAAAATAATATCCTATTTCTATATTCAGAATAGGTATGGGGTTTGTTGGATAGTCTGACATTCTTTATTAGGACTATCAGTTTATTTCAATGTTCAAATGATGTTCGATCCATTTTTAGGAGCCAAAATAGCTAATACAGTTACAGTTTCGCCTTAACTCCTGCTGTCCTAACATTTCACCACCTATTTTGTCCCAACATGACATCTATTAGGACTGCCAACAAAAGAACCTGCTATTTACTTGTACAATCAGATCAACTATTGATACGGTTAGTATGGTCAATTGGTCACCAATGTCACCATGTAAAATAAATTGCATTGGCCACCCCCTTTTTTTTTAGATAATGGAAACAACTTGAATCTACCGACATGTAGTAATATCGAACTTTGCTATTAATGTAATATAGATCTTATTGTAAACACCCAATAACCGGATTTCTTGAACTGTCAACCACGAACCATAATCTCCTGGACTTCAATAAAAAAAATGTATGTATGATCTCCTCCAGTCTTAAAATATCACGGGAAAAATGCAGGCATTATAATGCAGCATTAGCTGCAGGTTTTCAGACATATTACAAGACTGAGCAATTTTTTTTTTTTTTTTTTTTTAATTAGCGGGTTAATGAGGAAATGTGCTTAAGTGGCCAAATACTAATCAGAAATTGCTATTGAATGACCTCATCTACACAGCACGAGTCTACGTATCAGTTACATGAGCAGATGATAATCAGTTTATTAATATATACCAATAGATACGTTTACGCCAATTCTTTTTTTTTTCTTTTTGTGTTGCTACATTTTCCTTTCCTTATTCAGGTATACCTACCTAACCCTTTCAGTCCGTAACAAAACAGCGGCAACAAAACGCAGACATTTAATAATAATTATGATTCCAAATCGAATGACTAAATTGGGCAAAGGGTTATAAACACCATTTGCGAACATACAATGCTTTAGAAATATAAGTAGGTACCTACTCATTGAAATACCCGTTACTTAATTACTTATGTCAATAGAATGGTAAGCCAACGATCAAGCCCAGAAATCATTTTAAATGATGACATTACTTAAGTAGTACTCCTCGGCACAATAATTCAAATACTAATTAACTTAATTTAGGTACTCATTCTGGTCTCCACGTAGTGAGCTGCTTGACAATATCCCTTGTGGTCGCCCAGCTCAGTTCTCGGTGCGGGCTGCTCTAGTTCGACGACTTCCTGCGTCGTTTCCTTCGCTTGCGTTTCGATAGTACATATTGGCACATTCATCGTCATTTCGGAACATGGTTTTACTGAAATGAATAATTTATACTGGTTATATCAGGTCTTCTGAAATCTAAGCTTGTAATTAAAGAACTGTAACATACATACATACATACATACATACAAACACGCCTGTATCCCATAATGGGGTTAGGCAGAGCATATGAAACTACTCAAGTTTCAGTGCCACCCTTGGCAAATAAGCGGTTGAAAGAAAACTAAATATATTGAAAAATATTGAAAAATCTAAATCATTAATATTTAATAAAATTGGTTCACCTACAAACCATACTAATCATTAATGTCAACGTCATCAATATACAAATATAGCGATATAATTTTAATAAGTGTCATCGACTATACTTATCTTTGGTCTATATCCGTCTGGTCATCTCAGCACTCTGGGCTGAGTAAATATGGCATACTTAGCCATTACAGTACTCTGGACTGTATACTTGTGGTAGGCATGGTTGATATCAGACACTCTGCGTCTGTACCACACAAGAACTACCATACGTATGGTTCACACGGTTGATATCAAGCGTCCTTCGCCTGTACCACACATGCACTACCATACGCTGCTCACTCATGGCTCACATAGTTGATATCAGGCGTACTTAGCCCGTACCACATATGTACTACCATATACTGTATACACAAGGTACACATGGTTGATATCAGGCATTCCTAACCTGTACCACACATGTAGTACCACACATTGCTTAGGCACACATGGCTCACATAGTTGATATCAGGCGTACTCAGCCCGTACCACATATGTACTACCATATACTGTATACACAAGCCACACATGGTTGATATCAGGCACTCTTAACCTGTACCACACATGTAGTACCACAAAATATAATAGTTAATAAATGGCACACGTGGCTGTATCAGGCATACTTGGCCTGTACCACACACGTGACACCACAAAATATAATAGTTAAACCAAGAATGGCACACGTGGCTAGTATCAGGCAAACTTGGCCTGTACCACACACGTGGCACCATAAAATATCATTGAAAAACAAAGCATGGCACACGCGGTTAGTATCAGGCATACTTTTCCTGTACCACACACGTGGCACAATAAAATATCATTGAAAAACAAAGCATGGCAAACGCGGCTAGTATCAGGCATAATTGGCCTGTACTACACACGTGGCACCATAAAATATCATTGAAAAACAAAGCATGGAACACGCGGCTAGTATCAGGCATACTTGGCCTGTACCACACACGTGGCACAATAAAATATAATTGAAAAACAAAGTATGGCACACGCGGCTAGTATCAGGCATATTTGTCCTGTACCACACACGTGGCACCATAAAATATCATTGAAAAACAAAGCATGGCACACGCAGCTAGTATCAGGCACACTTGGCCTTTACCACACACGTGGCACCATAAAATATCATTGAAAAACAAAGCATGGCACACGTGGCTAGTATCAGGCATACTTGGCCTGTACCACACACGTGGCACCATAAAATATCATTGAAAAACAAAGCATGGCACACGCGGCTAGTATCAGGCATACTTGGCCTGTACCACACACGTGGCACCATAAAATATAATTGAAAAACAAAGCATGGCACACGTGGCTAGTATCAGGCATACTTGGCCTGTACCACACACGTGGTCGTGGTGGTGGTGGTGGTGGTGGTGGTGGTGGTGGTGGTGGTGGTGGTGGTGGTGGTGGTGGTGGCGTGGTAGCCTCCACGCTCGTTCTTAATGAATCGCCGCTACCCGCGGCTCGCGCTGCGCTCGTAATTTCGTGCGCTCTCTTTAAAAAGTTACCTAGCAGCTCTTCTCGCCATCTCCTCCCCCTGCCGTGTGCATTAAATAATACCTAACCAGGGGCGGCTGCAGTGGCCGGTGACCGATGCTTCCCAGGTAAGACCCAAACATACTTTCTTCCGGAGTTTGTTGTTATGCAGTTGTTTGGTTAATGCATACAAAAGTTAATTTTCGCTTTAAAACTTTCATAAAATTGCATTTTAGTGCTTGTTTAATCCACTATAAGGCTTTTCCAAAACTTTTAAATTGATCTGTCATTAAATTTATTAGCCTAGTTACTTAAACTTAGCAGGCACCTTTCTTGTGCAGTACAGGTATTAACTTTTTTTGTTTTAAACAAACTCAAGTTTAAGAACCAAAATGTTTTGACGGAAATTGTCATGCGTTTTTGATGGGAATTGTTATGTGGTTTTGGTAAGACATATGTAATTAATATGCTTGTGTGTTGTGATTATTTGTTTCTTTTTTTGTGAGACTAATTATGTAAAAACTAATTTTATGTTTACGCCTTCGAGTCTTTTATAAGCTTTGCTCGTAAATCAGTAGGTAGACATTCCAAATGAATCCACATGGGAAATGTCTGGCCGCCGCAATAGTCAGGGTAGCCGGTACGCGGCTTTCCTAACATGTCCGGCATTACCGAATACCCGTGAATCCTATGATGCATTTACTGAGGATCCCGAACCCATATACGGGACAAATTTAATACACATAAGGCTTTGTTACTAATATAATTTATTCTATTACTACTATTAGTGCGCCGGACGATAACGGCCTCTGATAGTTAGCAAAAAAGTGAAAACTTACCAATGAGTGTTTTGAGAGTTATGTGCGAAATGTCATCTGATATTTTCCAGTCGCTTTTCGGTGCGAGAATGCCGGGATAACGCAAACAGGATGGTGAGTTAAAATAAAAAGCGCCGCATAACTGGCAACTTTGACATATCATCCGGGGAACTGATAAACAGTGGGCCCCTTAAGATCTAGTATGATCTTATGATTCTACACTTCTCGTATAAATTACCTTCTGGTTATATTTGATTACTCATTTAGGTCTTGAATTCTCTAATATTTGGGATTTTTTAGTGTTACTCATTTCGATTTCGTCCTGGTGTCCCTTTGTTCAAGATTTAATAAAAACTCCAGTATTCACATTCAATACAGTTTATTACATTACGCTACTAATTTACACACTCACGCACTATTAATTTACATTTCAATTACAAATAACAACCTTAATATTATTTTAATAAAATGGCTATGACATACGGACACCCGTAATCTGTCCGTATGTCTTGTAGTTAACATGTTTACATTAAATATTACTTCCCAAATACAGAAATATCATTCTACAATATTGACACTCAATCTAGAACTTGTAACAGAATTTCTAAACTTGAACTGTGGAATTTTAGTATCTACACTAGCCAGCAGCACTTGCCCTCGACCAATGCCCGATAGCAACTGCCGCTCGTCCATCCCAACAGCTGGTTTTAACCCACGTCTTTCCACTACTTCACCAGTGGGAGGCGGGTAGTTATCAAAACAGTGTTATTGTCTTACCGTACAAAACAAGTTTAATATAAAATTATTCTAAAACTAACTTTTATTTACTAAAATCATCACATTCGGCCATCGGACATCGTGCTGCCTCTGGCGCACGTACGTAAATTACAAAGTAATTATAACAATAGTAGGATTCAATTTGCTTAGCTTTCAACAATTCAATTACAAATATTTGGTTACAACCTTCATGTCATGATAAGAGTTTTACAATGGATACAAAACATTCTTGGTTCATTACATAAATCATCACATTCGCAAGGACTAAGTATATGCATATGATTTCTATGAATATATTATTTATTACGACAGTGAACCATCACAGGTAATGTTCAATAGAGAGAAAAAAAAAGGATGATTAAATTATTCTTATTACCTTATCTGCCGCTTTCATTACAGTAAATTAGCATTTAATTTAATTATGCTCTTAATTTAAGGAATTAACTAAAATTCAGACAAACAAAATAACACTTGCCAGTAATGTACGGCACAGTAGATTTACAATAATTACCTCTCAATGGAAATAACAGCTCTTAATACGCAATAATACTATCAGTACTATCAATTACGAGGTACGCTCACTAGGTACCTACATTAAAAAAAAAATCGATTTTGAAAATTTAACCGTTACTTCTGTAACATGGGATCGACCTTTTTTATGGAACACATCTTTAAACACCGCGTTACAGTATAAAAATTATGTGTATCCACTACTGTCGCATGTACATGTACTCTAACGATTTCTTTGTTGATATGTCAGACTTGTGGGCGGATATAAAAATAAATAAATTATTGTTTAAAGTTAAAATCGTCACTCATGTAACTGGTTGTATTTTGGGATTTCACATTTGTGCTGTAGTAACAAGATAAAGTAGAATACGGCGTGCTAAACAGAGATATAATTATATTGACAAAGGGTCAAAATTATCAACTTTCGCCGTAACCGCCATCACCAGTATCACCACGTAGTGGTTGGTGAACGTAGTGTATTCTAAATGTTAATATTACGCGAGGCTCCGGTCCCTGTGTTTTAAAACGCGTAATAATTTCTGTATAATCATATTATATTGTTTCTTTATCTCAAAGCTTAGTAATATACTTTTTTTTTTATTGTTATACACACAAGCTAAGCTTATATTAACGATAAAGCTTTTCGACACCTCCAAAGGAAATAGATGCATTGATATTTTGAACAATAAATTGAACTAGATGATAAAAAGTAATCATGTATTACATACACTATTGAATATACTCTTACTTTACTATTTAAACTGTTTGTAGGTACCAGAAATTTACTGGTATTTAACTTTAATCTGAATGGAAGTCAAGTGTTGATCATATTTTATCAACTACTGAGTTGCTGTTCAAAAAGTATACCTACCTAGGATTCTTATTAAGCGTAAATCGTTTTATGATAACAAGGGTAATTATTTTACTGTCATACCTAATCACAAGTACTTAAGTCATTTCATTTAATTTTCCTGAATTTTACAACAAAATGAAAGTCTATTCTAATAAAGAGCGTACGAAACGTTCCTCTCCTCTTTTCTTTATTCTATTAGGTTACGTTCTCCAATACAACATTATATTTACGACCGATATCGAATGGACGACCAAACAACGTAATAGATAAATATAAGATATCGAAAGTGAACTTGACTCTGAGTGCAGGTGTGCAATACTGAAAATTAAAAATCTAACATACGCGTACATACAAGTACCAGGGTACCACCTCAAAAACATGAGGCATGGGCGATAAGTAATATGTGTAAGAAAATTACCTTCAATGTATTCTGATAAGTTGAATCACTAGGCAATGAGTAGTATAATTTAGGTAGTTTGACGTTTCTGTATTCCTATTTGAAAAGCTCTGAAGCCACTAAATAATTTAATTTGATTAAGTACTCTCACTTATCTGCACACTGCGTTTGGCAACGTCATTTCAAGGATTATTTAAAAATATGACTTACTGTGCTCACCGCCCAATCATGTTACCATCATCACAATGTTTTAGTATCTAATTCAAATGCAAGAGAACGACATTCTATGCCGCAATAGTCAAGTTAAATATACCTAATAAGGTAGAAAACTCAACTCTTGAGATTATTTTGTTAATGAAATTAACCGCGTGAAAAACAATCGAAAGCAATAAAATTATTTTACTCTTCTAAAATACTGACATACCTGATTATTATTTTAACGTATGGCGTATACTTGTAGACAATATTATAAGTCGATCCATATACAATTAATATTTACGTATTGTTGCACAATCTAAAGTACGAGTGCCCGACACGTGACGTTTTACCAGAAATCGTTTAAATGCGTTTAATAAAATAATAACCACTGGGTGCAGTATTTTAACGAAAAAAAATGTTAGCTTTGATATTTCACATCTCAATTTAAAAATAATATCCTATTTCTATATTCAGAATAGGTATGGGGTTTGTTGGATAGTCTGACATTCTTTATTAGGACTATCAGTTTATTTCAATGTTCAAATGATGTTCGATCCATTTTTAGGAGCCAAAATAGCTAATACAGTTACAGTTTCGCCTTAACTCCTGCTGTCCTAACATTTCACCACCTATTTTGTCCCAACATGACATCTATTAGGACTGCCAACAAAAGAACCTGCTATTTACTTGTACAATCAGATCAACTATTGATACGGTTAGTATGGTCAATTGGTCACCAATGTCACCATGTAAAATAAATTGCATTGGCCACCCCCTTTTTTTTTAGATAATGGAAACAACTTGAATCTACCGACATGTAGTAATATCGAACTTTGCTATTAATGTAATATAGATCTTATTGTAAACACCCAATAACCGGATTTCTTGAACTGTCAACCACGAACCATAATCTCCTGGACTTCAATAAAAAAAATGTATGTATGATCTCCTCCAGTCTTAAAATATCACGGGAAAAATGCAGGCATTATAATGCAGCATTAGCTGCAGGTTTTCAGACATATTACAAGACTGAGCAATTTTTTTTTTTATTTTTTTTTTAATTAGCGGGTTAATGAGGAAATGTGCTTAAGTGGCCAAATACTAATCAGAAATTGCTATTGAATGACCTCATCTACACAGCACGAGTCTACGTATCAGTTACATGAGCAGATGATAATCAGTTTATTAATATATACCAATAGATACGTTTACGCCAATTCTTTTTTTTTTCTTTTTGTGTTGCTACATTTTCCTTTCCTTATTCAGGTATACCTACCTAACCCTTTCAGTCCGTAACAAAACAGCGGCAACAAAACGCAGACATTTAATAATAATTATGATTCCAAATCGAATGACTAAATTGGGCAAAGGGTTATAAACACCATTTGCGAACATACAATGCTTTAGAAATATAAGTAGGTACCTACTCATTGAAATACCCGTTACTTAATTACTTATGTCAATAGAATGGTAAGCCAACGATCAAGCCCAGAAATCATTTTAAATGATGACATTACTTAAGTAGTACTCCTCGGCACAATAATTCAAATACTAATTAACTTAATTTAGGTACTCATTCTGGTCTCCACGTAGTGAGCTGCTTGACAATATCCCTTGTGGTCGCCCAGCTCAGTTCTCGGTGCGGGCTGCTCTAGTTCGACGACTTCCTGCGTCGTTTCCTTCGCTTGCGTTTCGATAGTACATATTGGCACATTCATCGTCATTTCGGAACATGGTTTTACTGAAATGAATAATTTATACTGGTTATATCAGGTCTTCTGAAATCTAAGCTTGTAATTAAAGAACTGTAACATACATACATACATACATACATACAAACACGCCTGTATCCCATAATGGGGTTAGGCAGAGCATATGAAACTACTCAAGTTTCAGTGCCACCCTTGGCAAATAAGCGGTTGAAAGAAAACTAAATATATTGAAAAATATTGAAAAATCTAAATCATTAATATTTAATAAAATTGGTTCACCTACAAACCATACTAATCATTAATGTCAACGTCATCAATATACAAATATAGCGATATAATTTTAATAAGTGTCATCGACTATACTTATCTTTGGTCTATATCCGTCTGGTCATCTCAGCACTCTGGGCTGAGTAAATATGGCATACTTAGCCATTACAGTACTCTGGACTGTATACTTGTGGTAGGCATGGTTGATATCAGACACTCTGCGTCTGTACCACACAAGAACTACCATACGTATGGTTCACACGGTTGATATCAAGCGTCCTTCGCCTGTACCACACATGCACTACCATACGCTGCTCACTCATGGCTCACATAGTTGATATCAGGCGTACTTAGCCCGTACCACATATGTACTACCATATACTGTATACACAAGGTACACATGGTTGATATCAGGCATTCCTAACCTGTACCACACATGTAGTACCACACATTGCTTAGGCACACATGGCTCACATAGTTGATATCAGGCGTACTCAGCCCGTACCACATATGTACTACCATATACTGTATACACAAGCCACACATGGTTGATATCAGGCACTCTTAACCTGTACCACACATGTAGTACCACAAAATATAATAGTTAATAAATGGCACACGTGGCTAGTATCAGGCATACTTGGCCTGTACCACACACGTGACACCACAAAATATAATAGTTAAACCAAGAATGGCACACGTGGCTAGTATCAGGCAAACTTGGCCTGTACCACACACGTGGCACCATAAAATATCATTGAAAAACAAAGCATGGCACACGCGGTTAGTATCAGGCATACTTTTCCTGTACCACACACGTGGCACAATAAAATATCATTGAAAAACAAAGCATGGCAAACGCGGCTAGTATCAGGCATAATTGGCCTGTACTACACACGTGGCACCATAAAATATCATTGAAAAACAAAGCATGGAACACGCGGCTAGTATCAGGCATACTTGGCCTGTACCACACACGTGGCACAATAAAATATAATTGAAAAACAAAGTATGGCACACGCGGCTAGTATCAGGCATATTTGTCCTGTACCACACACGTGGCACCATAAAATATCATTGAAAAACAAAGCATGGCACACGCAGCTAGTATCAGGCACACTTGGCCTTTACCACACACGTGGCACCATAAAATATCATTGAAAAACAAAGCATGGCACACGTGGCTAGTATCAGGCATACTTGGCCTGTACCACACACGTGGCACCATAAAATATCATTGAAAAACAAAGCATGGCACACGCGGCTAGTATCAGGCATACTTGGCCTGTACCACACACGTGGCACCATAAAATATAATTGAAAAACAAAGCATGGCACACGTGGCTAGTATCAGGCATACTTGGCCTGTACCACACACGTGGTCGTGGTGGTGGTGGTGGTGGTGGTGGTGGTGGTGGTGGTGGTGGTGGTGGTGGTGGTGGTGGTGGCGTGGTAGCCTCCACGCTCGTTCTTAATGAATCGCCGCTACCCGCGGCTCGCGCTGCGCTCGTAATTTCGTGCGCTCTCTTTAAAAAGTTACCTAGCAGCTCTTCTCGCCATCTCCCTCCCCCCCTGCCGTGTGCATTAAATAATACCTAACCAGGGGCGGCTGCAGTGGCCGGTGACCGATGCTTCCCAGGTAAGACCCAAACATACTTTCTTCCGGAGTTTGTTGTTATGCAGTTGTTTGGTTAATGCATACAAAAGTTAATTTTCGCTTTAAAACTTTCATAAAATTGCATTTTAGTGCTTGTTTAATCCACTATAAGGCTTTTCCAAAACTTTTAAATTGATCTGTCATTAAATTTATTAGCCTAGTTACTTAAACTTAGCAGGCACCTTTCTTGTGCAGTACAGGTATTAACTTTTTTTGTTTTAAACAAACTCAAGTTTAAGAACCAAAATGTTTTGACGGAAATTGTCATGCGTTTTTGATGGGAATTGTTATGTGGTTTTGGTAAGACATATGTAATTAATATGCTTGTGTGTTGTGATTATTTGTTTCTTTTTTTGTGAGACTAATTATGTAAAAACTAATTTTATGTTTACGCCTTCGAGTCTTTTATAAGCTTTGCTCGTAAATCAGTAGGTAGACATTCCAAATGAATCCACATGGGAAATGTCTGGCCGCCGCAATAGTCAGGGTAGCCGGTACGCGGCTTTCCTAACATGTCCGGCATTACCGAATACCCGTGAATCCTATGATGCATTTACTGAGGATCCCGAACCCATATACGGGACAAATTTAATACACATAAGGCTTTGTTACTAATATAATTTATTCTATTACTACTATTAGTGCGCCGGACGATAACGGCCTCTGATAGTTAGCAAAAAAGTGAAAACTTACCAATGAGTGTTTTGAGAGTTATGTGCGAAATGTCATCTGATATTTTCCAGTCGCTTTTCGGTGCGAGAATGCCGGGATAACGCAAACAGGATGGTGAGTTAAAATAAAAAGCGCCGCATAACTGGCAACTTTGACATATCATCCGGGGAACTGATAAACAGTGGGCCCCTTAAGATCTAGTATGATCTTATGATTCTACACTTCTCGTATAAATTACCTTCTGGTTATATTTGATTACTCATTTAGGTCTTGAATTCTCTAATATTTGGGATTTTTTAGTGTTACTCATTTCGATTTCGTCCTGGTGTCCCTTTGTTCAAGATAACAATGGATCTGTCAGTGTTGCAGCCGCGATGAATAAGCTGTCGATGGATAAAATTGTTCTCGCCGCTGAAAACAAATGAAGCGGTTTTTGGGTGCCAAATGTAGCTATAGACATGTACTACTATTGTTTTAGATTTGAATTAATTGATATTCTCTACGCTACGCAGTTAAGGATTAGTCTAGCTACTTATTACGTTGAATACATTTTTAAACTACATGTGTATACACTTGTATACAACCATGTTCCCCTAAACATAAAAAACGCGAAAAGCAATCCAATATTCTCTAGAAAACTAAAGACTATGTTAATAGACCTTGCATGTTACAATGTACCTGAGTTTCTGCAAGTGACAAACCCATTGGCCCTAACACATCAAATATGTAATTTAGTACCTAATTAATTGAAAGATGTACCAACAAAATGTAAAATGTATTAACACTAATGTAGTAAATATAATAACTTAAGCACTGTTTGCTAAGTAAATCATTTGCAGTTACAATTTTATTATGATTATTATGAATAATGTACCAAATTAAGTAACAATGATCTGCGTGTATATGACTATACTATGTATTATAAATTGACGTATAAATATTTTACTTTTATGAATAAATGATCTGAATCTGAATCTGAACTTATAGTCATATGTCAGTGTCAAAGTGACTATTTTAAAGAAACTAACATATTCGGTCCATGTCGGATTCAGAGCTAGGATTTGACGTATCGTAATAGTAATTCTAATTCGGCCGTTATTAATTGTAATACAAATCGTATACATGTAAAGTGTATTATTTTTCTATGCTCAATTTGAAGGACTTTCATTTAAATAAAAAGAAACCCATCACGTAGGTAATTTCCTATGAGATACACCACTATAAGTATAGAATTATAACTAATAAGTTGCCTGTCAGTCCAATTAATTGCGGTCAATGCACCAAGTGTATTCTGCCTTCGTTGTGTTTCTCGTTTCTAAATAGGGTCATACAGACCCACAATCACAATATGGATGCATTACAAGGGCTGCGTTTTTAAGAATCAATAGAATCACTGTACGCCAAGGAAAACAAAAAAGAAGAGTGTATGAAAACAATGATGTCGCCACTAAAAGTAAACTTCATCAAACTGAAATAAATGTCATATACAAAGAAAAAGTGACCAAGGCCTCCAAGTGTTTAAAGCTGGATTCGAACCAGCGTCCTCCGTTATCGCGACGGATGCCTAAACCATTCGGACATTCGGACACGGTGGCAAAGGTCGAAATTTTCAAGTATATGACACAATTACAAAGGCTTATGGCGCCCCCCGCCATCTCTGAGGTAGAACCGAAACTAGTTCGACCTCCTAACTGAATCAACTCATGTCATGTGATTACGAGTTAGCGAGTTTGTATATGACATTTATTTCAGTTTATAGTTAAAATAGTAGTGTGTCTACTAAAAATACAAATTAAATTATTTTTTATGAGGATAAATTAATTTGTTCTAAGAAACTTCAACAAGTGAAGCAGTAAATAGTATTTTGCTGACTGAACTGAAGATGAAATATTATTATGCTACACCTACTGAGAAGGATACCTAACTGTCATAACTATTGCGAAGTACATATTATACTTATACTATTTACTTAGATTCGTTCTAAAGCAACCAAACGTTATTGGATTCTGGAATGCCAGGTCAAGTCGAAATCGCATTTAGTAGTTGACACAGAGTCAGAGCACCAAACGTCCTGGGGCCTATTTCTCAAAACTGAAACTTACAAGTCACAAGCGGAAGTCTCTTTCCAACTTGGCATATTAGACATTGACCACCACTTGTAAATTGTAACTTGTAGCTTCGAGAAATTGGCCCGTGCAACGCCGTTCTCTGAACTAAGTAGTATCGGGCTCAAAATAAGCCACAACACATTATCAACTCCAGCAGGTGATGGGCTAATGCTAAGAAATGCTAGCTGCCATTGGATGTGCTAGGAAGATTCTGCTTCAAACTATACACTATGTAACATAATTGCCGAAGATAAATCCTACGGCTTATACATTACATAGATAGGGAGCGTAGGGCGCTGGCGATAAGGGCGAATATGATAGCACATAGGTTCAGAGGATGCACAGCGCAGGAGAAAATAACGCTTTTTAGAGCCTATTGTACTTCTCTGTATACTTGCAGCCTATGGGCTAACTATTCGCAAAGCTCGATCAGTGCTCTACGGGTCCAATATAACAACGCCTTCAGAGTGCTATTGCGGCTGCCACGCTTCTGTAGCGCGTCGGGTATGTTTGCGGACGCTCAAGTAGACGGTTTCTATGCCACATTAAGAAAGCGTGCCGCAGCAACGCGTAGCAGAGTGTTTGGCAGCAGCAACGGTATCCTGGGTGCGATAGCGGGCCGGCTTGATAGTCGCTATATGCAACACTGGTCGAACCTGCACCTCTCCCTAGCCAATTTTGAAATAAACTTTTTAACAAAAAATAAAACCGCCTTCAAAAATAAGCGCGTTACAAAACACGGAGAAACTAAAAAGCAAAAAATAATAAACCTTTGAATTCAGATTTCTTATCGTATTGCAATAATCTAAACATCCAAATTATAAACAAATCAATTATTTTTGCAGTCGGTACCAGACCTGTTCGTCGCCTTGCTATTGCCTGTTTGCCCCACCCAACCATACGCAGGCTGGCACCAACTCCAAAAATAATTGATTTGTTTATAATTTGGATGTTTAGATTATTGCAATACGATAAGAAATCTGAATTCAAAGGTTTATTATTTTTTGCTTTTTAGTTTCTCCGTGTTTTGTAACGCGCTTATTTTTGAAGGCGGTTTTATTTTTTGTTAAAAAGTTTATTTATTTGTTGATTTTTAGTGGTTCCTATTGATATTATATGTATCAGTCCGAATACATGTACACTAGTGAAAGAATTATCCTTTAACTCCTAACCATTGAGGAGTTGACCTTCCATCATCAGCTCAGCCACATAAAATTATTACCAACAGGCGTAAATACTGGTTTACCTTTGAAAAATACACTAAAAACATTACATGTGCCTATAACATTTGAAGAGTTCCCTCGATTTCTCCAGGATCCCATTATCAGACCCTGACTTGGTGCCAATGGGACCATCTCGGGGTTATACCCGTTCGATCAAAAAAAAAATTTTGAAAATCGGTCCACAATTCTCGGAGATATCGAGGAACATACATACAAAAAAAAAAAAAAAAAAAAAAAAAAAAAAAAAAAAACATTCAGTCGAATTGAGAACCTCCTCCTTTTTTGAAGTCGGTTAAAAATAGTATATAATAATTAGGCACTAAGGAAATTAACATAGTGGTAGTATTAGGTGTAAGTATTAACCTTGTATGGATTTTGTGGTCCGAAATAAATGATTTTTATTTTTTATTTTTATTTTTTTATTTTATTACCTTCTATAGTACCTTTAATTTTCATGGTGTTTATTTTAAAAAAAGGAAGTGGTATTCGTAACCGCTATTCGATACCGGTTATGTTCTTAAATGGATCACCGGCATTAATGTTACATCCTGTATTACTGTAATTGTAAAACGACAATTTTTTTAAATTAAAACGTCGCTGTTGTTGTAGTTACTTTGAAATCTTTAATTAGTCTGTTCTCCATAATACCGCTTACTTTCATTGTTTTTATTTGGGTGTACATGCCTCTGAATGATTACTGGAAAAACAAAATGAATGTTGATGACTGGAATTAGTACATGTATTTTACATAATATATGATTTGAATACTGAACCATGCAGGTCATCAAATCGTTTTTCATATTTCCTGCAACAATGCAAATTGGCAGCAATACAAAATCGCTCTAGCAGAATCGCTGAGTCAGTCTAGAGGTAACATTGTGATGGAAACTGTAGCTGATATTACTGCTACAGCGGTGGGTGTGTCGTTCGCCGCTGCATTACTGCCGCGGTAATAATAGTCTGGCTCTGTCGCGCCAATACGCAAGAGCGATAGAGATAGATAGCTACGAAAGAGATATTATCGTGAGCGTTTCGTGAGCGTTTGTGCATTCGGCTACGCACACTGGACTTAATTGCGTGCATAATTACATTTTGTAACTAACCTCTACCCTTACGAGGACGGCGTCGATCCCGTAGTATCGGAGAAGTCTCGATTTTAAAGTTATGTGTAAAAATCATAAAAGCTTAAATTCAATTGAAGTAAATGCTACTGAAATTCACTATACAGCCCGGCGCCAATGATGCAGCAGTATTGTCGCAACGGCTGCAGTTGCTATCCAAAAATTATGTGAAATCTGCATTATTATTTGATATTTACTGAATTATAAAAAACGACTTTACAGGAAAAAGATGGTTAAGTTTTATCAAAATATGACTTGGATCTAGCGCGGTAAGTTAACATTCTTACGGTAAATCGTTAGGTTCCTCCATAAAGGCGCATTTATGGTCGAAATATTTACTGTCCATGTTCTTTCACGTTAGCTCAGTAGGCAGAACGCTGGCCAAGTACCTAGTCCAAATTAGTGAGTAGTTTTTCCCATTAATTATTTTTGTTAGTCGTAATAACCAATCAAAGATTTGAATATACTACGTACATAGTACTGATGATATTTTGGTTTAAATCGCAAACGATGCTCAATCGTCCACATATATGTTGTACCGCTTACCTACGTTACAGTACATTCCCATTTACCCGTAGCACAGCTATATGTAGGTAAGCTTTATGGTATGCATTAAGTACGTTCAGATGTAAGCGGTGTTGTGGCGAAGCGCAGATGCAAATATTGCCAGTATCGTGCGTTCGTCGGAAGCAGTTTGATACAACGAAGCACAATTTCCTTTGCCGCCGCCCGCGTTCTGCAAACTGTTGATAGCGTAGCTATAAACGATAATAAAGTAAGATTTAAAACCATTCGGATACAAACAATCAGAAATATTGATTTAAATTATTTGCATGATGCAATTAACGTGGAATGTAGTGGGAATATCAAGTTTATATTAATTTAATTTCAGTCTACGTTTTTCAATCTGATCTGGCAATGAACATTATCAACGTAATGAATGCGCGAATCTTAACCATCTTTCTATAATATCTACTCAATATACTCGAATAAAATCGGAAGGAGGGTAAGATCGTATGTAAAAAAATCGTATGTTTGTAATTGCTGTCAAAATAATAGCGACGCTCTGCAAAAATGAATAATATACTATAATTTGGAAAATTGTTTAACAACTAGGTACAGATCCGATTATACTAGTATATGCAGATAAGGTACTATTCATTTTTGTGCCCCTGGTGATGGCGAGTTTTAAAAGTCGTATCGTTTCTTAAGGATAAAAGTAGCGAGTTAATGATTTTCAAAAATAATATGCGGATTACGCTTGTGTGGATGGATACCTACTTAGTCAATTCCGCGCAGGCATCCACATTCCTTTTATATTTCCTGAAAGGTGTAAAGAAAAGATTTTAACGGGACGTAGTGACCATACCATCTGTAAAGTGAAAACAACTACGTGTGACGTAATAGTATAGTAATTACTGAAGTTTTTATAGCTGTGAAACTAGATAAAAATCAGCAATTCTAAAGCGGACCGTCAGGATTCCAATAGAATTTTTTAATTCAAATCCGAAGATAAACATCGAGAACGAGGTATTTTAATGAGTTTTTTCATGCAGAACAAAAAAATAGACGAGACATAATACGAATAAGTCAAATTCCTCACGATCGACACCGCATGTAGAGGGTGGTATTTTCCAATAAAAAGTTCAATAAATGTACAACGCGACGGGTATTAGCGCCACAAAATTCCTCGTCGCGTAATAATAACATAAAGATTTTCAATACGTGTCCCAATAACAGCGGCAGGGATCGAGATGGCACTGCGGCCTCCGCTGCCTCGGCGGCGGCTTCAATACTCTGCCCGTGCCACTCGTCCGCGACACTTATCAGCTCGGTTCATCTATTTATATTTCAGCACACAGGGTATCAAGAATATACCTGAGGTAGACCTTTCATTTTCTTAACTTTTTTTATTGATTATATGATTAGTAGCGTGTGTTGCGAAATCATTATTTGTTATTGGCGATGTCCCCATGAATCGGGCAACACCATGGACATTCTTAATGTTTAATTGTTTATTTCTCTAAATTAATAAAAGGAAGCACTTACCTACGGAGGAATCTTGTACATGAAACGTTTACTACGTTTTAAATGAGAAGCGTTTATCAAAGCTTTTCGGAAAACTCGTTAATAGAGAAAACGAGTTATTATGAAACTGTCTTGACGGAAGCAAATTAGAACTTGTCGCATTCACCATTAAAGTAATAATGACACACTTTTCGCACTCAACATTAATGTAATATTTGAGACGTTTTCCAGTCTTTTTACTATTGTGTTAACATTTCCTGTACGTCATTACATCTAACATGACAATATTAAGATGTAATCTTTTCAGAACTGTTTCCTGTAAGTAATTCGAGTACCAAGAAACCTTTTTCGATCTAAGTAAGTACCTACACAGGAAGATGACACCACTAAGCTACTTTTGCCGTCTTTCTTCGAATCTGTACTGAGAGGAGGAAAGTCGCCATAATATTGCCTCGTATTTCCTTGGAGCAAATACTTATCTTAGCATCACCTAGTACTTCCTCGAATTATAGTTTAAAATAGAGTATGAAAATGCATCAAATCACAAGTCAAAGTAAGAAGTAACACTCATTTATAGTATCTCTATTACATTTTGTTAGTAAATGATAAAGGGATTCCTGTGATTTCGGACATAACGAGGTTAGCGTTCGGGATCATTTTAATTACCAAAAATTTCTTTTCCAAATTGAATTTTGCCAAAAATATACGATAGCTACAATCTACATGTTTGTCTACTCGATATTTTCCATACGTATTAATATTTAAAATCCGTCAAACGATGGTTTCCCTAATTGTCGTTATGCAAATTTTATAACCCCTACTGTTATATTCCAAAATTCAGTTGCACTAGAATAGTTTACTCATAAACAATAATTTACTGGCGAATAAAAAAGTCTAATATTTTTTGTCTATGAAACATCATGTAATACCACTTCTTGATCAGTCTAACCTAACCTAGCACTTGTTTTAATTTACCAAACAGATTTTGTGTGTATTTTATTTCCTAAACCCATTTTAACATCGTTTATTGCCTCAATCTAGTATTTATTAAAATTCCACACTGACCGATTTGAAATTACTAGCCGTCCGTTTTCAAAAACGTCGTTTTTCACAGACTTACGAATGGTGAAATCGTGCCTTCGAGATTTAAAAATCGGTACCCTGATTTGTGTATAAAATAGTACATTACGATACAAGTGCGAAATAAAGGAAGTTCGAAACGAGTGGCGAAAAATTAAAACACGACCGAAGGGATTGTTTTTAATCGACACAAGCTATGAATTTCCTTTTCGCTTGTGTATTGTACGACGTTTTTCAGTACAGATGGCCCTCCGAAGTTTCGATCTGACAAGAAATTAACCACTTGTCGCACTATTGCGTAAAAAAATTAAATTAAATTATTTAAAAAACCATTTGTGCTGAAAGGACTGTTTTCTCCTCAAAAATAGTTTTTGAATGTATTAAGACATATTAAACATGTAAAATCGGGTAACTCACGTATAATTGTCGAAGGTTTACGTGAGTTACCCGATTTTACATGTTTAATATGTCAGTGGTCACGGTAGTTTTAGGATTAAGACATACTTTTGGATCTTCTTTTTTTAGGGTTCCGTGGTCAACTAGGAACCCTTATAGTTTCGCCGTCCGACGTCCGTCCGTCCGTGGATAATCTCAGTAACCGTTAGCACTAGAAAGCTGAAATTTGGTACCAATATGTATATCAATCACGCCAACAAAGTGCAAAAATAAAAAATGGAAAATATGTTTTATTAGGGTACCCCCCCTACATGTAAAGTGGGGGCTGATATTTTTTTTCGTTCCAACCCCAACGTGTGATATATTGTTAGATAGGTATTTAAAAATAAATATGGGTTTACTAAGATCATTTTTTGATAATATTAATATTTTCGGAAATAATCGCTCCTAAAGGAAAAAAAAGTGTTGTCCCCCCCCTCTAACTTTTGAACCAATTGTTTAAAAAATATGAAAAAATTACAAATGTAGAACTTTATAAAGACTTTCTAGGAAAATTATTTTGAACTTGATAGGTTCAGTAGTTTTTGAAAAAAAATACGGAAAACTACGGAACCCTACACTGAGCGTGGCCCGACACACTCTTGGCCGGTTTTTTTTCATAGAAACTGCCCATTTAAGTATTTACAATATTAAGTGAAGGCAAGCAAGTCCAATTCATTCCGATATAACTATAATACTTATGCACAATAATGTGATAATATTATAAATTTATGACTGGGAACTTTTATCGTTTCTAATAATCTGTCTCGGTTACTGACTTACATTTCGGGATTCCAATCCCTTTGCCGAATTCCTCACATTCTGCCGTGACCCCACTCAAATTAACCCATTATTTTCTAAAATAGTTTCGAGTATTCATTAACAATATTGAAATATCTCAGTTAATTATTTTCTGCTGAAGGAGAATTTAATTACAGGATTAAATAAGATGATATTATAGTATGAGTACATAGATATTATTACCTAGATATGTAACAATAAATCCGTTTTAAATAACCACGTTAATGAACGAACATCTTCAAAATTTACATTGGCGTCCTTCTGGTATTTAGGATGTCTATGGGCGTCGGTAGTAGTTTACTATATCACAACCTGACTGCGTGTTTGCCACCTATCTGATATTTTTGTATAATTAAATACATGGGTTACAAAGTTTTATTTTGTAATGTTTGGCAATAGTTATCGAATAATAAAAACGTCCTTGTTATACTGTAATATAATCCCATGTCTATCTAAATATTCTGTCTGTAATTGTTTTTTGTATATCACAGCACATAACATCTAAATTCTTCATAGCCCAACCGTATATGTCTCGCGGTCCCTTGGGTCGTAGTCCAAGATTCTATTTGGGTCACTCATTCAGAGTAGCTAGTTATTAATTAAATAAGGGAAATGTTTTGTTTTGCTCAAACACGGGATTTAACAATTTCGAATATTTCGCTTAGCATTTTTATTCAAGTAAATACGGATGGGGTCTGTGCAAGAACCCTGACTAACGATTCTTATCAATTTATCATATCTAGAGCTAATTTTTAAATCAGGTCGTAACTCCATACGCTATTTAAAGCATTTTGCCAATCCTTTTACACGTGTAGCATGTGGACAAATTATACTAAAAAGGCCCTCAGGATGCTGTTGGGACTGCCTCGTTATTGCAGTGCGCCAGGCATGTTCGCTGGGCCCGCACTGACAGTTTCGGTGCTATAATACGCAAAAGAACTGCCTCCCTGATGCGTCGCGTGCGAGACAGCTCCAACAGCCTTGTGCGAGTTGTGCGCCTAGTGTTGGAATCGTCTGCTTGTGCTTTCTTGAGACACTGGGATAGTGTACATATGGCATCCAGAGGCCAAGTGTATAATTTATTATGGTTTTAGTTTTTTAGATGTAATAATATGTAAATGTAACTAACATAGGTTTAAGGGAATGTACACTAACAATATGGTTTTTTCCGAAATAAAATTATTGAATTGAATTGAATTGAATAAACATAAAATAAATGTCATATACAAAGAAAAAGTGACCAAGACCTCCAAGTGTGCCGAGTTGAGGAGGGCGAGGTGTTTATGAAGTATAATTAGCAGTGTGACTACTTAAAATACAAATTAAAATATTTTCTATAAAAATAATTGATTTGTTCTTACAGGTCGTAGCTCCTGTAGTTACTAGAAATATTATAATTATTCTATTAAGGAGAGAAATAAGTAAAGTTTAGCACACACATAAAGGGATAAATCCGCCCACATTGTATATTACTGACTCTGTAACTGTGTCTCTTTTGTTTCCTTTATGTACAATAAAGCTTATACATACATACATACACATTTTAGTGTACCTACTACGGTGGACTATTCAATGGTAACGTCAAGGAACTTGCTTAATAAAGTCATGTGTAGTTTATGTTCTTTCGGGATGAAACTGTTGTCCATTCAACCTTTGTTATTGAAGATTTGGTCTGCTCTACTGCTAAAATACTCAAATACACTGATAAGTAAATAACAAAAAACCGGCCAAGAGCGTGTCGGGCCACGCTCAGTGTAGGGTTCCGTAGTTTTCCGTGTTTTTCTCAAAAACTACTAAACCTATCAAGTTCAGTTTCCTAGAAAGTATTTATAAAGTTCTACTTTTGTGATTTTTTTCATATTTTTTAAACATATGGTTCAAAAGTTAGAGGGACTTTTTTTTCTTTTAGGAGCGATTATTTCCGAAAATATTAATATTATCAAAAAACGATCTTAGTAAACCCTTATTCATTTTTTAATACCTATCAAACAATATATCACACGTTGGGGTTTGATCGAAAAAAAAAATCAGCCCCCACTTTACATGTAGGGTACCCTTATAAAACATTTTTTCCATGTTTTATTTTTGCACTTTGTTGGCGTGATTGATATACATATTGGTACCAAATTTCAGCTTTCTAGTGCTAACGGTTACTAGTAGTAGTAGTAGTAGTAGTAGTAGAGTATTAAAACAAGATTAGCCCGACTTTTCCCTTCACATTATTTATAAAAGTACTCTCCTACTCATCGTAAAGCCCTTGTTCACCTTTTTAATTTTTCTTTGGTAGTGACAGACCAATCTTTCTTTTCAAAAGGCGACAAAGGGATTTAGTAATTAAATTCGTAAAGGATTCGCCGGTAACGAGCAAAGTTCTTAGCCCCAATGAATGTAATATTCAAAAGAAATCTTAACTTCTTCAATTTATAGGTTGCAATACGGCATTTATATTTAGGTAAGTATAAAATATATTTCTTTGTAAAGTATTTCAGCTACTCTGTCTATTAATCGTGAAAATAAACCGTTGTGTTTATTACACAATTTTGTTGGTAGATTTGCAGTTCCTCTATGTATGTAGAAGACGATTTATCTTCTATCTAAAAGGCTATAGACTTTTTCAAACTTATAATTTAATACGTATATTAAACTTATTTTCCTGTATTTTCTAATAACAAACAGAAAGCCGTAGCAAGTCCGTATTTCTCATATATTTTCCAAGTTTCCATACATTCTTAAAATAAATTACAATAAATCTTCACTATTGGCTGGGTGCGAAGTAGGTGCGAATAGATCGCAGCGCGCACCGTGGCCAAAAAAGGAACCGTCGGCAGACCAACTGTCACTTTTTACAGCGACGTATCCGTGCATTTAAAGTAAAAATAAATAAATATGCGTCACGATACTTGTCACGTAGCTAACTGTACGAACACTGGAAAAAAACAGTGATCACAAATTTTATAAATATGCACAAGCAAATTGGAAACGAGACCAACAAATGAAATAGATAATCGCTGTAAGTAAACTAACATACTTTTAAATAAAATAGACAAAAATTCTGCATTATTGACGACACTACAGGCATAAATAATCGTCTCCAATATATATGAAATGCGTTATTACCTAGAATCGGTTTACTTCTTTATTTACATTTCGTGAACTCAACCGTGAGAAACTCCGTGTGTAATTGTGTATATACCTGAAATTTATTGATTGTGTAATTTTAAACGGAGTTTAAAATATCGAATGTAATTATCGACACTATATATTTATATGATCGAATTAAACATTACGCTATTTCATTAAAATTATTTGTTTTTTACTTACTCTTCGTATTGACAGAAAGCCATTTAGAAGAATAAGAATAAGAAAACATTTATTGACACACAAATAAAAATTGAACATTTACACAAAAATATTAAAAAATAAAATAGACAACTAGCAATGTCCACCGTAGTTTAATTGACGGCGCAACGCTGATTTTCAGTCCGTCCCCTTTTCTGAACCTCATTAACAACTATGCGGTGTAGGTATGTATTTAACACGAACAGTATTGATGCTGAAATACGTCATGAAATTACAACTAACGGTGGTAGTGGCAACTTGGCGTTTCAAAGTCCACCGTAGTTGTAATTGCTAGGTCTTACAACTACGGTGGTAGGTCTCTTGAAAATGCCAACTCGGCTTCTCAAAATAACGTAGAAGCTCAAAACTTTATTGTAATAATACCGCTTCACAGTTTACCTAAGCCTCAAAAGATAATGAATACTATGAATTCAAATCTCAGAAAGGAAGTTAACCGCGATTTCGGCTAGTGTAATTTATTTAATCCAAGTTGTTCGTTTATTAAGCAGGGGGTAGATTAACACCGGGAGCTTAGCGTAAGATGTGACTTCTCTACCCCCCCTCCCTCCCCAGGGCCAGGGGTTCGCGTGACGCAGACAGATAAGCTAATTACTTATTGTGATTTACAAACTGGTTCTTAGCAAATTTTATACGTAAATTTCAGAGGGCAATTGTGAATAATGAGTAAACGGCGTCCACCACAATGGCCCTAATTAACCGGACAATTTAACTTTTTAATTGCGAATTAAGAAACTGGGGAGTGCTATGGTTGAACACAGGGTGCAGATTTTATTGTCATTTTTTGTTTAGTACCTACTTCTGTAGGACTGCGTTGCTGATAGTACGTACGGTTATATTTTTGTAATATAAAAGACTATAAAATGATACAGGGAAGTCATTCTTCTGATTGTTTCTGAAGTACTAAACAAAAATTCGATAAATGATAAAATCCAATTACACACTTACTTAAAAAATGATGTAGCTAGATTTTCAGTCTGAATGGAATTTGTTTTCATTGTAATACACATGTATACACAATAGTTGCCACCAATAGATGTAATATGTATGTATATCTAGATTTGAAAGCGAGAGCCCGAGAGCAAGAGAAAAGAAAGACATAACGAAGTCAAAACGGTAGATAACTATACTACACAGTTACACAATTTGACCGATTTACATTGAACTTTCTTACAGCGCACACACAGTAAGTGGGAATGAAACAACCCGAATATGAAAAAATGTCCGATCGGTGATAGCGACAACACACGGAAGTATTTCTATTTCCTCTTACAGGAATCGCAATAAGTGTCTATCTTTCTAATACTATCTTTCCCCGCCAAAGACTGTCATGATTTGGATTGCCTCAAACAATATGAATTTGATGTATATCATACATATCATTAGAACAGATATCATTAAAAATAAGAAAGATTAAAGAAATAGTCATAAATATTCGTAAAGTTAAGCGATACTTGTGGAATAAATCGAGCGCAGCAGGCACAATTTAATCCCGGTTCATTTCTTTCGGTGTCCCTCGGAAAGTTACCTGTTTCGACGAGGAACTTTCTCGACTTGAATCCATACAGAAACTTGGGACTATGAAACATAAACAAGACCGCGTTAGCCGCTCAGTCAGACGGTCAAAGTGCACCTTGTAACTGAACAACTTCATCTAGCTATAAATAAGAAACATTACAAGTAACAAATGGTTTAAATTGATGATTAAATGTAACTTTGTATCTATTTATTCATATAAAACTATGTCAGAATTAGAATGAATTAAATGGTTACACAAAAATAATCAGCGTGTTATCGTCTATTGAAATTAGCGCCATCTTTCAGCAAATACTAAACATTAAGAACTACTAAGAGACGTACATGAATAGCGAATAGCGAGCGAAGTTATTGAACGGGCGAGCGATTGTAAAACAACTCCGCTAGATGGCGCTTGTTCAACAAAACACCTTATACAACGTGTATCTGCTAATACTCAAAAAGTAAAATAATTGCTAATTACCATCATAAACTATAAAACTATTTATTTATGTGCGTTACTGCGGCGACATAGGGATTACCAATAGACAGCTAAGATATCATTGTAAAGCACTTTGAGGTTTTGTCACGGTGGATTTCGCAATTGTAGTAGGCGGGTTTGAGCCAATATTAAGAGTGACAAAGGTTGTGATTAGATGCGAGTTTAGTTTGTAGTGACTTATGATAAACATTAAAATTAAAATGACAAACAACGTCAGGCTCGTAGCGGGAAGGAGAGTTCGCCCAGGAAACTGGCCAGTATTGACAACCCTAAATATTGAAAGGGGTGAGCAGCCTCTGGCGGTGCAATGTGTACATTGTTGTGTTGCAGGTACGGTGGAATAGACTTGTAAAAAGATGATTAATCATGTTGATTTGAATGGAAATATTACTTCCATCGGGATATGGTTCAGTCGATTCTGCTTTCGATTCTGAATAGGCGGTTTTCATATTTTTGGTGTTAAATGGAACACGGTGTATTTCAAGTATTTCAACTATTGCGCAATGCAATAAGTAGTTTAATTAGGTATAAACAATGATATATCTGTCTCTCTCTAAGTCAGGTGTGGAAACACCTGTGATAGGAAGCATCTTTTGCTGAGAATACGTGGACTTTAATTCGTAGAGCGTATGGGTGTAAACAAAGCACTTATGATCTTTCTCTTTGGAGCCGATACATCAAACAAAAGCGCCTGCAGGTGCGTCTTCGAGGCGAGTCCATTACCAGGAAGAAATGTCCAAATAAAATGTCTGGACAAAATTTCCTAGAAGAAATGTCTAGAAAAGTGCCTTTAAATAGCTCCGGGAGCATTGTTTTGATTCATTATTTTTCGAGCATCAGGGACCGACAGTCGACTCTGGTTTAAAGTGTAAATTGTTTTAAATAGTGGGGAACCTCTGCCCAAATTTCTAAGTGTTTGATTTTATTGTGAATAAAATCTATGTTTTGTTCTCGTAAAGTCAGCATTTGGGATAAGTGCTTAGAGTTGTTTAACTCTGGTACTAATGGGTAGTGATTTCTGCTAAGTTTAAGTTATGTTTTACTAGAAGTATTGAAAGTTAGTGAGTGTTTATTTTATTCATGCCGTCTATTGTTTGGTTTTGTGGGGAACATATGTTCTTTTCAGAGCCTGATTTTGGATGGTAGATTCCGATTCGGTGGTGCAGGTTTATTGTCTTGTGCTATTGAGTTGGAGTTTATGTGAGTGAAGTGAGCCGCTAACGATTCGGTTCTTCTTGTCAGTTTCATTGTTATTGTGATAATCAAATTTAATGGTTAAAGTAAATAATACCTAATCAGTTCAAATTAAGTGAAGAATATTTAATTATAAAGCCAGATCGCTGCCCAGACAGACAGTTTGTTTAGCCTTGCATCGATTAACCTAGCGGCTGTTAAACTATTGATGCAAGGAGGTCCGTAGTTTTACCAATACAGAGGGTTAAATTGGCATTTTTCTCTTTACCAACATAGAAAAATGAAAATATCTCTCCCTCCCTGGTTCTTCAATGCCCAGCTGTTAGCCTAGAGCGAGGACATTATATGTGTCATTTGGAGTAATCCATGCTTGTTCAAAGCGGCAGTATTTGAAGACCTTGTATATTTATTGTCATAAGTATATATCATATACACAATAGGGAACTATCCTACCCGATTGCCTCCCTGTCCACGGACGCCTGCATCGGGGGGGGATAAATACACAGACTTATAGGGTTTGCTTTCTTCAGTCTAGTCCGCTGAACTCTAGCGTAGTCAGTTTAGGTATACACCGCGTATGTCCTAAAACTCTGGGTCCATGGTGAGTACGAACAGAGTTTTTATCGTTTTAGATTAGGGAACTTTCTGTCTAGTAGGGTAGAATCACACATTTCGATAGGTAGGGAAATAAATAAAGTTCTGTAATATAAAAACCTATCTTATCTAATAACTAAAAATAAATTAAATTCAAGATCTAAAATCATTGTGAACAAAATTACTGGGTGTTAGAAGGTATTTTATAAATAATATCGTGTGTTTATTCTTGGTATAATGAAACTTCAATATCATATTTATTATCAAAGTGTGGAAAAGCTTTGAGTTATTACTGTTTAATTCATCTAAGTGTAATTTGTAATTGTGGTAGCAATTTCTGATTCTTCATGTGACAGCGATCATTGAGTGTTAGCTGGGGTTTGTTTAGGGACCAGTGGCATGCGGGCGCCGTCCACTGATGGGAAGCCGAAAACTCCGAGGAATGATTAAGCTTACTTTTCTTGGGTTTTCAATTGGAAGCTTCTTACTCGATGTATCGTTGAAACAGTGAAAGGGTCGAGAAGTTATGGTCTATTAGCAGTATTGGGGAAAAGGGGGTTTAGCTAGGGAAAATGAAACAAAACAAAAGGGGGTTAGTTCATAGATAGATAGCCCTTCTGGTTTGGCATAGGATTCTCAACAGAGCAGTTTGGTTGAGATGAGGAGTTTCAAACCACAACGCAAGCTTCGAGCCCAATTGAAACTACTAATAGGGCGTAGTGGATGATTACTAAAATATTTTTTATATTATTTACCATTTATAAACCAAAATTATGAATAAAATGTCTGGCGCCTATAGGTTTTTTCCTGTTCAAGTTCGTATGTTACTTTGCTCGCTCATCTTTCACAGGCGTTATTTAGCGTTAACATAATCTCCACGTCTTTTGCCTATTCGTCCAAGTTAACGTAATTTTCACAAAATTATGCTGAGTTTTAATTAGTGGGTTAAGTTATAATTAATCATATGAGTCCAATAGTCGTATCTACTTCGCATTAAAGAGTTTGGGTTGCTAAGGTTCATTACCTAGGGGTCCTTCTACTACCATTAGACGATCACAAGGCCAAATCTAAGGGGTATTCTTAAAGGGTGGTTAGTTGTAAGTATATTTATTCAAGTAAGTAAGTAAATAAGTGAGTGGGTGCGGAAGTTAGGTACAACCTGTAGTTATTTAACTTCTATGTAAAAAAAAAACTTTTAAGATGAAAATAAGCGTTGCTTGAGTTAGACAAGAATAATTTGGCAATAATTTTGGTAGCTATGCCTGAGAAAGGGTTAAGAAACCGTCATAATTCCATTGAAGTTTGACGTTTAAAGTAACTTTTCCACCGGCGAGGTTGTCAAATTCGCTGCGAACTTTCCTTGGCACTTCACGACTCTAATAAGTACTTAATCTTAAGACAAAACCGGCCAGAGCATGCCATTGTTTAGTGGGAGATTTTTTATCTTCAGGTGACGGTTGTTATGACAGCAGTTTAGAAATCATCATAGTAATGTGAGCGTTCAACACAGCTGTGTGCGTAGCCGAATGCACAAACGGTCACGAAACGCTCACGATAATATCTCTCTCGTAGCTATTTATCTCTATCGCTCTTGCGTATTGGCGCTACAGAGCCAGACTAACTTTCTGCGGAGTTTCGATTTCGTTTCGCGTCGCAGAAATGCCATTCGGCTACGGGGCCACCTCTGAAATCACAGCCCGAAATAATACCGGCTAAGCTCTATTAAAGGCGATAATGCGTAGCTGTCCCTAAAAAGCTCAAACACGAATAACTGGATGTTATACTTATCAGCAATGAGTTAAGTTTATTGAATGTGACCACTTTAGCTTTGCACTAAATGGAATTAGGGAATGAACACAGACAATGTAAATATGACAATGAGAGGGCTGGTTGAAACTCGTATCGGCAGAGTGTCACCGGGGAGATAACGGAACGACGTCTTTGTGAACGGGTGTAAAATTAAGCAACGGAATGTTGATCCGGTGCCGGTGGTATCGAGGGTTCTAGACGTCAGCCGTTAAGCGGTTGCTCAATTTGCTCATCTGTATACTCACGAGTTCAATCTCAGGTGAAAAATACGGATTGAACGAGTTATTTTGCATATTGAAATTACGTTTGGTTACATTTCTATAGGCCGGTGAAACGATGGTCTATGATATACTACGTACCTTAATACTACGTAGGTACATACTACCTATCAATTTTATGTATTCTTTGTATAACTATTTTTGATAATAATAATTATGGTTTCGGAAAAGTTACCGATTTTCATTAGTTGATTGTGGAAAATCACTTTCTTCTTATCCTTCTGAGGATAGTGAGGAATTGAGGATACACACTGTTTTCTCTCTCTTGGGGATAAGAAGGGATCTTTTAATTTTATTGTGCCATTAACAAATCTGTGTAAGAATGTCCAATAATATTTATTTATTTATTTATTTAAATATCACAAGATTTTTTTAAAATTATAACTTAAGGTTTAAGGTATAATCGTAACTTAATTTTGTCGGTAACTCATTACTCAGAATTTACTATTTCTAGCCAAGTATCGGATTTTACTTATTTGGGTTTAGTTTTTGTTGTTATTTTTGTCTCCTGTTTGGTAGATCATTACCCTTGTCATAATGTTTGTCGATAACTTTACGTTTTTAAGTTAAAATTTAAATAAAAATACAAAAATAGTTGTTTGAAAACACATCGGCCACAAAGTAAACACCATTCAATTTTATTACGTCGAATAATCTCCCTTTGAAAATCCCCCGGCAGCAATCCCGTAAATCTCTATTTGTCGCAACTAAAACAGGTCACGGCGGAAGGCTATTACGTTCCCTAAATGCTGCCGAACTCCCTGTAGAGCGCTCAAATCCACTCCGAACGGGCTGGTGTCAAACGCAGGCCAGGGTTGTTTGTATTGTTTATTGTCGCAGCGGTCGTTCGTACGCCAAAGACGCCGTCGCAGGCACGGCAGCATGTTTCAATGGAATCGAACAGTCTTACCGAGCAACTATTATATCCTTGCCCGCGAACGATACTTATCCTCACTTAACGTCTCCTTTACCTTTTCCCGTCGGAGCTTTACATCGTATTGAATAGACGTTGCCTTCACAGTACTTACTCGCATAAGTTGAGTCGATTATTTATCTCTTTACGCAAGCAATGCCAATAGGAAATCAATTTTAAATTCTTTCCTTCCGACATGTTTAAAAAAAAGTTGCAACGATATGGTAAAAAAATATAATTTTAAATATTCCACCTCCATAAAATGAGAGTCTACCACGAGTTTATAACATTTCAGAAGTAATAACAGATAGCTTAAACCAAGGATGATTTATATAGAATTTACAATCTTTATACTAAGAATAGTACTTACCTCATTCTGTTAGCGCCACCTATTAAATACTATCATAACTACACTGATGATGCCTACAATTTTTTTTCAAATTGTGTATGCATGCCATTTGTTCTTATAAAAAATAAAAACACGCAAAAATATTTGGGGTAAATATAATAAATAAATAAATAAATAAATATTATAGGACATTTTTACACAGATTGACTGAGGCCCACGGTAAGCTCAAGAAGGCTTGTGTTGTGGGTACTCAGACAACGATATATATAATATATAAATACTTATATACGTAGAAAACATCCATGACTCAGGAACAAATATCTGTGCTCATCACACAAATAAATGCCCTTACCGGGATTCGAACCCGGGACCGCGGCGTAGCAGGCAGGGTCACTACCGACTGCGCCAGACCGGTCGAAATATGATTTTGGCCACTCCCAGGCTGCGAAACAAGGCCATCTAGTTTTAAGCCTAAAAGGCCCATACATTTCAGGGGTACGCTTTTTTGTATTGGCTTTGTTTGTCCCGGTATTATATCGTCTTTGGCTTAAACGATAAAAAAATATGTGTAAAACTTTAACAACTCGAGGTAGAGGCTGACATAAAAAGGTTTCACTGGACCTTTTTCATTAAGGTTACATAATCAAATGGGACAGTTCATATATTTAGGTAGGTATTCATAGTTTTATTTTCGCTAAAATGAAACAGTATTGTCCCGGATTTGTAAGTTCACATTTTTGACACATTTGTTTTGAAGTATGTTGCGATGTGGCATCGATAAGACGTATCGTTTGCCAAATTTAACGATTAATTTCGAATTGGTTGAATCGATTAGGCCCTATGTACAATAAGGAGGCGCTTAAACAAATATACGATTTCTATCAACTTACTGAAATGTCATTTGAATCGAAATGACAGACTCTGCCACAACACTGGTTTAAAAATAAAAATGAATGATAAATGACATTATAAGTAAATCCTGCGTGATAAATTAATATCGTAAAATACTCACTAACGAAGATCCGCAAAAATATAACATGTGTTAGATTATGTTTAAAGTAAGCGAAATATTGTTTTTAAGTACTTGATTTTTTTTAAATATTATTACAGGATTTTATTTAAAATTTCATTAGGTTGCTCGAGTTTACGTTTTGTGGACGCTGTCATGTGTCAAAAAGAGGTTCTTACAGCTCTGGGACAATAGTTTTGCTTTCGCTAAAGTGAAACAGAATCGTCAAGGCAGACCAAAGAGCCAGCCGAGCCGCAAAACTCTTGAAACAATATCGTGACAGAGCAGCAATCATTCGTGTTTTATCTCAGTTTACCCACGCTGCGCCGCGGAAACTGCTGCAATAAAAAACCGGCCAAGAGCGTGTCGGGCCAATGTGTTTAGTTTTCCATCAGAAACTACTGAACCTATCAAGTTATTTTTAGAAAGTCTTTATAAGTTCTACTTTTGTGATTTTTTTCATATTTTTTAAACATATGGTTCAAAAGTTAGAGGGGGTGGGGGACACTTTAGGAGTGAAAATATTAATATTATCAAAAATCGATCTTAGCTTATTCATTTTTAAATACCTATCCAACCTTTATTAGGGGGAGTACCCTAATAAAACATTTTTTTCCATTTTTTAATTTTGCACTTTGTTGGCGTGATTAATATACATATTGGTACCAAATTTCAGCTTTCTATAGTGCTAACGGTTACTGAGATTATCCGCGGACGGACGGACGGACGGACGGACGGACGGACGGACGGACGGACGGACGGACGGACGGACGGACGGACGTACGGACGGACAGACAGACATGGCGAAACTATAAGGGTTCCTAGTTGACTACGGAACCCTAAAAACTACATACAATGTGTTTGCATGTGTACCCATAAACATGTGACGGCCACACCTGTATTGTAGTATTATTTAGGCGAGCCTCGTCACATCCCGCGGGATTTGCTACAGCATAGTTCACGTATCCGTCGGATTATGAAATTATGTGCTTGAAAACCATTTCGAGTAAATTAATTCATTGCTGTGGGAATAGGATTTTCGGTGTTTTCAATAATGTCACGTATCTATTCGCTCCCTTTTTTATGGAAAGCACAAAAAATAAAACATTCCTACATAGGGACACAATATAATCATTGTTTAAACAAGCCTGTTATTTTTTCTACTTATTGGTTTACTTATTAGTTTATACTATCTGGGCGACCGAGCTTCGCTCGGTTCTATTTTAATATATCACATCTTTAGATAAAAAAAAACTCTTATAAATACAAAAACAAAAAAAAAGACAAAAAACAAAAACTTAATTTCTGGCCGGGATTCGAAACCCTGACACTTACGATCTATCTGCGTACATTAGACCGACCTCGTACGACTGAGCTAAGCGGAATCGATGCGTGCGCGGCGAAATTAACGACCATATTTTACGTTTACTAACGCGAAAGAAAAACTCATGAAAATTCGCGTTTTCCGGGATCTAAGGCTATGCTAGATCGATTTTTCACCCTCGAAAACCCCCACATAACAAATTTCAGCGAAATCGTTAGAGCGGTTTCCGAGATCGTCGGTATATATAAATAAATATACAAGAATTGCTCGTTTAAAAGTATAAGATAATCATGTATATGGGTACCTAGTACAAAAAATAGTATAAGTGAATAATTTATTATATTCGATATTACATGTAGTAAACTATATAATTAGGCTTTACTAATTAGGTAATATCGAATACTAGAAGATAAACAGAGAATATGAGTATACCACATTTATTATTAGAATATGTGCGTACCTATTTTGTTCCCTTCAACTATCCTTCAACACTCCTATGTAGGTATGTTTAACATATTTCAACATGTTGACGTTTCTTTGTTTCAGAACACATAAAGAAGAGATGCAGGACAAATGACAACGAGTGACAAATATAACAAACTGTACTCAATATATCATGTTCATATTTGAGATACGTTAGAGATACTACAATAATATTAATATTTAAGACAAAGATTGTTCCGACAATAACGAGATGTGAAGTATAGTTGAAGTAGGTTTTTATATGAAATGTTCTGTGAGGATTATTGACATGATGACGGGGTGCTCCGCTCGAGCGAGATCGGTTGCCATGGAGACCGGGGGCCTGCCGCTGGTTTCTACATTTGCCTTGTTGACCATCGTCGCTGGTAAGTATACCTAATCTGTACATTTTGATGTAGTTTTTGACTTTTATCAAAAGTATTTATTTCGTATAACAACAAATATGATTTTGACCTCATTTGGGTCAAATAGGTACCATCGTTATTGTCTATGTCTGATTCTACTTGATCTAATTTAGTCCCTTAGGACCTGAAGCGTAAGCGTATCGTAATACGCTAAACAACGCTTTTGTTGGTAATACGCCCGATATATATATGTACTTAAAACTGACGAGATAGAAATCAGTAGAACAGGAATTTGATTAAAATAAGAGTAAGGAAAGAACCAAGTCATGTAATTTTTAAATTGCAGTTAAAACGGAACACATCTCGTCACTACTATGAAAAAAACTTGTATCTTCGTCTGTCAATGAAAAGAAAATTGTAGTAAGTATGTATGGAATGCATATAGACTTACTGCGTTTTAACTTTGAAGAGAAGCATGAGATACGAGATTTTTTCAATGTAGTGACGATCTAATATATTCAATCTACTTATCAAAAATTACAACAAGTGTGCAAGTAATCTAACTATTCCTTATCACATTCAATAATATTATTATATATCCGAATATCCAAAAGAAAATTAAATCAAGTGTATTTCAGACATAATAGTGTAAGAGGTAGATATTTAAATTTCTATTGTCCAGCAAATAGGAACCGACCAGTTTCTGACGAGCATGCCTCAATAGATATCTAACGCCGTGTCTTGCGTGGGCGACGGTCGCGCGACCGTCGCCGTCGCGTCTCATACTTCCATATCGATAAGGTTTGATTTCGTATGCGTCGCATCGCCGTCGCGCGACCATCGCGCGACCGTCACCCACGCAAGCCACGGCGTAACGCCGCTGATTGCACATCCGAGGAAATTACTTTTCTTTTTTAGATTACTTCATCATCACTCTAGATATTACGTTAAGCTGGGCATTCATCGCAGTTTTTAACATAAACAAACTTTAAACTATTTACAAAACACACTGTTTTTACGACAGTAATAAAGCATAAAATAATTAAATAAATGTAATTGCAGAGGTACTGCTTTTAAAATAATTAAATAAATGTAATTGCCTTTCATAGCAGAGAAAGTTTTCTGTGAAAAAACAAAAGGTGCGCGATGTGCCCATATTTTTTTCAGCGGCCAGTGCGCGCGGTGACTGCAACATGCAGGTTTGCCAAGTTACAAACAGTACAAACAAATTCTCTGAGAGAAAATTAAATCAAGTGCATAGTACAGTATAACTGTAGGTAGATATTTCAATTTCCATGATCCAGCAAATAGGAAACGATTAGTTTGTGACGAGCATGCCTCAAACTAAATATGTTCCGTCGCTAATTACGCATCCAAGGGAAAGCATAATATCCTGCATGGTCATTTCCTCTCTTTGAGGGCTTTAATTCGCTTTTCCTGCTTCTAAGTAAACTAATACAAGTAACATTATGTAGACCGGTAATTGGTAGTACGGTGTAAGTAGAAATAGAAATCTATGCGACCTGTCATAATTTCAGTAGTCAAAATAATTCATTTATTAAAACTTTGTTATGTTGCGCTTTTATCGGTTGTATTTCATGATATTAATTGATGGTGCAATTTAACGGAATTTAAAATGTGTTTACTTTCGCTCAATAAAAAGTACAAAGCGGGGTTTGAAATTAAAATAAAACACTCTGACTGGATAAAAGCTAAAACATACGCTTGAAAAAATCAACGATTCTTTTTAAATAAAAAATTGAAATGAAAAATACATGATATCCGTTCTCCTGGTCACGCATTACCATCTATCTTATGGTTACTCTAAGTTAGAGGGAGAGATGTACTGAAACTCACTGCACTGTACATTATGGACGACCGGTCTGGCGCAGTCGGTAGTGACCCTGCCTGCTGCGCCGCGGTCCCGGGTTCGAATCCCGGTAAGGGCATTTATTTGTGTGATGAGTACAGATATTTGTTCCTGAGTCCTGGATGTTTTGTATGTATATAATTATTTACATATTATATATATCGTTTTCTGAGTAACCACAACACAAGCCTTCTTGAGCTTACCGTGGGCCTCAGTCAATCTGTGTAAGAATGTCCTATAATATTTATTTATTTATTTATTTATTTATTATGCATTAATGCAAAATAGATTAACATACCTATACCTATAGGTTACTAGTTTCCAGAGTATAAACCCAACCGCACATGTGTTGTGCTGTTGTGAGACTTGTGAGCCGAGGAAATTGTTGCACTTTAACGAAGAGAAGAAGCTTACGTCTGCAGTACACTCGTATGAGACAAAAGGCATTACGATAATATAGACTAAGTTCACTTAAACCCTTTCATTTCTCTGTAAGTTGCCGCTCCAGATTCCGACGCCCATCAGCTCTGACGTGGAGCACGTCTGATATAAGTTAAACTAAAAATACAAAAGCCTTTTCTTTTTAATTTCATTAACAGAGTTTTTCTAGACTAAGCGTTTAAAGCTTTTCATACACGGTTTAAGTTTTACTTACAGTTCACCCGTTGTTCAAGTTTTCTCGTTATGCTTAAAGATATTTCACGTTTTTTGCGTGAATGTAGCTCAAGACTTTGAAATTGTATAGTACCTATGATCCTGCTGCTGCTTTAGTCAGCCATATATATTATACTAAGTGCAAATTTGCACGATTGTGGCTTGTAGCTTTTAACTTCAAATTGGTTCCAACGGCTGCCGCTAGCATTACTGTTTGACATGTCCATAAGATAATGTGTATTTAAAATATTTTTTTATGAAATATCTACAATATATTACATATACATTCAGGCATACATATTAATCGTACCTATTCTTTTGTATTCTCTATTTCGCTTATAGTTTAAGAAATGAACACTATTTAAAACAAAGTTTCATTTGTTTTTATTTTAATTATTGTTACAAAACTCATAGAGGTTAACTTTGTTAAATTATTTCCTTTATTTATTTTGCTTCTTAGGTTAAGCTTTTTATAATATGGATATAAAAGTAAAATACAAAAACACATACAAAACAATATAAAAAAACATAATTATAAACACATTATAAAAAACCTAACCTAGGGTGCCGCCAGCAGCGGGGCAGGGCCCAAGCTGCCGGTGGTTAGGGCTGCAGAGAGAGGAACCGTCGGACTATCCGCGCCGTGTCCAAGATCACCGCCTTCTGCATCTGGCCCTTGATCCAGCCACCTAGCGAGAGTCTCTTAAGATGTTGGTCGAGACTCTTCGCTATGAGACCGTTCGCTGAAACGACTATCGGAACAATGATCGTTGAATCAACATCCCGACTTGTCCTTCTCGGCTTTCACGAGATTCTCATCATGGGGGATGGTGATGTCAACGAGCACTGCCCGGCGTTGCAGTCGATCTATTATCACAATGTCAGGCTTATTGGCTACAATAGTCCTGTCAGTGATAATAGATCGATCCCAATAGAGCGTGGCACGACCATTTTCAAGAACTGGCGCAGGTAAGTACTTGTAGTACGGTACTTCGCGGTCCACAAGGCCGTATTGAAGAGCAAGTTGCTGGTGAATAATCCTGGCTACGAGATTATGTCTGTGCAAGTACTCGCCGTTAGCAAGATGAGAACAACCGGAAATGATATGCCTCAGTGACTCTCCGGGACGGCGGCATGCCCGACAAATGTCGACCGTACCGTCCTTCAGGATATATTTCCGGTAGTTGTTCGTCATCATAACTTCGTCCGCAATTGCACAGGCAAAACCCTCGGTTTCTCCGAAGACCGTAACCAGTTCACCGATGCGAGCAGGTCTACATCGGGTCCCGTGAGGGCCTTGTAGAACCGCCCGTGTAGCTGCTTGCTCTCCCTTACCGCCTTGCGGTCCGCAGTACTTAGTACCACAGGTTTGCGCCAGTTCTCTTTCGCCAAGGAGAGCGGCGTGAGGTTTCCGTCAACTGCCACCACATCACGATGCATCCCACACTCGTTGTTAAGGAAGTAATTCCTGAGATTGTACCCCTCACGGTTGTGGAGATCTTTGGCGTTTAGGAAGCCTCGACCTCCGCACTTCCGTGGGATGTACAATCTTATAACAGACGAGCGCGGGTGTAACATACGATGTGTGGTAAGCAGTGAACGGACCCTCCGATCCAGGGCGTCCAGCTCAGTCTGGGTCCACCGTAGTATGCCAAAGGAGTATGTGAGTAGAGGCATTACCCAGGCGTTAAAGGCGCGCACTTTGTTGCCTCCTGACAAAAGACTGTTAAGGACTTTTGTGAGCCGACTGAAAAAGCGCTCCTTCACCGACCGTCTAATGCCAACATCCTCAATACCCAACGACTGTGACATACCAAGGTACTTATAGGTTTCTGATTCAGAGATAGATCTGAACGACATCGTCTCAGAAAGTTGTAAATTTTCTGAATTTGCAACCTCCCCCCGCTGTACATGCATGACCGCACACTTATCGACACCAAACTCCATTCTGATGGCGGTACTGAAAACTTCAGTGGTTTTCAATAGCACCATCAGGTCTTGGGTGTTCGGTGCAAATAGTTTGAGATCGTCCATGTACAGAAGGTGAGAGATGACTTCACCCTCTCTCCGAAGCCGGCAACCTAGCCCAGAATCCTTCAGCAGCGTGCTGAGGGGATTCAGAGCTAGGCAGAACCATAATGGACTCAAACTGTCACCCTGGAATATTCCTCGCTCAATCCTTATGAAGTCCTGCGGGCCAGGGGGGCCATCCCTGCCTCCTGGTTGACGAAGGACTGTGGTCCACTGTCTCATACATGCAGCCAGGAAGGATATTAAAGCTGCACCAAGTTTATACAGCTCCAATACCCTTCTCAGCCATGAATGAGGCACCGAATCATAGGCCTTCTTATAGTCAATCCAAGCGGCCGAGATGGCTCCCTTGTTCCGCCGAACTTGTTGGCAGATGGTCATGTCTATGAGGAGGAGCTCTTTAGTACCACGGGACCCAACCCTACATCCATTTTGAGCGGGAGCCAGAATGTTGTTAGCGACAATATGCGCGTTAATTTTTGCTCTCAAAATGGATGTAAGGAGCTTGTAAAGTGTAGGCAAGCACGTAATGGGTCTGTAGTTTTTTGCTTCCGTGGTACTACCGGACTTATAGAGCAGGAAAGTAACACCAGTTGTTAGGGAAGGTGGGAGAGAACCAAGATCGAGGGCTTGTTGAAATTGCGTTGCCAAACGCGAGTGCGAGCATCGAAACCATTTTAGCCAGAAGTTGTGCAATCCGTCCGGTCCAGGACTTTTCCAGTTCTGGGCCGTACGGGCAGCACAACTTACGTCGTCGGGGCTGATGGTGATAGCCCCCATAGGTTCGATGTTCTCGCACTCGCGTTCGACAACGGTCATCCACTCACTCTCCGTGTGTTCGACGGGCACCGACCAGATGCTACGCCAGAAATCAGACATGGCAGTAGCATCCGGCAGCCGCACGTCAGACACACGAGGGTCGGTTTCCTCCCACCTTCGGTATACTTTCCTTTGGTCGCTTTGAAAAAGACGATTCTGCTGGAATCGGTCCACACGCTTTCTGTAGCGGCGAATACGGCTTGCCCATGCATAGACTTTCTACTTCAGGAAGTCGATGCGCTCTGTGACATTGGCCAAATAGTCGCGGGGCCTGATGTCCGTCCCCGCGAATGCCTGGTTCACAAAACGCATTACTCGAGGGCGATTATTACCCCCTCTGAAGCAGATCAGCTTTGCAATGAGAGTCCTAAACGAGTTGATACGACGCTCGATCCGTACTTGCTATGCAGGGACACCTCCGGCGGTCCTAGTTGCACGGTCAGCGTCCGGAAACTTGACTCGAGCAACACGGCACGCCGCGATGGCTCCGCAGTACATGATCGAGTGTGTATCATCTAGATCTTTACTAGTCCGTGTAAATGGCTCTAGTAAAGCGTTTAAGGCTCCCATTAACGCTAGATTGCGTCTATTCATAGGCAGACGTGGTAATCGTGGCCTAGGATTGTTTGTGGAGCGATACTGCGTAATCGCCTCTTCCAAAGACCTCCTCAGTTGCTCATTAGCAGGCTCACTCACGCTCTGACTCGCGAAGTCCCCGCCGTCGTTACCGGAATCAACCCGCGGCGCATCCGGTGCCAGGTCGGGTTCGGGCACCGGGTCCGGCGATATGGCGGGCAAATTCCGCCCCGAGGCGGGGTCCACGCGAGCAGCGAGAGCCTCCTGGCGAAGCCGATCAAGTGTGGCGTCATCCAACCGCCTTGACCGCTGAATGACGCGCACCTGATCCGATAGTCGCTGCTCCGATACGGTGGTGGTGGGTTCAAGCGTCTGAAACAGAAGCAGCATTCTTGGACGATACGCTGACAGCCTAGTTCCCCCCTCTGTAGCCCCATAGTACGCTCGCATGACGTTCTCGTTCATCAACTGAGACCATCTCATGCGGCGCACTACACCACCGGCAGCGGGAGCCGTGGGCGGGGCAGGATGTCCCGCAGGCCCCAAGCGTGCCGGCAGCGGTGGCCGCCCTCGTCGCGCAGGTGGTCGTGGCGGCGGTGGCGGCGGCCCGCTCTCGTCGCTCGACTCGCTGGTGTCAGCCGCGGCGGTGGCGAACTCGTCGCTCGACGGCGGTTGCGAGGAGACGCACGAGGCGGGCGAGGGTGGTGGGCTTGCGCTTTGTAGAACCGCTGATTGTCCGCGTGCTTTACTTCTCGTAATCATTCCGTGATATTTGTCTTGTCGTACATGTCGATCATTTTTATGGTGAAATATACCCAATATAAGTTTGGTCACATGTAGAACTGACTTGGGTTCTGGTTTCCACAAAAAGTAACTCAAAAATCAACATGTAAATACAAAATATACAAAAATTTTTTAGAGAGATTAGCAAAACACGTTTGAAGTTGACAGCGTCTTTTTTTTAAATTATTATTATTACCTACACTATTTACTAAAAACTAAATATATAGATGTTTTGAGACAACTAACCTATCGATAAACACTAAATTCACAGCAATTCGCATTTGCGGAATCCACATTGGATTACACTGAGCTAATCAAAGGATTAATTGGAGGCATCGCATTCGATCATGTGATGAATTTAATGCGATTCTATCGGAATGTAATTAATAACATCAATGGCTGTTGCATGCTGGGATGAATATTTAAGGGCGGTTGACAATAACTCCTTGTTTATTCTGTTTGGTTGAAGTTTAATTGACAGATAATAATTGATGAACCATGCTACTGTTCTAAACGGTAGCATTACCGTCTGAGACTTTTTTAAACAGTGGCAAGGTAGTATAAGTAGGTACGTAGCCAACGTAATAAGTAATTGCAGACTCACGTTTTGTTAACGAAACCCAACTAGGGCTCCCCATTCACGGTACGATATATCTGTACGATCCGTCGCAACAGATTGCCAACATCGTTAACGATTTACTTGATCGCATACGATATCGCAAATCGCATCAAAATCCCGTGCGATCGAAATTGTGTGGCCCCTTGCGACCACCGATTCTATTTTGATCTCATACTTACCTACCGATTTTATTATTCCGTCTCATGCGAGTAACGGGGATGGGGATCGTTTACGATATCGTAAACGATCGATCGCCTGAATCGCCTAGTGTGTGGCTGGCGCTTCGATGCGACCGATCGTTCACGATATCTGTCCGATCGATCGAAGCGATGAATCGAAAGTACCTTGAATGTGGGGCTTAAGGTTTGCAGACCTCATAGAGCCATAGAGGGTGCGATGTTAAGGCCGGCAACGCATATTACGCCTTGAGAGTCGCAGATGTCCATACTCCATAGGCTACGGAGACTAGACTGATTATCAGCAGGCGTGCCATTTGCTTGTTTGACACAGACTTAATATTAAAAAACTATAACTGTGGCATTCATGTGGAAGAATGATAGAGAAATGCAAAAGCCTTTGTTAGTTTTCAAAAGTATGTATGTAAATTTTTGATTTGATAGTTGTTTTTGAATGCGTGAGCGAATTCAAAATAAAATAGATGTAACATTTTATATCTCTTAACCGACGAAGCTTGAAAAAGGACACACAAAATAATCGGATTGCTTCGACAGAAGCGTGTTTAATAAGTATTTACCGAGCACAAAGAGGCCGATATGAGTATTAAATGGAAATATTGTTGTGGTAATATCTCGTCGCTACGGTTTTACATTTGACTGATTCAAACCTTTAGTGGGTGTTTGGGTAATTTTTCAATGAAATCAAGCCGGCTGGCCGGCTGGGTACCCCCAAATGGGAATTAATAAATGCGGGCAGGATAATGACACTGTCGACCGCAGCTCAATTTGATATTGATGCGACGCGAAAAGCAAAATGTAATTAAATTTATACACCTGCCTACCCATTATTACACAGTTGTTGAGAAAAATGTGGCCGCCCATATATTTCGTGGAACACAAATGAAAAATATGTGGCTATTATTTTGCATGCATCCGTCACAAAATGCCGTGAAATGTACGAAAATAGCGTATGGAAAATATTAAAAGTTTGTTTCTGTAAATATATTTTAGGTGAAGCTTAAATGTGAAATGATTAAGTGCTGTGACTATAGCCACGAGATTATTAATTCAGCATACAATTAAGTATACTTAAGAGTATTATTTAAAAAAAAAGAGATCCATAGACTTCAATATGGTATATTGTTTGCTTAAGGCACTATTCCACATAGCTGATTCCTTTTTTGTTGTTTCCTCAATAATGATTTACCTCAAAAGTCAGTATGGAAACCTATTTTTTATTTAACTTAGGCATAGCAATTGACTCCAAGCGAAACGTTAATTCCCAACTGACCTAAGCATTAGCTAAATTGAACGAAAATATAACGTGTTCTAAAATCCCCAGATTCCCTCACAGTGCCATTAATCGTTTTGATGTCGCAGTATGGGACATTTAGTGTGACCCTTTTTATGCGCAAACCTTCCTCGGTTCCAGTATGTTTCTAATCGTTGGAATGCCGAACGCCGAAGCCGAATCGGGCGTGGTATATCAGAGGGTTTAGCTGGCATCGGCAGACGCCAAAGCTTGCGTCCGGCTTTGTCGAAAGCTTATTGGAAACGCGTACCGTGGCGGGAAAGGCACGGAGTTTAAATAATAAATAAAGTTTGAATACTAAATAGTAAAGGAAACTCATTTAAGTTTTGTAGTAATGTTAAAAGTGAATACCTACTTCTCTTTATAATCCTAGCTTTTGCCCGTGGCTTCGCTCGAAAATGGCGAGATTTTTCATGAAAACTTTCATCCCCACCCCCCATTTTAGGAAAGTAGGGGTTTAGAAAGAGACAAAAGTAGCCTATGTCACTCTCCATTCCTTCAACTATTTAAAAAATCACGTCAATTCGTTGCTCCGTTTTGTCGTGAAAGACGGACATACAAACAGACAAACACACTTTCCCATTTATAATATTAGTATGGATTACATGATTGTGTAAATTCTCAAAGGTTTTCTCGGTAGTACAGTAATCTGCAGAAATGGCTAAACGGGTGGGGTATTCTAAATGATCGTTAATAATATCAAACCGGTTTTTCGAAATATATTCTAAACTATTATATTTTATTAGTTACTGACCGATGATATATGTTTAAATTCCGGGATGAGAATTTCGCATTTTTATGAATGTTGAATAAATTACATGCGGTACATGCGGTAGAGATCATGATGAAACTTACGTTCATATTTCATTAAATCTCTGTTCCTGTTTGTAGAGCTATGAAAGTTCCAAATAATTGTTTGTAAAGTTTAAACAAATACGAAAAAATAAAACTGAGTCAGTACAGCTGCTACAGACTTCTCGGATAAAAAGTTTCATAGTAACGAACGGATCTGATGTAACTAATGTAAAATACCTTATAATGGACGGTGATGCCATTATGGACAAAAAAACACAAATCCTTAAAAATAAGTATCTAAAAATAGTTTCTAAAAACTGACGGCAATGCACCATAAACTAGAGTTATAGAGCTGCTTAATTTTCAAGTTTCATTTAATTCGGTTATTTCTGAAGAATTTGGCAGCAAGATAAAAGTCATCAGTTTACTGAAAAAAATATCAGGACGAATTCTTAGTAATGTTGCTAAGAGAGTTGAGTTCATGTATAAAATAATAAAAAAATAATACTCGGTGTAAACTTGAATGAGTTTTACTTACTGCATTAAGCATGAGATAAGGTATAAAACATATTAGTCTGTTGCTCCAAAAATATAAAGAAATAGTGTTATTTTGCGAGTGTCCATAACTGGAACCGGAAAACTGCATACCTCCTATGATGGACAAGGAACAATTTACGAAACCAAAATTTACAAGAAACAATCCTATGTTAAAATAACCCAAACTAATTTTATTTGGGGTATATAAAATTGACTCATTGAGTATCAGTTGGCTTTAAAAGCAAAATTTTAAACTTATTTCACTGTCCATAATGGCGGATCCATTACTGGAGAACTGCCGTCCATAATTGGAGAAAAAACACCTAGTTTTAATTTGCTAACTATGAAGAAACCAATAGGAGTATCTATTCTGCAATACGCTTGAAATGTAAAAGAAGGATAAAACTTTCAAGTTTTAATACGCTTAGCGGTAGAATTTTCACACGTATCAGTGAAATATCAAAAATAGGCAAAATTTTATCTTAAACTGTCCATGATTGGGTCCGTTTTTTATGTTTTTTCACACAAATCCTAAACTAAAGTTTTGTTCGTTTTTAGTAAAACGTCCCACTTTGTAATTTACCACAGGTAAACACAAGATTTGCTTGTACCTTCATATGAATAAAGTGATAAAGCGGCTTTATAGACAATATAGGACATTTTACTAAACTCACACATATTTTATTACGTTTGGAACGGTACAAAACAAGCTTTCAAATAATGACTTTACTTTATTATGAAATGCTTTGTATTACATTGTATTGTAATATATTTATGTTGGAAATATCCCAGATTTACGATCTGACGGCGACATTGACATTGGATAATTAGGTAAAACTCTGCTTACTGTACGCAATTTAACAAGAAAACCATGTGAATATTATCTCATATCTGTATTTTATACCCATTAATAAATGACTAACAGACGAGTAAGAGTATACAAATTGATATGTTCGTATATTTAACTATATTATAACATAATATATATATATATATGTATCTCATTCTCTCATTAGTACAGAAAAAGGACCAAAAATACTACCTTATTTTGGCAGCCAAATTATTTCACCCCATTCCACATACAGTACTGCTCAATAATTCGCCACACTTTTCAGCGGCGTATTTACATTCGGGTCTCAGTTCCAATCCAACAATGCTAGATCGATTGATACCGGTTCCTGTAACGTCAGCAATATCCTCACTCTGTTTGTGCTAGACTGACCCAATTGAAACCAATTTGAAAGGCCAATCTGATCTGCGTTTCTTGTTTGTATTTGCTTTACACTGAAAATAAAGCTGATTTTACTGTTTCCGCTTTGCATTAAAACGAACCGAATATATATTCGGATATGACTTCCGGTGTGGCTTTAAAGTTACTATACTCGTATGTCATTGTTATATAAACAATTTATGTATATTTTGATCATAAATTAAGAATGAGGTATTTACGGACACAGTTCCGTAAATAAATTCTGGGTTTACCAGACACGGCTACAATAGAAAAGCACCGCCACACAAGATCAGTTAATCAATTCTTAGTTGTACTTACAATGAAAATCTATGTTTCATTTTGCACTTTAACCACTTCAATAATCATTTAAAGATATTTATTTTTCACAGGTCAACTACAAGTGTCGGGGTATAACGAAAAGGACCCGGAGTTCCTGTCACCCTTGGAAAACTTAACGGTAGCGCAGGGCAGGGAGGTGTACTTCACATGTACTGTTAACAGGCTGGGCAAGTATAAAGTAAGTTTCAGTAATTCTCACAAACAACATGTACATTCATTCTGACACCTAAGATACGTATTGGATATCTGAGGTTATCAGTGGCAGGGGTAACACTTTGTGTAAATATATATTTAACCAACCATTTTTTTTCTGGTTTCGGGGTTGGTCTCGCGTCTCTCTTGGCTTATAGAGTTTCTAAAGTTTTAGTGGCTACCGTAACACTTTGTAAATTATATACGCACAAATTGATCTTGTAATAGGGAACTTGACTGTACTTAAAATAAAATATTTTATACCATGCACGAAATAAAGCTCAGATAAATATAAGAAAAAACATAGATAAAAAGTATTTTTAAATCCAATTTCTATTTATTAAGTCAGGTAGAAATATAGGTATAAAGTAACTGAATTGACCATGACGTCACTCAATTCGATTTCATATTGATTCCATATTAGCGAGACGTTGAAATTCGTTTTGACAGTTCTTAAAAAGACGCTGATTTGACTAGGAGGCAAGTAGCCTATGCAATACAATATGTCCATTCGGATACAATTAATACAGTTTAATTACATTAATAGGCAACATTATACATTCGACGTTTGGAATACGAGTAAAACCTGAAACATTTTAGATGTTGACAGCGTTAATAAGATTTATGCTGAACAATTTGTGTAAGATATTTAATAACTTTGACTCTCAATTAGAAACTAATATCCATGTGGCGCTCTAATTACATTACGAACATTCTTCGGATTTCTGAAACTAACCATTTAACCTAACTAGTTCATGGGGAATAAAAGTAGTAAATTGACGGCATAGAACAGATCAGATTATTGAATGAATGAATGAATGAAATAAGAAGAAAGAATAAGAATAATTTATTGAAAAAACCTTATTGCTAATGTTACATTTATGCGTTTACTTACATTACGTGCAGTTTTACGTGCGTCCGGACTGGAAAAAGAATCCTGTATCTCAAATCCTTTATTTCTGACGTTTAAATCCATAACTTTACAATAATTTACCGAACGAAATTCGTAGTGCAGCGTCGATAAACATCTTCAAGTCACATTCACAGTCTACAGGTTCATATTTTAAAAACGTTTTTAATTTAGTATTACACATATAGTTTAATATTACATATATAATATTAGGTACATATATAAGAAAATTAAAAAAAAACACGTAAATTTAAATTTTGGATAATTTCTGTTAAAATTCAAATTGCTAATATAACTACTTCTTGTAGGTATATTGTAATAATTGTACCTATACACAGTCACGAATCGAATTTTGTAATTGTAAACGAATACAAAGCGCACAATAATATGTTATGCTATGCATGCTAAACTATAAGTAATTTAATTCTCATTTAAAAGTTAGTTAGTAAAAGTGAAGTTGTATATATTATATCTTCTTTGAGAAAAAAAAAAGTTCTTAAACCTGAAACCTGAACTATTACCTACATACATTAAATTTAAAATGTGTAACAGGTACTGTTTATGACTCAGATTCCTATCCTAAGAAGGAAACCTACATATTTTATTCTATTATGTATTTCGTTGTTCTATTCTGAATATTCCTTTAAGTACTAGATAAATGTTTGAACAATGTTTTTAAGTAGGTACTTATTATTTTTGTATAATCTTTATTCCGTACTGAACAACTGCATGAACATGTTGAGATGTGTTCAGAAAGTTCAAAACAAAACCGTCCTGAAGTTTCCTAGCATTTCTGTTTCGAGAACGTGCTGCACGCGTAGATATTTCATCTGAAATTAAAGTAGGTAACTTTCTGAATTCAAAACGTGTCAGGATAAAATAACAAATATTTGAAGAACTTTAAATGCTCCATCTTTAGCCCAAAACCCATTTACTTCACTTCTTCAATAATGTTATTCAGACTTTTTGACATTGCTTCTGACCGTGACGAGAGGCCACACAAATACACAATTTTAATATCTGTATTAATAATGACCTTCTACATATTTTATCATCATCTTTTATTACATTCATCTACATTTTGTATTATTTATAGAATAGGATCCTGACGAAAATTGCGTCAGATTTTTTGTACACCGCACATTCTATGTGTTAAGTGAAGATAAATAATAATGGAAAACTTATTTTCCTTACACCTCCGGCGGGATTCTAACATGCTACCTTTTGAAACACCGATCCAATCGTTAGAACCAATTGAGCCACGGAGTCCTATACTATCTACGACTTTCCTCAGTCCTTAAAGCCTTAGGATTCATGTTAAAAAAATGTTCCCGTACTTTACATACATTTCTTTTAGGTAGCGTGGATAAAGTCGGACACGAAGACGATCCTAGCGATCCACACTCACATGGTGACGCTGAACCCGCGGCTGTCCGTCACCCACAACGGCCACAACACCTGGAAGCTGTACATCAGCAGCGTGGAGCCGGAGGACTCGGGCACATACATGTGTCAAGTGAACACGGATCCTATGATGAGTCAGGTATGTGATCATTATATTTTTATGACTGATACAAAACCTAATCAATAATAAAACTACATAAACAATATGATACATATAAATATGGTGAGAACATTTAATGATATCAGGAGAGTTTTGTTAATAAACGTCAAATTTCGATTTGGAAAGTATGTATATGGTATGTATCGTACGATAGTACTCTTTATTATACTGTGGTATAACTAAGGATCGGATCTGTAAATGTGAAAATATCGATCCTACACTACTACATTCTGCGGCATTTGATGTGGCAAAAATGCCATTCGGCTGCGGGGCCAGGTCGTATCCATTCCAGAGAATATTTTTGACATTCATTATTATTAACATTCTGTAAAATCGGTGTAAAAGTAGTTTCGTGCCAGAACCTCATCTAGAATAATTGTACCTGGGCCTTATTTTTCACGAAAATCGTATTTGAAATGAGTATTTTGATTGATTTTCTGATAATTATCATATTGGACCACGTTCATGAAGAGTCCTCTGAGTTCTCAAAAAACTTATGACATTGTTCAAATGTCAAAAAACTGTAAAATACTGGGAGGTTTCATATCCTCAAGGTTCAATTAAGAACTTCGCTTCGCACTCTCGTTCGATACCTGTACCGGAAGGTAATGCGTCCGGTCCATTTGATTATTAGAGCGTTGAATAGCTTATCAGATTGAATGGTAATTATAATCAGTTTCCAATCCAGTACGCGGGCAGGATGCTGCGAGCGATGCCATGGCCAATATTAAAATTTATGCAATCGATCTGGTCGCCGGCTTGCATTCTGAGCTGCGCCAAAACGACGTCACGTATATAGCCTGCCGCTGGTTAGCTTCTTTCGGTAATTAATTTTTACTTCAATATTCTGGATTTTTTTAGCTTATTATGTAATATATAATGAAGTTACCTGATTTTGGCATAAGTTCTGCCGCTACATAATTATGAATTGTATATATTTTGTTGTAGAGAGGAATTCTTAATTTACAATGCCTGTAATTATTATTAGATGTACCTAAATATCGAATTAAAATTCCATTGCGTGAACAAAATGGCATGTCAACATTGATAGTCCGAGACCCTACGACAATTATTTCTTTCGTTCTTAGCAATGATGAAAATGAATATTTGTTTGAAATATAAATCTACAAAAAATATGTTAGAACATTACCCTCATACTCGTAAACACAAACCAAGCCAACAAGGCTGCAAGGTAACATAATTATTTTTGTGACGTGGTCAGCGTTTCAAACCGGCGGCGGCTCACCGCAGACGTTACGTCGGCAAACCTCGTGTGAAGGGGACGTTTGCTTTCCTAGAGAAAATATTTAAAGTCTGCAGAGCACAAAATACGAGGCCCACAAGCAAAGCAAACATTTTGACTTCTTACACTATTTTTAAAAATAAACTTGATGTGCATATATTTTCTTTAAAACCACAGATCGGACAGATGGTAAACAGTCACCATATGACCATAGGCTATGGGCGTCAGAAACTATTACCTACTTTCTAAGCTACTTATTTTTACTTACTAAAATAAGATTAATAAGGTGACCTTTTAATCCATACCTAATATATTATTAACTCGCTTATCAAAAACAGATACCAAAAGCGGTTCCAGGATATTGCTTTGAGGGCCGTATAGAATAGTTGTGCCGTTCACGGGTCGGCCCGGAATTTCGTCAAGTCGAGCTATGCACGCGCTTGCCAAAGAGCGGCGGCTGGAATGCCACCGCGACATCTTCATGCGACAGACACAACTTTCCAAATGCCCCCGGTGACAACTGTAACGTGCTCGAATACTCGCCGCTATGTGCGGAATATTGCTATTGTTTTGGTTGAATTCAAAGCGTAACATTTTTATGATATGTTAAAGTAAACGCTCATTACCATAATATTCGTAGAATCTTAATTACAAGGCATTTATATCGCTCTAATGCCGTTATATACAGAAGCTCAAGCAAAACATTGCACATACTTATATAGAATTCAGGACAACAGTAAAGACTTGTCTTGCAATGCAGACGAGTGATCATTTGTTTCAGTATAAATAGAAACATAAATATGAATCTCCATAGAGGCTGTAGCAAATTGCTCACCTTGCCTTGACGCGTTTGTGTGTTGACTTAGGTTCGATATTACAGCGGGGAGCCTTTTTCTATTTGCTTACCGGGTGTTGACACTTCTGAAGTAAAAAGACAAATTTGAAGGAATATAGGTAAGTACCGCATAACTTTATACAGTACCTACTGTATGTCACATATCCAATAAAGCATCATAAATCATAATTGTAATATTACAATCCATTGTAATCAATTGTAATAGTATATAACATAGAGGAATAAGTAAGGGAAGAGTTGTAACTCCATACATCAGTAAATGCGAGTTATTTGTATAGGCATAGTTAAGTGACATCTAGCGATAATCACGCGTCAACTAGCGTAAATTATCAGTACTGCTACTTATCAATAGATGTCGCGACGAACGAAAAGTCTAATGCTCACTAATTTTTAGCTAATATTACAATAGTATTATCAGCATTCTATTTTCAATTCCTTCTGCTTGTAATACAAGTTGTAAACTGTTCTAATATTAAATTTTTGGCATACGAGACACTGTGACACCTAGTATCGAGTAGTGGTATTGATAATTCACGCTATTTGACTCGTGATTGTCGCTAGATGTTACCTAACTATGCCTATACAAATAACTCGCATTTACTGATGTATGGAATTACAACTCATCCCTTAAGCCTCTATAATAAGAAAAAATATTTCGACCTGCAGTGGCGCCCAAGGTTGAAATGAAACCAGCGTTTTCTGCTAAAATGGCAGGTGCCTCAGCCTTTGTGCCACATGGGTCATTGCACTCACGGTATCATATTTACATAATTATGTGATTTTTCCAAGTACTTATAAACACAATTATGTTACTGGAAGTCAGTTAAGTAGCTACTTAAAAATTGAGCATGAACATAAAAAATAGGTATTAAAGAATTCGGGCTATATTCATTCCCATACTTAACACGCCCATTCAAAATTATTATATTCTATTCTATTCTATTCATTCAAAATTAGAATGCCTAACTATGTCTTCTATGTCTATAACATATTAATCTGTTGTTATAACTCGTAAACTAATGACAGTTATTAAATTTCACGTCCTAATTGATAACGCGTACTACCATCGATGTAAACTTCTCCTGTGTACTCGGGTTCTGTTCTAAAATCAACACAAGCCATCGATAACTGTCTCAGACGTACATATTAACTTAACTCGGTAATCTAGGCTATCTTCCAAACTACTTATTCGCAAAGAGGTACTATCCTTTTTACAAGAATAATCACCGAAGCCCGTCAAGGGGATAGCGTAGTGTTGCGTTTCCATTACGCTAACCAATGTCTCCTCACTACCAAAATCAAAGCTCCGCAACTACATTATTAACCAAACTTGCCCTGATGACACCGCTACGCAATGACGGTTTTCGTAGTTTTACTGGTGCTATCAGCATCTTTATTATTATTGATTCGACAATTATCTATGACCAAACCGCATGCATTTGCCGCATTTCGTTACGGGTTTGGGACACTGGGACTTGTAATGGCCCTCTTTGACAGTTAAAAACTTTATTGGCCTTTCACTAGAATGCCTAACTATGTCTTCTATGTCTTTAAGAATGGTAACAACTGATCAGGACTTTCGAAGCGAGCTGCTCGGCCCCTAAACGGACGCTGATCATCTATGTTCAATGTACCAGAGATCTCACCGATTTAGTAACATTATTTTATCATAGAAGTATTCTTCCAACGAATAAACTCGTAAACTAATGTAATTATCAGCGTCATAAGTATCGTTTTTTTTTATCAATGTTCACTATTACGCGTAAATTATGTTATGCGAATTAGTAATGCCTGGTCCTGCTACGTGACCGGCGCGGACCTCGGAGTGGCGTCGACAACACACGCGACCTTCTCTGTTGGTTTTCCATTTTCCTGAAAGTTCAAATTTCCAGGACAAGATCTGTTTGTTTAATGGTACAAAGGCAGATAAGAAAACTGCGGGAGAACACCTAACAAGGCTTTAGCATGCTAATAGCTAATAAGTTGTTTATTTATTTTTTTTTTTGTTTGCTAATCAGCAACATAGATAAGCATCATCAACAGTAGTATACATATAATCGAGGCAAGCTGCATGGACACATAATATGAAGCAGGGTACCTATAGTGTTTACACACTTCATCCACCCGTAAGTAACCCAACCGAACCGTCATCGCCCGTAAAGGGTTTTCAAGCTAAATGTCTCCTTTTCCATGATTCTCCACATTGTCATATTATCGTGACTTGACTTGAATAACATTGGCAACGAACTATAAAATGGCGGAAAAACACGAGTGGAAAATAAAAAGTACAGTTATTAAATTTCAATAATACGTCATAAGTACGTCATAAGTTTTTTTTTATCAATGTTCACTATTACGCGTAAATTATGTTATGCGAATTAGTATTATGCCAATTAATATTAATATACACCCTTTAAAATTAAACCTTGCGCGGTCCTGGGCGTCCGTTCATCTAAGCCCGTTTACGCATTTCGCTCACTATTTTAAAATGTCGTTCTGTACCCTTAAATAAAACTATTTGCACTCGAACAAATGATTGCTTCTGGACGCACGGCTGTCGACTAGCATCATTTATTTTATTAAAGTATGGGTAGATATCAGTTGAAAGTCACGATATGAGTTTGAATTACCCTCTGGTAGGTCAATCAAATGTTCAACAACAGTTTTTTTGGTAAAGGACCGTTATAATTATGTACACATTAGTTTTTGCCCGCGGCTTCACTCTCGTTAGAAAGAGACAAAAAGTAGCCTATGTCACTCTCCATCCTGCATCCTTTCAACTATCTACCTCCTGGGGTTCAATGTCCTAATACTAGGACAAAATACCTACGATGAAATTTGAACCTACGTTAAATAGAATTGAGTTGCTTTTGTTTTGATTCGTTCGATTTTCAGAAAAATTAAATTCAACCCTGTTTTATAGTACCATTGATTCAAAATTTGATTGGCAATTTTTTTGTATGGTGGGTCGCTAGAGGAAAATCACGTCAATTCGTCGTCGCTCAGTTTTGCCGTGAAAGACGGACAAACAAACAGATACACACATTTTCCCATTTATAATATTATAAGAAGTAAATAAGTACATTTGTTCTAATTATAAAATTAATAATTATTATTTATTTTATTAAAATTAATAAAACCAATTCTGGTAAAAAGTAATAAGTATGTACCCAAAAAAGGTGAACTGGTTTCTTAGAAACGTATCTTCTTTAAGGGTCGGGCTATCTCGCAGCTATGCGAGTATTATCTGTACAGATGTAGGGGTAATCTTTCATAGCGGCCGGTTGGGGCGATTAAATAAATATTGACCTACTAATTGTTTTTGCGGCATTGATGGCGAGCCCTGTTGACAGAGGCGGTGATGGACGAGCTTATTTTTTCATTCTAACCCTTTTCCCGTCCCCGAGTTGACGCGCCGACATGTCGAAATTATGCACAAGCCAAAAACATTAGGTAGCTGGTAACTTTTTAGACACCGTTTTAATAATCGCATGGATTAGGTGTTTAAAACCGTGCTTGTTTAAATTTTAATCGTTTTTGAACTTTGAAAAGTTGCTAATCCGAAAAGCACTGAAATGTTACTAATTGTTTAGTCCTTTTCCATCAAAGAAAAGTTTATGTATTAAAAGTGTGCAGTTCAGAATTTTTAGGCTTCCGTACCAAAAAAGTACAATATTAATCCTTATGGTACCTACAACTCTGTCTGTCACATTACTCTAGAATATCTCTAGAGTAATATGTTATTGATTTGTGGAATAGTTCTGAAATTGTTATTTATTTAAATTATCAAGTTTACAAAAGAGCCCACATTTACCTACACATTTTGTGCGGGATGATGTTACTTCAGTTAATGCAGTTGTTACTGAGAGTTTTTTATATTGGATTTTAGATTTTCGCAAAATTTTGTCTCTCCCATAGAAAAAAACAGGGAATCTGCTGAAATGGGTGAAATAAACTTTTTCCAGTTATGACTGTTTGGGCTGGGCTACTAAGCAATCGGCACTGTAGGTATATGTTGCATGGTTTAAATCGATATTTTCTCTTATTCTATAGCATTTATTCAACTGGAACAAATTCAGTACAGTAGTTGCTAATCAATGCCAAACAATTCTTAAGTCCATCAAGCTGAACAGAATTATTTATTAGGAAAAGGCCCCCAAAATTTAACGCTTTATTCATAAGTACGAACGGATCTGTTGGCACCAGAGGGTATTTTCAATATGGGTAATTTTGCCGGGAACACAAATAATTTAAGAGCTTTATTGCATGCTCGGGGATTAACTCTATATGAGCACCGAATGAAAAACGAGCGAGCAGCCGAATTGCTCCCGGCGGTTACAATCAAAAACTCTTGATATTTTATCTTAATTACTTCAGGATCTTTTCGAGAGTAAATCCCTACCCTTATGTCGTCCATCGTCGCGTAGCTTTATGGGCGGATTACTTTTATGACCGGGATTAAAGTCCCGTTTGCGAAATGTTTACATCGCAGAACTCGAAGCCGCTAGCCGTTCATGATAAATAAATGTGCCATTTTTAATCTAAAGGGTACATATTTTCGATTGTCAATAAGGCGCTATTGCTTTAATAACTTAAACATGAAATCGATCTTATCGACAACATACAATATACATAGTACATACCTGTTGATAGAGAATTAGATATTTTTAGTCCAACTGTTTCTCTCGGATTGTAAACAGCGGCAAATTTTAAATCGCTAACATTCTTTGAACGACCTCTTTGAAACTGTGTAAGTACTTTGAGAATTCTTCGGTGAAAGTATTGAATTAATATCTTATTGCGCTATAAAATAAATTCTTGTAATATACAAGTTTTTTTCAATAGACATTTCATTTCATTTAATATTTAATTTTACTTCTTATTTCCAAAATAACTTACTCGGTTTTGGTCTCAACAAGTTTATTTTGATTTAGGTACTTAAAAGAGCTGAAAAACAAACCTGTTATTATATAAAGAGATAAACTCGCACATTGATATTTAATTTTTATAACAAAATAAAAATAAAAAATAAAAAAAATAAAAAATAAAAAGTCATTTATTGTCGCAAATAATTTTAAGGTACAATTACTTAAGTATTTACGTATTTCTATCATGCAACTAAGAGTAAGCTACGCTATGATACAGTACAATCATGTCTTGTTCTATATTAGCTACTAGCTTTTACCCGCGGCTTCGCCCGCGTAATAAAAGTATTCTTATTGAAACGTTTACAAAAAATAAGATTTTCATTTGGATCCGTAGGTTTCTTTGTAGGTACATCTGTCCGCGATTATTTCGATTAAGGTAAAGCGGGGCAATTCTCTACTGGGGGGCCATTGTAACTGATCTATTTGCTGTACGGTCAGCCAAGAACCTTACACTGCTTTTTGGCTGACTGTACCTTACACATTCTACTATTGTTTTAAAAGAAATTCTTGCAATGATTGTAGAATTGTTATACAGCGACCACAGCGTAGGTAGTAGGTACGAATATGTATGAATTTACCTATATAAATATTTATACTGGGGAAACTTCATACAACCCACATAGCCAGTATCTCGACGCTATGGTCGGTAGGGTAAAAAGTTCTTCCTTGCATTATCGCTTACAATTTTTTCCATTTTGCTTATACTTATTGCAAATGTAAACATATAAAAGGCAAGCAAACAACGATCTTCTTACAGCACATGGAATATAATAGTTATCACGGATGCAGGATACTCGCCGATGCCTAAGTAGGAAGTGGGAAGTGATTAGTAAGTACTAATCCCTTCCCACTGAGCCACCTGCATTTTACACTGCCTATATATCGATTGCCGACCGATTATTCCGACCCCAATCCCTATTCTTATCCCCGTCCCTACCTCTATCCTTGTCCTCGTCCCCGTCCCCGTCCCGTCCCTGTCCCCGTCCCTCCCCTATCCCTATCACCGTCCCCGTCCCCGTCCCCTATTCCTATCCCTATTTCTATCCCTATCCCTATCTATACCTATCCCTATCCCTATCCCTATCCCTATCCCTATCCCTATCCCTATCCCTATCCCTATCCCTATCCCTATCCCTATCCCTATCCCTATCCCTATCCCTATCCCTATCCCTATCCCTATCCCTATCCCTATCCCTATCCCTATCCCTATCCCTATCCCTATCCCTATACCTATCCCAATCCCTATCCCCGTCCCAGTCCCCTATTCCTATCCCTATTTCTAACCCTATCCCTATCTATACCTATCCCTATCCCCGTCCCTCCCCTATCCCTATCCCCGTCCCCGTCCCCTATCCCTATCCCTATCCCTATCCCCGTCCCAGTCCCCTATTCTTATCCCTATTTCTATCCCTATCCCTATCTGTACCTATCCCTATCCCTATCCCTATCCCTATCCCTATCCCCGTCCCTCCCCTATCCCTATCCCCGTCCCCGTCCCCTATCCCTATTTCTATCCCTATCCCTATCCCTATCCCTATACCTATCCCAATCCCTATCCCCGTCCCAGTCCCCTATTCCTATCCCTATTTCTATCCCTATCCCTATCTATACCTATCCCTATCCCCGTCCCTCCCCTATCCCTATCCCCGTCCCCGTCCCCTATCCCTATCCCTATCCCTATTCCTATCCCTATCCCCGTCCCAGTCCCCTATTCCTATCCCTATTTCTATCCCTATCCCTATCTATACCTATCCCTATCCCTATCCCTATCCCCGTCCCTCCCCTATCCCTATCCCCGTCCCCGTCCCCTATCCCTATTTCTATCCCTATCCCTATCCCTATCCCTATCCCTATCCCCGTCCCTCCGCTATCCCTATCCCTATCTATACCTATCCCTATCCCTATCCCTATCCCCGTCCCTCCCCTATCCCTATCCCCGTCTCCGTCCCCTATTCCTATTTCTATCCCTAACCGTAACCCTATCCCATTCCTGTCCCTGTCCCTGTCCCTGTCCCTGTCCCTGTCCCTGTCCCTGTCCCTGTCCCTGTCCCTATCCCTGTCCCTGTCCTTGCCCCTGTCAAATTATCATGCTAGGAGGTGTACTTTGAAAAATCCTTTCTTAGTTAGACTTATATTGACTGGGATATAGACCGTGATTACCTTTTTATATCCCGGTCAATATAAGTCTAATGAAAATAACCGTGAATCATTCAAAACTCTTATCCTTTCTTAGTGCTCCTCTTATGGCTATTTTGGATATTTTAACCCTATTGCACTACAACAGGGGAGAAAATTTATTTTCCACCTCATTAGATTTTAAAATCGTTGTATTTATCGTGATCAGCGACCCGATAAACCATAAAAACGATACCCATATTGTGTTTTTGACTTTACCCCCTTTGCACCCCTTTAGGGGTCAAATTTTCAAAAAACCTGAAACATCTATTTAGTCATATGTCTTCAGGAATCCTCCTGTGAAGTTTCGTATAAAATAGTCAAACTAATCTTGTTTCCCCATACAAACTTTGAACCCCCATTTGAGCCCCTTAGGAGGCGAATTTTGAAAAATCCTTTCTTAGTGCTCCTGCTTTTCTTAGTGCTCGTGCTGTATAAGGAACCTACGTGCCAAATTTGACATCTCTAGGACCAGCGGTTTCGGCTGTGCGTTGATATGTCAGTCAGTCAATATCTACTTTTATATATGTATATTTTTGATATTTAAACCCCATTGCAACACAACAGGGGAGAAGGTATTTCACTTCCGCCTCGTTAGATTTTAAAAACGTTGTATTTATCGTGATCAGCGACCCGATAAACCATAAAAACGATACCCATATTGATTTTTTTACTTTATCACCCCCTTTTCACCCTTTTAGGAGTTAAATTTTCAAAAAACCTGAAACACGTATTCAGTCATATGTCTTAAGGAATCTTCCTGTGAATTTTCGAATAAAATAGTCAAACTAATCTTGTTTCCCCATACAAACTTTGAACCCCCATTTGACCCCCTTAGGAGGTGAATTTTGGAAAATCCTTTCTTAGTGCTCCTCTACACTACATAAGGAACCTACGTGCCAAATTTGAAATCTCTAGGACCAGCGGTTTCGGCTGTGCGTTGATATGTCAGTCAGTCAGTCAGTCAGTCAGCTTCTTCTTTTATATATTTAGATGATCACAACTTTGAGGACTAAAATAACTAAGTAACTACCAATAGTTAAATACTAGGTGCGACAATAGGCTCGAGACTCAGCTTGTGCCGCGAGTCTAGTGACTGCACAGCGCTGTTTTTCAGCCCGTACCTATTTCTTTGAGTGTATGAAAAAAAAAGAATTGCTAGCTATCAGGGGTATAATGACTTCTAACCCGCGTTAACATTTGAATAGCTGCTCACAGGAGTTAAAATAACAATTTATAATAAGTACTAACAGCAATTTAAATTTAAATTTTTTTTTTAAATTTTTTAATTTTTTTTTAATTTTTTTTTAAATTTTTTTTTTAAATTTTTTTTTTAATTTTTTCAAGAGATTTTTCAAAAGACGGAGATCAGAGCTAGCCACGGAAAAAGGTAAACAAATTATCATTATTACTAAATCCAACCCGCCTGGCAGCTGTTCCAGGGCTAGTAATAAGGATAAAATGACTAGGTGCAATAAAAGTTTTTGTATTTTAAAATGCAAATAAATGTACAGTCAAATGCAGGGACAGGTTCATAACTTCGACTCCCCTTGCATAGAAACGTGTTTGCTGGGAGTTTCACCTCTCTCTCTTCTGTCTATGCATTTAACTGCACGTACTTAAGATGAGATAAGATATTTTTTATTGAACATATAAAATAATAAGGTTCTCATAATTATAGGTGTCAGTTGGCCTGAACAAATTGTAATCGCTGATAGGCAATGCTAATTCATAAAGATGATTTACCTGTGGAACTACTGGAAGCAGTGAAAAAAAAATACAACTTTGCCCCCTTGTATAACAAATAACTATTTTTATTGAACATATAAAAAAAAGTTACATAATAAGGTTCTCATAATTATAGGTGTCAGTTGGCCTGAACAAATTGTAATCGCTGATAGGCAATGCTAATTATAACTTGTATAAAGGTGATGTTCAGATTCAGACAATTTCAGAAGTGTAATAGTGCAGTCTCGATGCGAATGCGCCTCAGTGCCATATTACTGCCGAATACATGACTGATGCAAAATGTTGAATATCTGTCAACGACATAGATTTCGGTCTTTGCAGTAGTAATGTCGTGTTGCAATACTCCTGCAGTCGGTTGTGTTGTTGCAGGAAACTTCAAATTATCAAGTACGGGCGTTTGATATTTGCTGAAGCAGCATCAGCAGTCAGAACTAATGTAGGAAATATTAATGTAGTAATGCTGCCATGACGTTCTCTGTATCTGAATATCACCTTAATCGATCTTTGCCATGAACGGTTTCGTGTCTCGAAAAATGATAGTACCTACTCAGTTAAAGGAAGTTCTTCCTCAAACTGTAGCCAATCGAAGTAACATGCGAAACGAAGATATTCATTAATGATATTACGGAAAACTAAAAGAGGCATCTGGCTGTCACCATTTTTAGGGTTCCGTAGTCAACTTATAGTTTCGTCATGTCTGTCTGTCCGTCCGTCCGTCCGTCCGTCCGTCCGTCCGTCCGTCCGTCCGTCCGTCCGCGGATAATCTCAGTAACCGTTAGGACTAGAAAGCTGAAATTTGGTACCAATATGTATATCAGTCACGCCAACAAAGTGCAAAAATAAAAAATGGAAAAAAATGATTTATTAGGGTACCCCCCCTACATGTAAAGTGGAGGCTGATATTTTTTTTCATTCCAACCCCAACGTGTGATATATTGTTGGATAGGTATTAAAAAATGAATAAGGGTTTACTAAGATCGTTTTTCGATAATATTATTACTTTCGGAAATAATCGCTCCTAAAAGAAAAAAAAGTGCGTCCCCCCCTCTAACTTTTGAACCATATGTTTAAAAAATATGAAAAAAATCACAAAAGTAGAACTTTATAAATACTTTCTAGGAAAATTGTTTTAAACTTAATAGGTTCAGCAGTTTTTGAGAAAAATACGGAAAACTACGGAACCCTACACTGAGCGTGGCCCGACACGCTCTTGGCCGGTTTTTTTTAATAACTTGTGCGTTATTAAAGCGTAGGTCAGGGTTTTTTACTAACTAGCCCGTTATCATGTCCCACTGCTGGACAAAGGTCTTCCGTGTTTTCCACAACTCCGGTTGCGCGTTATTGTGCTATTTCTGGCTAGTTATTTATCATGTAGCCTTGCAAGCAAACATTATAGTTTTAAAAAATGTTATGTGTATCACACGGATCCTGATTATTCGATGAGTATCTTGAGCGAAGACCCAAAAACCTGCCAATAAAGGGGCCTTGCTGTAGACATCATACGTGAGTGTGCACAGGAAAACGCCCCACTTTGTCGAGTGCTATAAAGCCGCTTTGTCAGTTTATTCATATAAAGATACTAGTAAATCTCGCTTTAATGGTAACCGACAAAGTAGGACGTTTTACTAAACACACTCACATTTATGGTTGATTGGATTATTGTCTAGATGGTGGTAATTAGTAAGTAAGTACTTACTTAGTAGGTAGGTACGCGATGTTAAATGTGTCTACTCGTGTCGTAGAGACCTATTGTATAGGAATTAAAAAGGTTAGGTATTTATATTATTATTTTATTTCCTAACAAGGTAAAAATGTCTACAATATACTCCATGGAAGTTACTCGAGCGTGTCAAATATTGCTTTTCAGTCGCTTAACATATATCTGATACAAGGGTATGATAATCTGCCGGTTTACACAGGCATATTATATACTGTGGTCGTAGGGAACGGTAGAACATTAGTAAATACCCAAAAAAATACTCGAGCGCATCAAGTATTTAAAGAGATGTTAAAATGGACCCTATACCTACGTAAAAGTGTTTAGTCCAAATAAGCTTGAGCTCAGCAATAAGTCAGCTTGTCTTTAGCGAATTGCAAGGACACAACATTTCAAGAAAACAGCCATCTGGAAATACTCGAGCGTGTCAGATTACTCGTATTATAAATACCGAAAAATTCAGATTGATGTGCCAGTTGTGTGAAACCTAAAATAATATGACGCAGTATCCTCATTCTGACGAGTTTATTTATTTTGACGACCGGTTTGGCTCAGTCGGTAGTGACCCTGCCTGCTGAGCCGTGGTCCTGGGTTCGAATCCCGATAAAGGAATTTATTTGTGTGATGAGCACAGATATTTTGTTCCTGAGTCATGGACATTTTCTATGTACATAAGTATTTGTATATTATGTATATCGTTGTCTGAGTACCCACAACACAAGCCTTCATGAGCTTACCGTGGGGATCAGTCAATCTGTGTAAGAATGTCCTATAATATTTGTTTATTTATTTATTTTTAATTATATTTATTTATGTTTGTATTAAAGATCATTTAAAAAATATGTTATACTTGATTGTGTACTTTATTATGTTCTTCAAAAGCAAATACCGTACTACCCATTAATCAGGAACAGATAATGATGTAAGTAAGTGTTCAAATACCTTGATTATTGGTAAGTATGTTTTGTTATACCTTTTTTTACGAAAAAGTAGCGCTTAGGGCCATTTGCACCAACGAAAATGGAGGATTTTATATGGAATTTGACAGATGACAGCCCACTAACCCTGAGTTAAGTGCACAGTGCAGGTCGATGCTCCCTCATCTCTCCAATTTAAGCAAGTAACCAAAAAACAAACTATTTGGCATAAAGATGTAGCATTAACGTGAATTGTATAATGAAGCCATTTCTCTGCTAAGTAGCTCACAGGCAGCCCCTACGATATGAATCCCCCGCGCTAAGGAGCTCCATTCTTGGCACCGTAAACACATTCTTCGACACATAGTTGCCTCCTGATGTTGCAACTAACGCCGTAACAAACACTTTACTCGGGCGCTCGAGGAATTTGTCAGACTGCTCGAAGGAATCCAGCTCGGAGCTGTAAAATGTTGCCCCGCTGCGCCCACCGTACCTCTAACATAAATATCTGGCCTTTACTTTAATAACATAAAGCCAAACCATGGCTTTAAAGCGACCGCCTAAAACCCAGAGCCGCTTCCTAAATATTGTGGCAAGGTTTAGCTCCGTACCAGCGGGATTTATTATACTCAAAGGATTTTGCTTAAGCTTTTATTGTGTATTATTACAGAGTTGCAGTAAATATTATTTATTATTACCTATATTAATAATCCAGATATCATGAAATATGTACGAATGTATTTATATTTAGAAATTATTTGAATTCCTTATATAAAACATAACAAGAATAATAGGCTACTAGACTCATATCGAATTTGGCACAATAAATGTCTTCTATAGTATTTGACATAAAAAAACAATATTTATAGATTTTGGGTGTTAAAAGTGTATGATGACTACGTATTTTCGATTACGAAATGTCTGTAATTTTTTATTCATTTTGGTCACCGAAAACGCTGTCAGCGATGTAGTGACGTCATCGAATTCGAACCTTACTGCATGTCAAAACAATAACTGACATATGAACTCTATTCCTTCAAACTTAAAAAGTCAGAAAATGTTGTTTTCGAATAGAATGGCCTGATGCCCAGCTAATCTATTCGATTAACATGACTGTGTTGTTTTCGCCTGATTAAGTGATTAGTGATTACGTAAAAGTATACTTTAAAATTATTTTTTGCTCGTTTTAAGTCATAATAAAATATGGTAATATTTTATTTCGGTTAATTGAACAGTACTTTATCATATAAGACAGACTTTAAAAAGGATCAAGTAGCCTATTAGTTATTATCAAAAATTGCACCTCTATTAGGTTGCATTAAATTCATTTTCAACCCCCGACGCAAACACGAGCGGCCAGCGGGTGTTATTAAGTTTGACGTGTCTGTCTGTTTGTGTGTATGTCTGTCTGCGGCATCGTAGCTGCCGAATGGATGAACCGATTTAGATTTAGTTTTTTTTTTGCTTAAAAGCTGAATTAGTCGGGAGTGTTCTTAGACATGTTTCATGAAAGTCGGTCCACTATGTCGGGGGTTCTTTTCAAAACTTTAATTTCGTGGTAAGGTTTAGGTTGTATATTAAAACGTCTGACGATAACGAAAATAAATGAAAAGATCCTGGATTTTACCACATTTTACTAATACACAGTAATCAGATCACGCCAATCGCTTGTGAAAATGATAATGTGGTTTCAAACACATGAAATGAGTACGTAATGTAGGGTAACAAATTAATTTACGCTGACGTTTCGGCTCTGAAATAAGCTCCCTGTCGAGATTTTCTCGAGATGACGATACAATGTGGGTTCTAAAAAAGGAGTGTACAGGATTTTAAATGACCAGACGTAAACACTACGTTCTCTGCATTAACAGCATATCCTCTGTCAAGAAGTAGATATGTAAGTTTGTCATTGACGTGGTATTTAATAACCAGACATCGGATTCCGTGGGGCGAAAGCTAGGGACTTCCTATATCGATAAACTCATTTATCGATACTAGTTCTATATACTAGTGACCGCCCCCAACATTGTGTGTTTTTTGTAACTATTGTTCTGAAGACCAGTATGAAATTCATTCATAGCGTCTAAAATAAATAGCGTCGAAATAAATTGTGACGAGTAAACTTTTAAAAACGTTATCAAAAAAAGAAGAAGAAAATTGAGTTCTATATCTCTCGAGTTAATATATATATATACAAATACAAACAAGCATACGGTCCGGTGCGGTGGAAAGCGGTTACCGTAACCTATGGACGCCTGCAACTCAAACAGTGTCACATGCGCATACTCTTTTAAAAAAATTAAATTTATACGCAAACCTTTGTTTGTGTGTGTGTGTAGTATTTAGAACTAGTATCGATAAATGAGTTTATCGATATAGGAAGTCCCTAGCTTTCGCCCCACGGAATCCGATGTCTGTTAATAACCTAACCACAAAATTAAAAATTTGAAAAACATAGTGGACTGATTTTCATGAAACATGGCTAAGAACACTCCCGACTAACTCAGCTTTTAAACAAAAAAAATCTAAATCGGTTCATCCGTTCGGGAGCTACGATGCCACAGACAGACACACACACAGACAGACAGACAAACATAAAAACAGACTGACACGTTAAACTTATAACACCCGTCGTTTTTGCGTCGGGGGTTAAAAACATACATCATGACATTTATTTCGTTTTAGGAAACACTGTAAAATCAAATGAAGGCAAAATCTAAATTTCATCGGAACGGTATTACGCTGTCAAAGAGGTTATTTCAGTGTAGAAATATGTTTTAATCATCCATCTTTTGGTCGGGCATGAGCACTGCAAGCCTGAAAATAATTAGACGCATTGCGTTTCGGAAACGAGTCGTCATTTACAGGAAAAACGGCCCCAGCGCTTCAGTGAGTAATGCGGCGTCATACCTACGTAACATCGTTACTACATAATTACACATCGGCTGACGCTCTAAATAACAAGCAGTAGCGGTTCTACGACACAATATAAATATATGTGGCTTTAAATTACAAAAGGGTATTTATACTTCAAGAGCAATAGAGTCTTTCACAGAATAGATATAGGAAGAAAGGAGATCAAACATGCCTTGGGATTTGTATCTAATACTCCTGTCGTCAAGTTCTTGAACCTACACAAATCACACACACATATACTTAGATGGACGCTCCGCAATACACGCGCATTTTTTTTAATTAATTAACGACCAGCAAGACGTGTAATCACCAGTGGTCGGAACTATGGGAGCAAAACTTTAACAAAACCTTAGAGCTGACATAAATATAAAATAAAACCAAGATTAATATTTTCAGATCAGTGTTAAATTTAATTTTATACCTGAATCCAAGATTTCTAATATATTAGGTACTACAAGGATATTAATATTTTCATGGCTGTAAGTACTCTAAAATATCCAATTAGCAAGTTTTGTTAAAGTTTAGCTCCCATAGTTCCGACCACTGGTAATCACGCACGCACAACGATAACGGACGGACGGAACTGGTGGCGTTGTATGCTCAATGAACTAACATCTGCGACACGGCCGCTCTCAGCTTGTCCGCTCTCTAGTTATACATATATGCTTTGGAGGTCTTTATCATCTAAAATTGTAGCGGAAGTGTTTATACAAAGGTCCTAACTGCTCATGAATCATAAGAATGTAAGAGAAAGCTACTTAGAAATTATACTCAAATATTAACGCTGATTTTGATACTTTCATAATATGACAGTAAGTAAGCTATCATTTAATTGGTCACTTAATAAAATGAAAATAAAATCAAGAGCACACAGACAAAGGTACGTTAAGTTTCCTTAAGGCACTGGTCCCACCCTGAGGTAGTAAGCTATGAGCTATCGGCTATAAAAACGAACAAATGATAAGCACTCCCGTGCAAATAGAAGAGACACGGCGATTTTAATAGCTCACCGCTGGGCGAGTAACAATGAACATCGCCGTGTCTCTTTTATTTACACGGGAGTGATTATATTTTGTTCGTTTTTATAGCTGGTAGCTCATAGCTTACTAGCTCGCGGTGGTACTAGTGCCTAAAACCGTGGCATGGACACTATGGCAAATGTACTAAAAACTTCACAAATGTGTAAAATTTTGTTACATTATACATATGTATCTGCTTGCGGACGCGTTACTCGCTGGAAAACAGGCCGTCGGCGTCGCCTCGATATTCGAGTAACGATAATATTCGAGTAAATATTGAAAATTAGGACAATTTCTTTTAAATACGACACCTGAAGTTGCATTCAAATAAGCAGACAAAACAGGTGAGCGTTTTTGCACGTCCGTGTTGTTTTCCGTCTTGTTAAGTTCATACGTCTTTCGTGTTGACCTAACTCAAGTGAAAAGTTGGATAACAAATGACGCACTTACCTGTTGATGCCCCACGCGGCGTAGAAGAGGAAAAGAAACGTGACTGGCAAACGCGCCGTGATTACTTACTTTAATCAAACCTGACACCGGAGCAGTGAATGGAATTTTAATATAAAAAAAGTCTGTAATAGAGTTAGAGCTAAACGCTTCTGATGTCACATTGCACAAGGGTTTTTTTACATATAAAAAAATAAAGACAAGTTTTTAAGGAGGATTTTAATGAAAATTATATGAATATTTCATGAGTCAATTATTAACAAAATAGTTTTTTCAAAAACGTCGTCAAAATGATGTTCCCGTCTCCTACACTACAGTAAGCACCTCTGCAAGTCTGCACTCTGCATACATGAGCATATTATAACTCAAAGCAAAATTTTTAGTAGGTATATTTCTGTAGCCGTGTTACGTGTCAGCCGAATATTTCTTGTATTTGAATCCAGTTTATAATCTGTTTTCATTGATTTCCGCTTTCTTTAAGAAAATGTTAATTTACGTAATTTCTCTAAAAACTTACTTAACTCTTATTGCTAAAAACAAAACATTGCCATCAAACTATTAAAAAAATATTCTAATTTCTCAACAGGAGTATTAATTCCTAATATAGAATATACATTTATTTATTTTGACATGGGCTATCAGAGAATTGCCGCTAACTTTGATTATATTCATAAGGTTCTTTCACACTTATTCATTAATTATGTATGAAAACGAAAATATTTTTAACATAAAAGAGAACGATTTACGTATCAATTTTTTGAAATATTCTAAATGGGTTTACTCTTGGCCACACATTAGCCAAAGGCAAAGACGTGGCCTACGATGGACGAATCCGAAATCCGAATTTAACAAAAAAAAAAATACAAGTATACCTATTTACTTTGTTGCTTGCTTACAATATCTGTCATAACGATAGCGTGCCCCGCTGTGTGGATGTAAATCTCGTAATAGCCTTGCGGTTTGCAATGTGCAGACGGAATTCGCAAAATTCATGTGACGCCGAGCAGTATGTATAAGAATTTACACACTAAGGAAATGTGGAAGAATAAAATATTAGGTATGGCTTATCAAATAGGGTAGGTACCTATTTGAAAATAATTTGTACCGTTCAAAATCCTAAAGATTACTTCGGAAATCCGCGAATAGATAAATAAAATGCTAGTCAATCAGTGCTAACCCGCTTGCGTATTTTATTATGTTTCCACCCTCTCACCACAAAAAAAATACGCAAATAAATATAACAACCGACACCCAAAAATACAAAAGTCGACACGTGTTCCGCCTCTCTACGAGGTATATGAATTTTCGCAATGTGAAGCCTGATTCCACCGATTACTGGCACGCTTAAGCATAAATGACGCTATAACAGTTAACATACAGATAGATTTTACTCGAGAATATCACATTTGATTTCATTCTAGTCGGCAAAAGTAATAGGGACTAAACTCACGGACTGAGGAAATCAATCAAAAACAAAATCGAGTTGACAGATTTAGTAATTAAAAGTCACCTGCTGTCAATCTTCTGTCCTGATTTAATACTATATTCTTAGCTAAATAATTAGTGAGGTCTAGATGTCAGTGGGAATATCCAATCCATATCGTATTTAAAACAAATATTTTGATGTACCAGTACATCAAAGTGTTTTTTTTTTAATCTTTTATTTTATAGAGGCTTCCGTACACTCGTGGTGACGATGCCAGCCTCATAGGAGATTTCACATGTGTACCTAACGCTCAGATCTTAGTGCGAGATATTTTTTAAAATACGTAAATATTTTCTCAGCCTCTTTTGACAAAGGCTGTGAAAGCCAGATATTTAGGGATAAGGCACTATCTAACATATCGCCTAAAATGTTTCTCCGCTCAACTAGACATCCGGTGCATTCTATAAATATGTGGACTAAGTCTTCTATTTTGTTGTAATACTCACAGAGGTTTGTATCCTTTTTCTTCATGAGGTGATAAAATTTATTACATGGTATATGTCCCGAACGCAGGCGTAGTGCACATGTTACCATCTCCCTAGTGAGTCTGGCACCATCAAACCATGGAATCCAACCAGGTCGTCCTTGAACACTACTGTACCATATACCCTTTACAACAGAATCTTCTTCGAATTTCCTCTTCCATTTTTCTAAGCATATGTTTCTTACTTTCGGTATTAATTCTGTTGCATAGGGTTTACAACCAAGGTCTGTTCCTTTAAAAATAGATTCATTTGCAATGCCGTCAACAATTTCGTTACCTCTAATACCTACGTGTGAAGGAATCCACTGGATTTTTATACATATTTTATCATACATAAAAAATGTTGTAAATCCTTTATGATTTTTAGTGCTTGGTAGGCAATCGACGTTCCTCGGTTGCCACATCAAAGTTTGAATCAGGGAATTATGATAAGCAATAGAATATTATTGCTTATCATAATTCCCAATCTGTTTGTTACGATTAGGTTAGGCACTAGACACCTTGAATTTACTAAAAACAGCGCAGTAATAAACTTTATCGAAGGTCAGTCTAGAATCAATATAATATTTTTTCTACTCCCGTGTTGTTATTCGTCATTTACAGTGTCGTGCATAGATCGTTAAAACCCTACATAAAAAATGCCCGCCCCCGCCCGGCGCCCCGCGCACCCACGCATACGATATAGCTCTTAAAGCATTGTTAGGAAGCCTTTAAGGGATATAGCGTGGGTGCGCGGGGCGCCGGGGCTGGCGATGTCGCGGGGGAGTGCGAGCGACAGGGTGAGGCAGGAACAGAGGGGAGGCCGACGCGTCAAAATACAGGAAATAGTGCGAATTTCACGAAAGTTATTCTAGAAAACTATTAAAAAGTAAGTGCATTGTCGTAGAAAAAGTATTGTATGATGCAACGGTGTTTAACTGAGTCAAAAAATACTCGTGGCGTCTTTATTAACAATTTTCGGCTTCGCCTCAAATTGTTACTCACGCCACTCGTCTTTTTTGACCTCACTTAAACACCAGTTGCATAAAATACTATTATGCAACAGGCGTTTAAAGGAAGTCAAAAAAAGACAAGTGCAGTGGGTAACAGTTTGAGGCGAAGCCGAAAATTGTTATTAAGACGCCACGAGTATTTTTTTATTCAGTTAAACACCGTTGCATACAATACTTTTTCTACGACCATGCACTTAGTTTTTAATAGTTTTCTTGAATAACTTTCGTCAAATTCACACTGTTTCCTGTATTTTGACGCAAAAGTTTGCACTGTCAGCTCAGATGCCCAAAGCCTTCCGCGCACGCGCGCAGTATCGTTATAACAATGCGTTGCCATGGTTACAGAGCCAAACAATGCGTTTTCAGTTTTTTCGATACTGCGCGCATGCGCGGAAAGCCGGCGGATGCTGGCTTTGGGGAATAGACTTTTATGTTAGGGTTTTAAAGGTCTATGTACGACCCTGTAACGACGACGGACGAATAACAGTTCGGGAGTAGAAAAACATATGTAAGTAAGCTAAACAAAAGCTAAATAAACATTTATTATTTCATAAACCATTTACCTACCGTTATATAAAATCTGAGGTACTGACTGACTATTTGAAATGATGCGGAAGCAATATTCTTGACGTTGTATCATGTGCCGGGCAGAAAATATTTATCTTATTTATTTATACATGCGCTCCGTTGGCCCTTTATCAAAGTAGTTCCTATGATGCGAACTAATGGAATTTTTGGACGTTCCTCATTTTAAATATTAAAATAACTGATGCCAAAAAATATAGCAGAAATTGGGGCACATGTTCGTTAACAAGGAATGTTTGAACTGATGTTTATTACGAACGGTAGGTACTTATGGTAAACCATGAGTTGATTATGCAATATGCATCGTTAATTTCACATTAGAGTGGTCCGGAAAACATTTTAGTTTACATTTCTACAAAAATGGAGTGACAAAAGTACTGATATGTTTAAAGCTAATTTTTGACGGATCTTAAATATTTAATGGGGCCTTTAGATTTAATCTCCGGCCAAGGAACCTACAAAAATGAGCGACGTATGATTGAAATAAGTATAAAGTTTCAAAATATATGAAGTCACTTTCACTTACGAGACGAATGAGAATCATCCAAAAAGGTAAAATAATACTTGTTAATTGTGTTCGACATTTTTTACAGATACCAGAATAAAAATGTTATACTTACGAAATGCCAATACAATAGTTATTTGTTTTACAAGGGGGCAAAGTAGTTGTTTAACCGCACGTGCTAATATTGATACCCGAGCAAGCAAAAGATTCCAATATTGAACCGCGAGCGTAGCGAGTGGTTTAAAAAATGGAATCTTGACCGTTGCGAGGGTTTCAGGGCACGAAGGTTAAACAAACTTTGCCACCGAGTGAAACACAAAATTTTTCACCACACCAACACGAACAAAATACTGACTATAAAACATCAAACTAAATCAAATCAATCAATTTATTCAATATTTATGATTCAAAATCATCATTTATAAGTAAAATCTACCAGCCGGCTAAAGACATCAAGTTAAAATTTGTATGAAATTACTTTGCACTCTTGTGGATAAAAAATGCAATTTTGCTATCTGTTTTCGAATAGGCAAGAGAGCCTTTACCAGTTGGGGTGGCGAAAATATTATTACAAGTGCATATGTTCTCTTAGAATACAATAGGTAAGTATATCGTTTGTCCTAATCATAGTCATATTAAGCGCCAACCCCACCTCCTTTGCTATACTTTGTTAGGAATGTTAGGTGCATGTTAAAACAGTTTACATAAGTACACGCTATAATAATTATAGTAAAAATCAAGTGGCTAGTTTACCTGCGCCTGACAAATACTTCGGCCGGCCTGTCGCTCCGCGCGTCCCTGGAATTTTGTCAAAGTCACTCCGCCGCGCACCCTGGAATGTGAACAATATGTCTTCATGCAACATTCACGGACCCCTGCCCGTACATTATTAGCCGGAGGGACAGCCGTCTTATAAACTATAGGATTCCTGCCACGTACCTATTGGCAAAATACCTACCTACCGTTTTCGTGTGTAGAGTTCATGCATCTAAAGGCTTGAAGATCATCAAATTTGATATAAGTAAGAAGATTATCTACTGCGGAAAATTTTTGATATTATTATTCGCTGAAATAAGTTGTTATGAAACTGGTGTTATTAAACGAAATGTTCACTGTATAAGACACGCTTTGTACCATTTTACCTATATGTCCTAGACAGTATCATTACAGAGAGAAAACAGGTTTTAGAGGCGATTCTGGTTCAGTTAACCCGGGGCCACATTAAATGTTAAGTTAGTTGTTTCCCGCGGGCGAACTGTAACGATGTTTTCCTTTGTCCGCATTGCCGCGCAACTATCTCGTTAATGTTCTCAATTAATATCGTATTCGAGTCGCGTTCGACTTCTAATACGCTTGGTTACATGCCTTTATGGTATTTTGCAGCCGGTATCTAATTGAGTGAAAGCCAAGTTATGGTTACAATTTGTAACAATTTCCTTTGGTGAACTTTGCCTGGCCAGCACGCCTCGCTTCAGTTGCCGTGCTGCATTTCTGCAAAGATGTTTTCCCCTCACTAGCTCGGAAACACGTGTTTTGTCCTTTAATACCAGCGGGTAAAAACGCATTTTATCCACTAGTGGGTAAAGTAATTTGACCTTGAATTAAGTCAAATTAACTGCTTTAAAATTGATAAAAGTAGGTTAATCTAGTAATAAAGATGATTTACCACCTGTGGAACTACTGGAAGCAGTGATAAACGCATTTTTTAGGGTTCCGTAGTCAACTAGGAACCCTTATAGTTTCGCCATGTCTGTCTGTCCGTCCGTCCGTCCGTCCGTCCGTCCGTCCGTCCGCGGATAATCTCAGTAACCGTAAGCACTAGAAAGCTGAAATTTGGTACCAATATGTATATCAATCACGCCAACAAAGTGCAAAAATAAAAAAATGGGAAAAAATGTTTTATTAGGGTACCCCCCCTACATGCAAAGTGGGGGCTGATATTTTTTTTCATTCCAACCCCAACGTGTGATATATTGTTGGATAGGTATTTAAAAATGAATAAGGGTTTACTAAAATCATTTTTTGATAATATTAATAGTTTCGGAAATAATCGCTCTTAAAAGAAAAAAAGTGCGTCCCCCCCCTCTAACTTTTGAACCATTATGTTTAAAAAATATGAAAAAAATCACCAAAGTAGAACTTTATAAAGACTTTCTAGGAAAATTGTTTTGAACTTGATAGGTTCAGTAGTTTTTGAGAAAAATACGAAAAACTACAGAACCCTACACTGAGCGTGGCCCGACACGCTCTTGGCCGGTTTTTTCGTTGTAGTTTCCTCGCTATAGTGAGGGGAAAAGTTTTGTGTTACACTCGGGTGCAAATGTATTTTACTTCTCGTGTGTTAAAAAACTCGCAAGTTCAGGATTCTATTCTCGAACCACTCGCTTCGCTCGTGGTTCAACTATAGAATCCTTTCACTTGCTCGTTTTTCAATTCCACACTCGGCGTTAAAATACAACTTTGCCCCCTTGTATAACAAATAACTAAGACGGAGAGCTGGCAGGATTTTGGAGTAGGTCCTTGAGGCAACCTGGAAAGGTGCTCAGATGCTTCTCTGATCATAGCCAACATCAGGTCTGCAAGTCTGGCAGCTGGGGAGCGGGGCTTTATCGAGCTATGAATTTTTAAAGATTTAATTTTTTGAGGCCCAAAAAAGGTGTTTGAGGCAACCTGGAATTATTAAAAAGTGAAAATAGAGTTCCTCAGAAGTCGCATAGTATTTATGCCAGATCATTTGGCCGGGTCCTTCACCGTGCCAGAACGGTACAAAGTGGTAAAAAAAAAAATTCCAAAAAAGGTTCTTGAGGCAGTCTGTCATTTTTACCAGTGAAAGATGAGGGTCTAAATAGCCATGGAAAAATAATGCCATGACATGAGGTTGGGTCCGTACCCTGCCATTCGATCTTGAAAGTCATTTTTTTAGTTTTTCGTAAATAACTCGTAAACGGTGGCCCACAGCAAAAAAATATGTTAAACAGAAAATATCTACATAAAATTTCCTACAAGAAAGGTTATGTACGTTTTTTCGATAGGATCAATATATAAACGGATAATTTAGTAAGAAAGTTTTTTTTAATCGATTACATGCTCCGTTTTTCGTCAATACCTCGTAAACGGTGGCCCACAGCAAAAAAATATGTTAAACAGAAAATATCTACATAAAATTTCCTATAAGAAAGGTTATATAACTTTTTTCGCTAGGATCAATTTTTTAGTTGGAAAGTATTTTTAAATAAATATTTGAGCCGTTTTTTGTTGATAACTCAAAAACGGTGGCTCACAGCCAAAAATAATGTTAGACAGAATTAATCTACATAATATTTTCTACAAGAAAGGTTCTATAAGATTTTTCACTAGGATCAATATTTTAGTTGGAAAGTATTTTTGAATAGATTTCATGGGCCGTTTTTTGTTAATAACTCGAAATCGGTGGCTTACAGCCAAAACTAATGTTTCACAGAATTAATCTTCATAATATTTCCTACAAGAAAGATTCTATAATATTTTTCGGACCGCCGGCGAGTCGATCAGGGACGCTCCGGGCCTTAGGCCCTACGCGGAGCTCGGCCTTCGGCCTTCGCTCGGCTCCGAAGCTCCACCGTCGGGCCTTCGGCCCGCCGGTTACGCTTGTTTAAGACACTTTTGTAAGGAAATTGTATGGGAGCACTTTATGCCCGCAGTGAAATTACTTGGATTTGGCCCGGGTGGGAGCCTAAAGGTGAGCTCCGTTCCTGCGGCCCTCCGCGGGGTCGGCCTTCAGCCTCCCACCCTGAAGCTCGCCCTTCGGGCTCGCGAAAATACTAGAAAAAATTATTTTGCCATAACGGCGGCCATCTTGGATTCTCGATAAAAGTTTTTTGACATTTGTATTCTAGGGACCCATACCTCTCCGCATGCAAAATTTCAGCGCGCTCGGACCAACTTGAAAAAAAAGTCGGCCATTTTGAATTTTTTTGATGCAACTTTTTTCTACTCGGGCTCCTGTATGACATTTGATCGAGCACCCCCCGGCTATCTCTTACGGTTTAAAAGTTGCCATACAAAAAAAGTGGAATTTTTTTTCACATTTGTAGCATTTTTCAAAAAATTTTTATATCATTTTATTCTAGACCCTAGAGAGATTCTATGACCAAAATCTGAGCACTCTAGGATAAACTTGAAAAATCGACAAAAAAAAAGTCGGCCATTTTGAAAAAAAAATGGCGGCTTCAAAAACTACCCAGGGTCTTCTATGACATTTGGTCGAGCACCCCCCCCCCCCCCAATATCTCCCCCGTTTAGCCAGGCCGTCCAACATTGTTTGACCCAAGAGTCGCAGACCAAATTCCATATTTTTTCCACACGTCTCCCCGCTCCCTCTATACAAAGACACTTCGACCGTCGAAATCGGTTTAGCCGTTCTCCAGATATAGGGAGAGGTTAGAAATCAGTGGGAAAAATACATAATGTAAACCTCTTTTTATCGAAAAAATGGGGAAGATACGGAAGGTTATTTATCCACCATTTCAAATAAATCTTAAAATGTCAAACTATGATTACCTCGTACAGCACGGGGAGCATGGTCGCGCGATAGACGATAAAATAGCAGGCCGTCCATCGCACTATTTGTAAGTGCGATATCCGGACGGCCTGATATTTTTTCGTCTATCGCGCGACCATGCTTCCCGTGCTGGATATAACAAATAGGATTGTGATTTGTGATCATTTATTACCCCAAATAACATATTTAACAGCACAATCACGATTCTAAACGAGTGATCCCACTACGAAATTTGAAAACGTCTACCGAAAAAACTGATTTGTTTTAAGTATAAAAAAACATATTTTAAAATATTATATTATGATTAACTAGCTTAAGATATGTTCTTTTAGAAACATTATCAGTTTTTTAATAATCACTTAAGTATAGTTTCATTATAGTTTTGAATGAAAAATGTTACATTTTGCAAAAAAACGCTCTTCTTTAGGAATAAGGCCTCTTAACCTTGGTTGATTCCGTTTCGCGCTACTTAGATAGAGGGATGCAGGTGGACGTGCAGTACTTTGATTTAAAAAAAGCCTTTGATCGCGTAGATAACGACGTACTCTTAAGCAAATTATGCAGCATTGGTTTCTCGCCTAAACTGCTTTGCCTTTTTGCTAGTTATCGACGTGATAGACGGCAATATGTGCAGCACAGATGCTTTGTGTCGAGTGCCTACCCCACCCGTTCCGGGGTCAGTCAGGGCTCTATTCTGGGTCCTCTGCTCTTTGGTGTTATGGTCAATGATCTTGCCTTGGTGCCTAAGCATGCGCAATGCCTACTCTATGCTGACGACCTGAAACTAATTTACAGGGTCCAGGAAGATTCTGACTTACAATCTTTACAAAGTGATATTGATCGGGTTTATGAATTGAGTCTTGTAAACAAACTTCTGAAACTTCAGTTCAATGTTGACAACTGTGCGGTTATGTTTTAGATTCCCACCTTAACTTTCATGAGCACATGACAATGCTTGCTGCAGACTGTTACCGCAGGCTTGGGTTTGTTGTCCGCAACGCCAAAGAATTTGACAATCCCAGGGACATAAAGCTTCTTTATACTACCCTGGTGAGAAGTAAGCTTGAGACAGCCTCAGCCGTTTGGAATCCCCATGAAGCGCCCTACATCCTGCTGCTCGAAAAGGCCCAAAAAACTTTTTTGCGTTTCTTTTATAAAAAAATGTACGGGTATTACCGATTCTTGTACCCAACAAAATTCCTTTTGGGGACGTTGGGTTTCTTCTCGTTAGAAGTTAGGCGTAATGTCGTGCTGATGTCTGTTGCATGTGGTATTTTGAAGGGGGAGTCAGATTGCCCGGTTTTAGTATCCCAGCTGGTCCGTCTATTTGTTCTCTCTGTGACGAAATATGCTTTTCGTGAATGTAGGCACCCCCTACTGGCGGTGCCGGCCGCTCGAACCGTGTTTTGCCGCAAGTAACCGCTAGTTCGTGCACTGCAAATAGTGAATGAGTTTTTAGACGTGGCACTAGGGTTGTAAATAGAAAAAAAACCAAATGTTTTTTTTTCAGAATTATGAAAAAAAACCGAGCACCTTGGTTTTTTTTCTAAATATGGTTTTTTTCAGATGAACAAATAATACGACAATAACGGTTTTTGTGAGTTGTAACGTGTTTCAATAACAATAACGTACATTTTAATTCAGAGTATACAAACGTTTATTGGGGAATCCCCGATGCGGCGTGTAGCGTGGAGAGGCGGTGGTGTTGCCAACAGTAAATAGTGATAACTACAAACTACAGATTTCGTAAATGTTACTTTTATAAGACCAGAAATTAAAGTTATTTGATTAAATTCGTTTAATAGTTAACATTAAGTCTAAAAAAACCGTATAAAAGTATTAACTATATTGCAAATTTTGAGATTTCGTACTTTAGAAAAAAAACATACTCCAGAAAAAAAACTGATTTTTTTCACGGTTTTTTTTCATGTTTTTTTTCAAGCCAGAAAAAAAACCGTTTTTTTACAACCCTACGTGGCACCTAATGTTGATATTCTTGCGAGCAGATGGGCGTTTATATGCATTTATATCGCATTATACTCTAATTTGCTTCTGACATACGCATTATACAATAGTAGGGCAATTTTCACGTCACTGAATTGTGCGGCTGTTCTCATGATAAAATCTAACGTCTTGTTAGCCTTCTTGCAAATGCTTATGATGTGATCGTGCATGTTGAGCTTAGTATCCAACCCAATACCAAGATCTTGGATGGCGGAAACGTGCTCCAGCGGAACGCCAGAAAGATGGTAGCTCGCTGTGATCGGGTTTTTTGACCTAGTAAATGTGATGGCTTTACATTTCTTAGCGTTAAGCTCCAGCTTGTTCTTAGCGCTCCACCGTGACACTGTATCCACCTGGAGAAAGTCGCAGTCCAAGGAACTATCTATTGGCAACATTAACTTGAGATCGTCAGCAAAGAGGAGAAAATGCGCCCCAACAATACTACTGCAAAGGTCGTTTACCATAATAAGAAACTGTGTCGGACCCAAGTTGCTCCCCTGGCTAACTCCCGAACGCGTATAATATTCTCTAGACCGGAAGTTCGACATTTCGTCGCTGCGCGTGCAAATTTCGCTATGTGTTTTTAACCTACTTTACAGGAGACACAAAAAACTGTTTATTTCGGCAATTATTTAACATAAACAAATCAATATTTTTATGGCATAAGTATTTTCACTTTTGCATACATTAAGAAATTACTTGAAATTATATTTTAGTTATTATAAGGTTAAAAAAATATTTTTTCATAAATATGTTACATAGCGATTATAATTTGAGTCGTAAATAATCGGTATGTGTCTTACAATCACATAACTAGATTTTATTCTTAAGGAACAAAATACAATTTGTGCACTTTATCGTCACATAGTTATTTAATCATATGATTTGAATTAACTATGTTGTTGTTTATTTGTAATTTATCAATTCATTTTCGAATAAATTATTTCAGAAAAACCACGATTTAATACTATAAGCTTAATACACAATACTATAATAAAAAACTCGATTTAATTAATATATTACTTTACTACCAATATATTACAACTAGAATAATATATTTATTCCATTAATTTTTATGAATGGAGGTTATTTCAGTTACAAAGTTGCTCAATGTGGTATTATGTAAACATTTACGCATTGAATAAGTTTTCATTATGCATGTTTAACTTGAAAAAACCGGATAATGCTAGTCTGGCTCGAACACCGAAGGTTACGTGTACATTTTACTATTTTTTTCTCACAACTATATATTAATAACCATGTACTGATGTATGGTGTAATACGATTTATTTTCCAAATTTTATAGTTTAGGTCAACCGGAAGTACCCTATTAATTTTGACTTCCTTGAGAGTGTAGATTTTTTTTCAACTCAATTAACCTATGTTGTATTTACTTAGAAATAAGGTTTTTTTACAGCTTCAAGGAACGGTACAGTACACTTGAGTATAGGGTTTTTCCGAAATAAAGAATATTGACAAATAGATAAACGGATAGACAAGAAAGTACATAATTGTATAAGGGTTCCATTTTTCCCTTTTGATCCGAAAAAGATAAAAAATCTTTGTCATTCAAAACTTTATGTGATTTCTCAATTCAGCTTTTTTTCATTTATTAAACATTTCATTTTCATTAATTTATTGTAAAATGTTTCCAGAAAGGATAGGTAGATCTTATCACACAAAATTTCATACAAAACGATGTCTTGCCACTTCAAGGCAATGATAAATCACTTGCTATTTTTTTGAGTTACTTAGCATAAATTTATCTTATTTCGATAGTTTGTAATATACGTTTACACACACTGAACCCTACACGAAATTTGTCAGTATACTAAACACTATAAATTTCTGACAGTTAATCTTAAAAATCAATTTGAAATGATTTATTTTTAACTAATATTAAAAAATAACTATTCGATCAGAGTGAGTACTTTCAGACATAGTCTCAATAAAAAGGGAAACTACACTCTGTCTCATTTATAGAGGTTATACTTGACGACAAACCCAGCTACCATACACCATTTAAACAAGTTTTAAAAGATTTTTATAAGAAAAGCCTGCTATGTGACGCAAAACACACGATCTGGAAACATTCACGATTTCTACAAATAGTACTAAATTATCGTTATGTATGAGATTGTACAAATCGGGCACAAACATCTAACACATCTTATTATACAATATTTCCAAAAATATAGCTATGTGTCATAATTCACATAGCAGGCGCAATTCCAAAACTGCTGTTATAAGAAGATAATGTAGTTATGTGATTATTTGCAGTTAGCGATTATAGGAAGAACATTCAATGTATGGGCATCACATAGCTACTTTTGATAAAACCTGTAATACTGAAATAAGCTCGACGCTGTTTTTGGAGCATATGTATCTAGAAATAAGGTTTAAAATGGCATTGAAAACGAAAAATCGTTAAAAATCACATAGCGAATTTTGCACGCGCAGCGACGATTTGCACGTATTGGCTACGATCTTTCAAGTAATTAGCAAAAAACGACAAGAGCTTTGGGGTGAAACCGAGTGCTGCAAATTTCTGCAGTAGTACGTCATTGTCGACCAAGTCGAATGCCTTTTTGAAATCGAAGTATATCGCATCTACTTGGTGGTGCGAGTCCATCTTTTCCAACATGTAATCAAAAAAACAGATATGGTTCGTGGCAGTAGACCGGGCTATACGAGCGTCATGTTTTGATTTTGCTGTTTATTTAATATTTAATTTTGTGTTACTTGTTGTAATGTTTATTTAAAATTCACGGTGCTTTAGTTTTGTATACTGTCATACTGTGTAATTTTCTTTGTGTAAATAAATAAATAAATCTATTTAAATATTATTGATCCTAGCGAAAAAACTTTTATTGTAGCAAATTTTATGTTTGTTATTCCCGTTGAAGATTGATTTAGCTGTGGACCACCGTTTTCGAGTTATTTGCAAAAAACGGCTCGTGTAATCTATTTAAAATACTGTCCTACTAAAATATTGATCCTAACGAAAAATCTTACATAACGTTTCTTGTAGCAAATATTATATAGATTATTTCTGTTTAATATTATTTCTGGTAATGGGGCACCGTTTTTGATGTTATTAACAAAAAGCGGCCCATGTAATCTATTTCAAAATATGTACTTTCCAACTAAAATATTGATCCTAGCGAAAAAACGTATAGAACCTTTCTTAAAGGAAATTTTATGTAGATTTTATTCTCGTGAACATTTTATTTAGCTGTGGGCCACCGTTTACGAGGTATTTACAAAAAACGGCTAACGAAATCTATTTAAAAATATTTTCCAACTAAAATATTGATCCTAGCGAAAAATCTTATAGAACCTTTCTTGTAGGAAATATTATGACGATTAATTCTGTATATCGTTATTTTTTGCTGTGAGCCACCGTTTTTGAGTTATCAACAAAAAGCGGCCCATTTTAAAATACTTTCCAACTAAAATATTGATTCTAGCGAAAAAACGTATACTTAGAACCTTTCTTGTAGGAAATCTTATGTAGATTTTTTTCTCGTGAACATTTTATTTAGCTGTAGGCCACCTTTTACGAGGTATTTACAAAAAACGGCCCATGAAATATATTTAAAAATACTTCCCAACTAAAATATTGATCCTAGCGAAAAATATTATAGAACCTTTCTTGTAGGAAATATTATGAAGATTAATTCTGTGTAACATTAGTTTTGGCTGTGAGCCACCGATTTCGAGTTATTAACAAAAAACGGCCCATGAAATTTATTTAAAAATAATTTCCAACTAAAATATTGATTCCAGCGAAAAATGTTATAGAACCCTTCTTGTATGAAATATTATGTAGATTAATTTTGTGTAACATTAGTTTTGGCTGTGAGCCACCGATTTCGAGTTATTAACAAAAAACGGCCCATGTAATCTATTTAAAAATACTTTCCAACTAAAATATTGATTCTAGCGAAAAATGTTATAGAACGTTTCTTGTGGGAAATATTATGTAGATTAATTCTGTATAACATTATGTTTGGCTGTGGGCCACCGATTTCGAGTTATTAACAAAAAACTGTCCATGAAATGTATTTAAAAATACTTTTCAACTAAAATATTGATTCTAGCGAAAAAACGTATAGAACCTTTCTTGTAGGAAATATTATGTAGATTAATTCTGTCTAACATTATTTTTGGCTGTGAGCCACCGTTTTTGAGTTATCAACAAAAAACGGCCCAAATATCTATTTAAAAATACTTTCCAACTAAAAAATTGATCCTAGCGAAAAAAGTTATATAACCTTTCTTATAGGAAATTTTATGTAGATATTTTCTGTTTAACATAATTTTTTGCTGTGGGCCACCGTTTACGAGGTATTGACGAAAAACGGAGCATGTAATCGATTAAAAAAAACTTTCTTACTAAATTATCCATTTATATATTGATCCTATCGAAAAAACGTACATAACCTTTCTTGTAGGAAATTTTATGTAGATATTTTCTGTTTAACATATTTTTTTGCTATGGGCCACCGTTTACGAGTTATTTACGAAAAACTAAAAAATTGACTTTCAAGATCGAATGGCAGGGTACGGACCCCACCTCATGTCATGGCATTATTTTTCCATGGCTATTTAGACCCTCATCTTTCACTGGTAAAAATGACAGACTGCCTCAAGAACCTTTTTTGGAATTTTTTTTTTACCACTTTGTACCGTTCTGGCACGGTGAAGGACCCGGCCAAATGATCTGGCATAAATACTATGCGACTTCTGAGGAACTCTATTTTCACTTTTTAATAATTCCAGGTTGCCTCAAACACCTTTTTTGGGCCTCAAAAAATTAAATCTTTAAAAATTCATAGCTCGATAAAGCCCCGCTCCCCAGCTGCCAGACTTGCAGACCTGATGTTGGCTATGATCAGAGAAGCATCTGAGCACCTTTCCAGGTTGCCTCAAGGACCTACTCCAAAATCCTGCCAGCTCTTGGACCATTAATAGTAAGGTTTTAAAATACTCGAGGCTTGCTTTGTTTAGCTCACTTTGAAGCCAAACCTGAAATTGTACATACCTATGTAATACTTATAACCAACCACACATGGTATGATCATCGAATATGAAGATAAGTTCAGTAATGTGTTATGGTGAAGGACAGTAAGGAGAAGTTTTTCACATTTTTGATAAAAGTGAACCTCAGTTATCTGTTACCCGCGAACGCTTCAGTTCGTGATGTATTTTAAATTAACAATTTTCGCGATACAATTCGTTACAAATAGCTTCATTTCACGAGTAGGTATTCCCGTTGTAATTGAATATTATATGATTGTTTACACCTTTAACTCTCTTAATATTATGTAATGTTTAAATTTAAAGTAGGCAAAGACACTACTATACGCCATAGTGTACCTAGGAACCGGTACAGGACATGTTTTTGTACTACTATAATTCAAAACACGAAACCATAATATTCCCATGATACGAGACTGAATCAAATAAAAGAACCTGACCGTAGTAAAGCGTTACCCTACCCCTAATAATGTGGAAAGGAGCAAAACAACGTGGCTACAGTATACCCGTAAACAGGGTCGGGTCAGTCAGGTGAGCCGACTCTGGGTATTACGGTACATTATCAACGTTATATTGGGTATTATGAAGGCAGCGGGAGATCACGACTTCGTAACTCTTCTGATATACGGGTTGATAAAAATGCTGTTTGCGAGTGCCAGTTTATGGTTTAGGGTGCTGAAATATTTGCAAGTAGATGTTGTTGGTTGTAGTATTCAAGAAATAATATAGAAAGGAAATGGTAGGTTGAAAGCTAACTAAAATAAAATTATGCAATCCAAATATTCATAAAATTCACATGTCAAAAAATCTTTGATAACATCGTTTTCTGTCAATTAATGTAAAAAGTTTATGTAAAAAAAAATGCTAAGGGTTACATTTGTAACCCTTCAAATTAATTTTTTCAGAATAAAGGTGAATTATAATTAATTTAGTAATTAGAAAACACTTACTCGTGGACCGTAAATTTACGTTATTTATATAATAGCGTTCTACTTAAAACTAAAATGGAACACAAGAGGTTAACAGGAAATGGTTTATTTATAGTCACTCAACTTACTTGCTTCTGTTGCCAGAAGGGATAGCTCAAGATGGGCGCTACAGTATTTTGCACGAGAGACTATTTAGATAATTACTTACTTGTCTAACTAATAAACATTAAAAAATTACAGGAAGTCGTATGTCGCGGACAAAATGCTGTCAAGTTTATCATGTACCTACTTGACCAGCAGGGCCAGGGCACGACAGTATCTCGCCTTGCTGGTAAGCTGGCCCACCTAGCGTATATTCAGCGAGTATTATTCTGTCGTTTGTTTTAGATGGGTCACTTATACGTGGTGATTCCCCCTGAGATCACGGACGACGGCGGGTCCGAGGCGAGCGCGCTCGAAGGCGGAGCGGTGGAGCTCCGCTGCACGGCTACGGGCGTGCCCGAGCCCACCATATCGTGGAAGCGGGCGGGGGGCCGCAACATTGTCATTCGGGATGACAAAGGGAAGCAGATCAAAGGTAAGCTTTGTCACTTGTTTTCGATGGGACACTTGTACGTGATGATTCTCTCTGAAATCACGGATGACGGCGGGTTAGAGGTGAGCGCGCTCGAGGGCGGCGCGGTCAAGTTCCACTGCGCAGCCACCGGCGTGCCCGAGCTCACCATAGGTACCTATCGTAGAAGCGATGCGGACCATTCTGATTCGAGACGACAATGGGAAGCCTACGCTATTATTGGCCAACATTTTCTTTGAAGTCACGTGGTGGTTAAATTATCAGTTGCTACAAAGTTTAAAGTAACTCATTATTCAATCCTAACGCTCCACTAACACATACTTGAAAGCTGTAAAAGTCGGGAACGTTGCAAGTTCATTATAGGCGGGCCTTGCTCCGTGGTGTTAAAAAAAACAAAATCCATTGATGGAAACTGCATCTCTTACGCAAGTAAATACTTGCTAATGTACCGAACACTGAATACATATAATTTGATGGGATCTCGATAGAATATCGATTAAAGAACTGAGAAGCTCCCGACGCGGCGGTCGTTCACGTATTTCTGTAAAATGTGCTGGAATAAGTAACATATCGTGGCGCCACATGAAAATGTAATTTGCCATCTGAAAGAAGCGAAATTGTTCTAGAGTCTTCAAGTTAAATTAAAAAAAATGTTTTTATTTACATTAAAATAAATGTCATATACATATATTTGTAAGTGACCAAGGCCTCCAGTGTTCCGAGCTAGAATCGAACCAGCGTACTCCGCTTACCGGGCGAATGCCTGAACCACTCGGCCATCGGTGCACGAAGGCAAGGGTCGAAATTTCCAAGTATATGACATTCCCGAAGGCTCGTGGCGCCCTCTGCCATCTCTGAGGTAGAACAGTGTGGTTCGACCTCCTAGCTGAATCAACTCAGGTGATTACAAGCTAGCGAAGAGAGATGGCGCTGCCATTCATACTCTAAGAACAAATTAAATTATTTTCATAGAAAATAATTTAATTTATTTATTTTCATAGAAAATAATTTAATTTGTTCTTAGTATGTTTTTATTTGTAGAAACATGCAGTGTGAATAAAGGATGGCTCTCTTTAGACTGGAACGGGTCCGGGTCGGAGCTTTTGGAACTTTGTTCTGCATGGAAAAAATCACGTGATCACCGATCACCTGTCATAGAAAATTAAGCGCTGGAAGCACCGGCCCCAACCCTCGATCATATTTAAAACCGAAGGCTAACCGTAAAAAGTTTAGATTACATAATTTATTGAAGTAGGAATTTCTTCCTCGTTATCTCTCAGTTTCAGAATACCTCGATATAGAATAATGCTCCAGCCATTGGAGTGATTAATGCACCACACGCTTACAGTAGACAGAACACCTGCTTCAAATTAATGACAATAACAATAATCGACGTCCGCCTTAAAAGCATATAAAAGAAAGAAAGACATAAAACGTCAATTTTCCTTTGAATTTTATTCGCATCGGCGAGATCCAACTAAGTGGTAAAAAAGAAACAAGACTTATTTTGCATTCAAAGCCCGCCTCGAGCGGGCGCAGGTGCCGCCATGGTTAAAACATTGGAGTTTTATGGGATTTATTAAGATATCGCTCTCAGCTATTGGAAACAATTACATGCAAAATATACGTACCTACTTATAACTTACATATGATTTGTGACTACCTAAACCCAAAGCAGCCATGAACAACCGCAAATTTCGTAAACCGCATTTATTTTCTTTTGTCTACTTATTTTTTTTAATTCTCCAACCTTTTAACGCATTTCAAAAGTGGCACTCGAGGTCGTCTTCGTGATAAAATTAATTTCCGTGGAAAAACATTGTTCAAAGAATTCAATTACTACTTAAACAAAATAATGTTGCAATTCGGGTCCCCGCCAGGAAATTAAATGAACGGATTAGTTAGAGTTGCCTTGACAAAAGGTTGTTATCTTTATAATTATAATGATACACCCTCACGATCCCGCGTGGAGGTGAAAAGACAGAGTTTAAAGCAATTATAGGACTACTCATTTCAACACATACACACGCCGTTGTCCTTTTAATCGAGCATAATCTTCCAGTGTGATTTATACTCTAAAATTAGCAAGCGCTAGGTGCAGAATAGGCAGGCGTTTGAGGGTATTTAATACCTTTTGTAGAGGGTAGTATTGCGAATTTGACCCGTTTTATTTAAGCCATTAAGCGTAAACAAAAGACAGCCAGGGCTCGGTAAACAGAGGGCGGTTGTAATAGTTAACAGAGTGGTGGAGGCTGTACCTTGTATTAATTGGACATGTTATACACGCTCTGCTGAGTAAATATTGGCGATTTGGTTAAACCGACGCTGTTATTGTTTTTCTTTCTTTTCTTTAGTACTCTCATTTCTTTTGTTCTAAAGCTGTATTACGGAAGCTTTTGCTAAGTTCTTGTTTTGTTTCTTGTAGCGCTTTTATTAAGTATCTTGTCATTTAATAATGGATTACAAGTAAGTAAGTAAATACCTAGTATATGCTACACTTAAAGTATCTGAAAACAGGTTTTTGGTAATCATGGCAGCTATACGAAAAGTTAAAAAAAAATATATCCGTATTGCTATGATACAGGTCGGCTAAATTTGTTGACATTTTCAAAAATGCGCTCAGGCTATGTGCTACGCGCAAAATGTCTGAAAACAAACTTTTTCGTAATACAGTACTACTATAGATATAGATGTTATCTATAGTTTTTAAATGATGTTTGGATAACAATCAGAAATCAATGAATCTGGTACGGGTGTGGTTTATGTTTCGATGCCATGGAGTATTTAAATTTTAAATTTGACAAAAAATTCATTATTACATTTATTAGAAAGAGACAAAAGTAGCCTATGTCACTCTCCGTCCCTTCAACTGTCTCCACTTAAAAATCACGTCAATTCGTCGCTCCGTTTTGCCGTGAAAGACGGACAAACAAACAGACACACACACTTTCCCATTTATAATATTAGTATGGATCATTGCGGACGTCCGGGCTAATTGTTTAATAACCCTGCCTGATGTCTTGGGTTCAATTCCAGTAAGGGTATTTATTTGTGTGATTCTGGCTCATGAATGTTTTCTATGAAACCAATCATTAATTACAATTTATATTAAAATTTGTTTGTGTCAACTTATGGAAGAATGTCCTATAATGTTAATTTTTTCGAGTCAAAAACATTTTGCACACACATGTTAATAATTAGTGCCGTGTAGTTATAGTTATAGCTAGTAGGATTAGTTAATTACTTGTATTCGCTTCTGGCGAGACCACGCGCTGAAGGCTGAAGTCGACTTAATTAAAGCACGGCCGAGTTATAAAACGTAACAAGTAGATTATTAAACCCGTTACTCAAATCTTAAGACAGTTTCGGGGAGGGCGCTAGTTTATTTTAGTTATCTAAGTACTTACTCGCTGATAAATATATTTAAGAGGTTTATGGTGTACGCCCCTATGTCACTAGCTACGTATGTTTTAGATGCTTCATATTGTTTTATTAATAACGAGCATGTGTGTGTCTGTGATAATTTGTTTCTCGGACTGTATTGCACCACCTAAAATAAAATAATTGTAAAATCTTGGCTTTTCTAGGTTCAATTCAAACTAATAACAAACATGTAGACGAATTACGTATCTTGTATCATTTGCTACTTATTGTCTTTCTACCGATTCTTTCAATCAGCCGCCAGTTACAGGCACAGTTCATTAGGTCGCTGGCTTGTTCAAAAGGTTGCCTTTGTCGTCTGCCCGCGCCGCGCCGGCCAAGCCAACTTCAAATGTGTTTAAACGCAGAAAACTCCGCTCCGATACAATCGGAAAACAATTAGTTTGCGCAGTATAAGCCGTAATTTGGCAAATCGCTGCCGGCTCGAGTAACAAGTTGCCAACGACATGTCGCAGCCCGACTTTATAACCCCTTAATAAAACACAATTTCATACAATGGGCGCTTTGATACGCGTTACGTAGTCGCAGTATTTTATGTTTACGTTCAAGATTTAGGGGGGTCGTAAGACTTAAGTAATAAAGTTATAAATTATTTCCATTTAATTTAATTTGACAGCTAATATTAAATGGTGAACTGGTAAGCGTATTGTTGGCGATGGAGTATATAATGATTAACTCTAAGCACGACGATAAAGATTAAGATATTTCTGTATTTATACTTCGTATCTTTATCGATGTTGAGTTGAACACACACTATATTGGAAACATATATCTAGCTGATGGTAATTCCTGATATGTACCATTTTACCGCTTTCCGTTTGCGCGGCGTGCATTCTTACGTCTTGCAATCTAAGTGCTCGCGCACTAGGTATGTGTTTTGTTGAAAGGTTGGAACGAAATGAGAATACTTGTATTCGGTATTTTTCGTGCTGGCATTCCAACGCAGAATGAGATTTTCTAGGAAGTCTAAGAAATGAGTCTTTGGAGTCGCGATCACTAATAGGCTAAAGAAGTCTTAAAGTCAGGCAGTATTATGAGGTCGTGCACTCGCGAGCTGCCAGCGTTACATCTAATCAAAGAGTCAGAGTGAGGGTGCACCAAACAGTCAAGGTTCGCTAATACGATTGACGACAAATGACGACTGCATGTCGCGGTCCGCTCCGTACGTACACGTTCCGATTTTAATATTTGGTGATTCCAGTCGTTGATGCTCTATCGCTCTTCCGTGGGTTACCCTCATCTGGCAGAATAATTTTGGTCAGAAACACACTTCGCATAACATGTTTCGCAGAAACACTTTCGGTCGAATGGTATTTTCGCAGAAAACTTAGTTGGCATTATTACTACCAGGCATACGATACGACACATTTGGTAGAATATTGTTTTACAGAACATTACTTTGGTCGACTTTGATTTAGCATAATTTTATGTACCATAATACTCTTATAGCATACTATTACAACAGCAGAATTATGACACGCTATCGAAAAGAAAATACAGCCCCAGAGGCCCCGTTAGGTATGACGACGAGCGAAGCGAGGAGGAGTGTTAGGTATCTTGAATCCCCAACACATCTGACTCGCTATCAAAAAGCAAATTGCAACTTTATGCCGCCTAAATATTATGCACAAATATTATCTGCGAAAGTACTATTCGACTAGAAGACTATTATGCTCATCAACATTATGCCAACGTACGATTCGGTATTATAAAAATCTGCGAAATGATTTATGCCAAAGCATATTCTGCGTAAGGTGTTTCTGCCAAACGTGTCTTCTGCCAAGTCTTCTATACAAATCAAATATATGAGAAAAAAGTTTCGGCAAGACAATAGTGAACCCTTTTCCGTGTTCGCGCCAGCCAGTTGTGCATCGTTGCTGTTGTCACTCTTGGTTACAGAGCCTGGTCTAAGTTTGTATGTATTGTGTGCAGTGACGGACGTCTTCAAGGGGTCGACGCTGTCGCTAAAGGGGCTGCAGCGCAGCGACATCGGCACGTACCTCTGCATCGCGGCCAACTCCGTCCCGCCCACGAAGAGCCGCCGCTACGAGGTCTCTGTGCATTGTAAGTACCTAATAACTAAAATTTACGAATTCTTGTTGACTAGGTTTATTCAAAGAAATATTTTTTTTCAATCATCAATCAAACCGGTGGTACTGCATTTTTATATTCAAAAGCACCATAAAAGTATTTTACCACGGAAATATAACAACTATTTTTGAGGGACTATCAATATCTTGCACACGTACCTACTGTATATTGAAGTTATGGCAAGAAACATTTTCTACGCGGTAATTCTAGTGATAATATAAAATTTTGATGGAAGCGTTAATTCTATGACTCGCCAATTAACACAGGTAATACGAAAGTCATCAATAAACGTGATCGTCAAAAGTTGAAAAGCGTAACACAGCGTACAATTTGTTGACTACACGTATTCGAAGGCTATTGGATTCAAGTACTACTTTGATATCTCTTTTTCACATTTATATTTTTTAATTAAATATAAAACTTGTATTTAAGAATGTTGAAACTTTATTGGTCATTGGTATCATTACATTTCCTTTCCTATTGCTAGTCAAGCCGAGCTTGGAAGTGGAGCATCCAGTGGTGATGCGGGCCGCCGACAAACAAGTGACGCTGCAGTGCCTCGTGGAGGCCTCGCCCAAGTCGCTCAACACTTGGCAGCGGGACAAATCACCTATCGGTAAGAAATTGTTTAATTAACTTCTGTTTAGTAAACGCAGCTACTGTCTTAATCTACTGGCTTATATGATTAGCCGCAGCCTAAATGTTTTACAGTCTGAAAAAGAGTACGTAGATATTAAACAGTGGTAACATTGTAGTGTCGTCCCTTTCAAATCAATACGTGTGAATAATGACGCTAAAATGTTGCCACTTTTAATTTTTTATCTTTTTTGTCAAGCTATACAAGTCAGAAAAGACAATCCCAATGCCAAAACACAGGCGTTTGTGGAAGAGGAAGATGGTGCTTTTACACGTGACTGTCGAAGTTTAGCCGCTAAACATAAAACGAGTTTGCGTCCTTTTATATTTTATGCGAATAAACTGTCATTGCAGCCTTATGAAAAGCGACAGTGTGAAAATGTTTGCTTGGAATTGACAGATATTCAAATCACACACGAATCCCATTCTATACAAGTCTATTATCGATAGCCAAAATTGATTTGTATTTGAAACAATGGACGGTTAAAGTAAAATATTTTTGTCGAGTTAGAAATGTCATTACATAAATATCATATCCAACCTAAATGTTAAATAAATGATTGGACATGCCCTTAAAATATAAAACAATATACTTTGGTAAGTAATACAACATAAATCCAGTTTGAATAATATATTTACTCACATGGAATACTTTAGTAAACATGTAGGGAAACTGGTTGCTTGCTTTCTACATCGAAGCACGAAACTTTATTCAAACAAGTATCTTTCGAATGTTTGCTGCTGGGATGTTCGCAAAGTTTATACGTTTTAATGCTTCTTGTTGCGCCATAAAGTTAAAATACTGTGGAGATTTCTAGGTTTTTAAGATAATACGTACTTTTCGAAAGAATTTGCAAGTATAAGCAGGGGCGGCTCACTCCGCGATTCTATCGCCGCGCTACAAGTACATGCTGGCGGCCGCGAGTTCGCGGCCTACTCAGGGGTGGCGCGCATTCTCACGGAACGCACGTTCGCATTTTCTATTGTTACTTTACGTCGCGAGATTTTTTTAAGGTTCATATGCGATGTCCGCGTGTGGAATGTCTAATGATGCTTAGTTGAATAGACATCATGAATAAAATAAATACCATAGGACATTCTTATAGCTTAATTCACAAGAGCTGGCACGAATGGAACGAATGTTTGAATGAAAATATGCATGAGTGTGACAGATTAACCAATAAAATGGTGGCTCTTGACAGTTACGACTGTATACCAATACAGGTGTCACTCACACAATCAAAGTTTCGTTCATTTCATTCGTGCCAGCTTTCGTGAATCGACCTGTACACAGATCTACTATTGATTAAGTCCCACGGAAAAGTTGAATAAGGCTTGTGATGTTAGAGCTTAAACAAAAATATATAAAACTGTATTTATACCTAGAAAGTAACCAAGATTTCAATATAATAGTATAACATTTTTTCCAAGTAATTCGTTTTAATCCATGGGCAACCCTATAGCCGGTCGCGGCGCACGTGCGGCTTGTTTCTTTGTTAAAATTTTGTAGGCATTTAGAAAGGCGGCATTTCGTGAACATCAAAGCAGTGGGCCTTCTGTACTTGTACTATTATATATTCTGTGGTATAAGGTACAGTCAGCATTTTTATTTTTTATTAAAAAAAGTTTTTTAGTGTGCCCTTAGATAAGTGCCAGTACTACTTTTGGCGCCTTGTTTCATACCTACTGTTTATAAGTTACCTACAGAATTTCGTATACCTTGCCGTCTGTTGGGTTCTTGCGGCCGATTCCATACTTATATATATTGCGTATAAGACGCGCGTATCAATACAACTTTTGACAGCACGTTTGAGTGTATCTAATCTATTAAACCTTATTCAAAACCCATCATCTTTTGTTTATAGGTGGCAAGCTAATGAACAGTTCGAAGTACATGATATCGGAGGAGGTGATAAGCGAATACGCGCTGCGTATGAACCTGACCGTGACGCGGCTCAAGAAGGGCGACTTCGGCGAATACTCGTGCGCAGCGGCGAACGCGCTGGGCCGCGCTGAGGGCGTCATCACTCTCAAAGGTAAGTTACGACAACAAGCGTTAGTCTTTGACACTAATTATTGCACACTATATGCAGTAAAAGTTCCCTAGTTACGCATATCCTTCGCAATTACGAAGTAATTATTCAAGGTCGTATCAAAACAAAATGAAAAAAAAAAAATTGATTGGAACGACTATTATTCTTTTTAATATTAAATTCTATCAGTCAATTACTAGTGTGGTATAGTTACTCAATCATTATTTTGTCCAATTGAAATACCTAATATTAATAATATGATGTGGTGTTTTGACTTTTGCAGTGTAATTAAAAAATAAAATGATTGAGTTTTACAATTTTTCCTGTTGACATTAGTTTTTGGCACTCTCATTACCATGTGGGCAACTTATTTGATAATATGCTTTTCGGTCTGATGGTATTTAAGAATAATTCTGTGAAATATTCTTCAAGTTGGTTGTCGGTCCTGGTCCCTTATGAAAATCTTACCAAAAACATGAAATTAAACCTATGTATGTACAATTGTACTCTGTACAGTCTTTTTTTTTTGTCTATTTAGAGCTTGCGTCCGAGATTGTCAAAATTATGGGAAGGGTTTTGATTACACGCGGACGTCAATATGCTACGGCGTAGCTTGTAGAGCCCGTAGCTAGGGTGTGCAAACCGGTTAACCGGCTAACCGAAAAACCGGTTAACCGAGACTTTTTGGCCTCTGTTAAAAACCGGTTTTTATAGTCTCTAACCGGTTAATAACCGAAACTGTATTTATTTCTCAAAATTTGGAAAATTAGGCATTAAAAGGTTCAAAAATACGTAATTATTTAATGTTTTGTAATAATAAAGATTTATTCATTACTTTTCATTGACAACATTATTATCTGTAATGATTTTATTTTAAAAATTAGTCCCGAGTCTACTCAATTATACATTTTATACAATACAATAGAGTCCGGTTAGTATATTACGACTCCGCATAGACCTAACGTCCAACCTCTTACAACGACATAAGCACAGGTATTTATCTGGTTTTCGTATGTGATAGTATGAAAGTACATCCGTTTATTACGACTCCGATTTTAACGACCAGCCGCTTTTTACGACAAATTTTACACAGAATCCGTCCGTCAAGTCCGGTTGCAACGACGAGCGACAACGTTTTTAGTTTTACGGCCCCCTGTCTTGCCTACAACAAGTAGCAAGATTACATTGTGGCCACGTAACTTTTTGGAGTATTGCTTTTGAAATTTTAACAATTTGTTCGCCTCGGGTCTAATCTTATAAGCTAAATAGAACCCAATTTGTAAGTAAGGCTAGTTTATACGCAATCGAAAAATACATCGATTGCGTATAAACTAGCTTTACTTACAAATGATGAGCAAGCACGCATACTAATTAAAAAGGACTTTTCTAACTAAACAAGTCACAATAAAATAAGGTATTAATACTATGATGATAATAATACCCTGTAAATAAACCTATTGATTGGTATGTTTTAGTAATAGAAATGTAGATATTACTTTTAATTAAAAGAAATGAAATTTGTTTTGTACGACATCCGGTTAGTACGACGTAATATCAGCGGTCCCTTGAGCGTCGTTGTAACCGGAGTCTACCGTATATTTCAAACTATATTTTTTTAAAAGAAAGGTAAAATAGAGATCTTGGTTTTCTTACATCAATTGCTTGTATTACTAGGGGCTCTGGGAGTTATAGACCTTCGCGACGAATCACATTCAAACCACACAAGCCGTTTTTAGCAATTTCCGCATTTACCAAATTTCCAAAAACTGGATAAAAATGATCTTCATCGTGCAAGTAATACCTGCTACGATATCATCAACATCAGAATTCTTAAAGGTAATGGTAATTATTGCGTAATACGGCCATTTACTAAAAATCCTCAAAACCGGTTAATAACCGGTTAACCGGTTTTGAAGGAAAAGTCTCGGTTATTAACCGGTTTTTTAACTTAACCGGTTTTTGCATACCCTACCCGTAGCACATTTGAGCGCTACGACCGTAGCGTAGCCAAATGAGAGAACAATACAGAGTGAACTAATAATGTTGCTTAGTTTAACCACGAACGACTATGTGCAATTGCAATGTAATCCGACGTTTGATTTTAAAGTTAAATCCCGTCAAAATACGTTTAATACGTTTATATTAATTCAGTGCACCTCAGTAAGTACTGTGAATGGGTTACCCTCATCTGGCAGAATAATTTTAGTCCGAAACACACTTCGCATAACATGTTTCGCAGAAACACTTTCGGTCGAATGGTAATTTTGCAAAAAACTTAATTGGCATTATTACTACCACGCATAAGACACATTTGGCAGAATATTGTTTTACAGAACATTACTTTGGTCGACTTTGATTTAGCATAATTGTATGTTCTATAATAATCTTATAGCATAATATTACATTAGCAGAATTATTAATCGCTATTAATAAAGAAAAACTGCCCCAGAGCCTCCGTTAGGTACGACGACGAGCGAAGCGAGGAGGAGTGTTAGGTATCTTTCATCCCCAACACATCCAACTCGCTATCAGATAGCAAATTGCAACTTTATGCCGCCTAAATATTATGCACAAGTATTATGTGCAAATGTATTGTACGACTAGAAGACTATTATGCTCATCAACATTATGACAACAGACGATTCGGTATTACAAAAATCTGCGAAATGATTTGTGCCAAAACATATTCTGCGTAAGGTGTTTCTGCCAAACTTGACTTCTACCGAGAACTTCTACGAATCAAATATATGAGTAAAAAGTGTCTGCCAGATAATAGTGAATCACTGTGAATTTGGTATCAGCTGTATAAATCAAATTCTGAAACTCAGCCATTGGACTAACATCGGAGTGACAGTGGTGCCCGAATGTCTGCGAACTCTCGACAGATATTTATTTTTCTCATACTTTTTTCAATTTCGATGAGGGTTGCATAACGGTACTATACTTATACAGATACCGCTTGCTGTTAAGATATATATTTAAGGGTTTGTCCTTTACTGTATAGATGACCATGAGGAGTTAGGAGGCCATTGACAAACAATATTTAAATTTTAATGTAGGTACTAAGTTTCCGTGCTAATGTTGCAAATGTTTTTGGCGTTTTATTTCGACCTCATAAATCGAAATTATTTTCTTAGCCACATATAACATTTTGAAATGAAATGAAATGAAATGAAAATTATTTATTTGAAACAACAACATACTTTGTACAATTATTGCAGTTATGACCTTTATTTATGACTGTTATTTTAATCCTAACATTTTATAAACCAACATTAAACACATATTTTTTATTTTCAACAGAAACGCCGCAGCGCACAACCACAACAACTACGACAACAACGACGACGACAACGACAACGCCCGCGCCGACGACAACCACGAGCACGACGACGCGGCCGCCCAAGCGCCACCACAAGAACCAGAACGTCATCGTCGACGACCTGCGTCACGCCGACCTCGGCAACGCCATCAACACTTACAGCGCGTTCGCCCCGCCCAACAACTCGCACAACGAACACGCGCAGCGGACAGACAGGAAGAAAGCTCGCCCCTCCGGCCCTCCATACGTACTCTACAATGGACGCACCACGCGACTGAAGCCCTCGCTCGCGTTAGCCCTACTTATCAAACTATTTGTATAAATTTTACCTTAGTGATAAAATATGGCTGTTGAATTTTGTATTACATATTTTGAAGTTGTTAGAATGGTTGCCCATTAAAATCGTTGTTTAGACGTTATCGGTCAGGCTTAATGTTGAATGCCTTGACTGGAAATGAAGACAATAAATAATGAGAGGTCGAATTTTTGTTCCACCATAATTGCTATCTCCTGAACATTCAATTAATGATGATGATGTTCGCAGTTATAATGTATCATTTAAGACACCATATCAGTCAAACGTCAGTTTTTATACACGTTTGACATTTTATTTTGAGTAGTAGTTAATGTTTTTAATATAGAAAGTGATAATTTCGTAACTCGACAATATAAATCTGAAGTTTTAAAAATCTTATTTTAGACTACAAGTGCTGAATGTTATATTACTCGTTGTAATAAGTTAACCGTTAATATGATAATGTTTAGCGCTATTTTCATAATAATTATGACAATACGATTATGAATAAAGACAATAGCTGTAGAATAAGAATGTATAGAGACCAAGTTGTTTAAACGAACGTATAAATGCATGTATTGTATAGTCATAATGTAGTAACTACTCTATAATGTATGTAGTCGATTTTTGGGTTGAGCTATTCGTGAATGGATTAACGGATCGATATCGAACCACTTCGAGTATTTTTTGTAATATGATGTAGAATATGTACAATATTTATTAATAGGTATACGCATTAATACCATATGATAAAAAGTATCCACGGTTTGGTTCTACCATGTACTAAACGTGGACATTAAAGTTCTATAGAAATTATATTAGTTACCAAATTTTATTAAAGATATTTTTGTTTAGATAATAATAGAATTCATAAGATTTGTGTTATTCTTTAAGAAATATTAACGACTACCTATCTAAAATATCTGAAAGTAATCTTATAATAAATTTATGTCTTCCGGATAGTGTATTTAAAATATAAATTCGGCTCATTTAAATTTATACACCTAAGTTTAATAATCGTAGAAAGAGGAGTTCCTTTTGGACTTCTTATATTATGTAGAAATAATTAATGAGGATGAATTTATTGTAGAAATAGAAGGCGTGCGTGTACATGCACTTTTGATAAGGGAAAGCTAAATAAGCATAACGTCGATATTTACTACCAATAGAAAATATGTTATTATATTGCATTCGCGTAGTTATTATTATAAAGACGCCTCGACGGTGTTTTGTTTAATACAGAGATATCATTTTGGATACATCGAATCATGAATTAAAAAAGATTTAACGTATTAAAACTTTCAAGAATTTTTATACTACTAATAACTACGGTAACTACTGACCATTTGATTTTTTTTATACCAACAATAATTAAAAAAAAAAAGTTACCGTGTCGAAGACGGATTATTTTTAAGCATTTAGTAAAATGCTGTATTTGTCTGACTTATTGTCTGATGCTTTCGTCATTGAAATATGTAAAAAGTTTCATTACTTAAACTTCACTACAGGGCAGTCCAAATCTTAAAAATCAATAATGATATATGTATGTAGCAAACTTTTGTAAATTTCGAGTTTAGACTTTTCGTTTAGAAAAGATTTTAGTGACATTATCCAAAGTTTGTACACTCCAGCCGGCGTATCCTATGCGTATGCTTGCAATTTTATCACTTTTCTTCGTGGATAAAGCAAATAATCTGATAAAATTGAAAGCATAATAGCCCTGCAGCATTTGCCATTTATTTATTTATTTCATTTCAATTATGAAATTGTAACGACCAATTCGTAAGATTATTTTATTAATGCAAAGGTTTGAACCGCCCTATATGTCCAATACAACAAAACCGTAATGCTGTGTTCATTACATTACCTTACTCGTGCCGTGCCGTCATAATGTCGCTGCTGTATCTGTGAATATCCTTGATCAGAATAAGTGATGATACTGATGATGGACTGAAAATAATGTCATGTAACGTTGCACATCGGTCAAGTATGGTTTAATATAGGCAAATATTTATTAGATCTAGATACAATTGGAGTTGGACATTTCTGAGTCAAAAGTGACTAGTTGTTTGAAACAAGGTAATTTTTGACGAAGGCACGTCCGATCCATAGCGTATCTAAGAGAGCTAATATTTGACGTATATTGAAGTTATAATCGCACTGTTAGTCGTGGGAAAATAGAGACAGCGGCTGCAATACAACGTTGCAACGGTTATACTGCTGTCTAAAACGTTAGCTCCAATTATATTCTTGGCGTTAATTTTCATTAATGCAACATCGTCAACTGTCTCGTGGAATGTGGAAAATATATACTCATTGTAAAAAACTATCTACTTAGGACTTACTTATCTCATCTGACTTGATATCAAATGCATATCTTGCAAAATATTATATGATGATATTGATGAATCAAACAACTTTGACATTGATAATTTACTATACATTTTATTCAATACAATACGCTCTAATAATAAACAATAAAATATGTTTCGCTTATAAAGTAGTCGTAATGACAAAAATACCATTTAATTTTAATGACAATAAAGTTTGACAATCATTATTGTATTCGTAATTAATATACAAATATCATGTTAAACCAATGACATTATGAATGCGAATCTATTTATCAGTGTTAACTTTAAGATGTTGATATCATTTTATGACATTTTAAAATAAAAATATTCCTAATCGACGAGTGTTCATTAATCATTTCAAAATAAAAACCGAGCTATTTATAAACTAACACCCAAGTAATGGCTACAACTTGAAATGTGCAGGAACTTTAAATATATATGAGAAAAGTAGGTTGGCATACTACTTACTCCGTTGGCTCATTGCCCCAAAATGAGACTTGGTCTGAGATACAAGACAGCGACATTTTTCACGGTTCTTCAGGGTTAGCTCATGATTGCCGCGAGAGTATGTCGTCGCGAGATAGACTACCCGTCCTTATGTCATTAATACAGTTAGAAGAAGGCGTGTGATCTATCTCGCGGTGACATACTCTCGCGGCAATCATGTGCTAGGCCTACTGAGCTCCTCGCCAATTGTTGACCTGGAGTTCACACAGATCCTTCTCCACCATGTTTCTCTAACGATCAGATATCGCGTAGGTATATATGGGTGTCCGGCAAGCATGTCGTCTTCTTGTCGGCTTAAGTATGCACTTTTTACACTGATCAACGAAGTCTGTGAGGTTTATCGTACCCCATGATGATTCAGCTACAAATTCTTTAGTTTTACTGTTCCTAAGGACTGTCAAGCATCCCCCGGTCTTCGCTTGAGATCGTACCACATCTCGGACACTGGCGATCATTTATATGAAAAAGGCGCGTTCCTAGCACACAGTCCAAGCTCGTACAGGTGAACGTACGTGCACCATGATTGTATTGAGTGAGATATGACAAGTCGACTGGTCGCGTTTTTGACAGGCAGTAACTGTGAGGTAACCGAGAGGGGGTGGGCGGCACTTTCAGCGGGGAGCGGGAGTGGCCGTACTGTATGATAGTACTCTTCATTATACTGTGACCGTACAGACGATGTAAGTCATAAAAGTTTTCACACAATGCAACACACTATCGTAAATGCAGGTGAGTAAGTACATAACGGGTAATCATGGACAGTTTAAGAACGAAATTCGCCTGGTTTTGATATTTCACTGATAATGATAAATGTAAAAATTCTACCGCTAAGCGTGTAAAATCTTGTGTGTTAAATGTTCTATCCTTCTTTTACATTTTAAGCGTATTGCAGAACAGATACTGCTATTGGTTTCCTCATGGTTAACAAATTAAAACGAGGTATTTTTTCTCCAGTCATGGACGACAGTTCTCCAATGATGGATCCCCCATTATGGACAGTGAAATAGTCTTAAAATTTTACTTTAAAAGCCAATTGATACTCAATGAGTCAATTTGATATACCCCAAAATAAATTAGTTTTCACCACACCAACTGATAAAGGCTTACTTTGCTATTCGAAAACACATAGCAAAATTGCATTTTATCCACAAGAGTGCAAAGTTACATAACACATAACAATTACAATTACATACAAATTTTAACTTGATATCTTGAGCTGGCTGGTAGAAGTTACCTATAAATGATGATTTTGAATTATAAATATTGTTGTCTTCGGTTACCGCGATAGTTACTCATAGCTTATAGCTCGCGATAGTTATTATACGTGATTTTTTTTTAATGATTTGTGACTTCCGAGTCCAGTCCCCGCGAATGATACGGGCGGCTGAATTCAATGAATCTTTTTTTTCCGTATGCATAGATAATCTACATACGCGATGTGTATTATACGCGATTTAATCCGTTTCCATAGTTTTATTTTATAAATATAGAACAAATTGATAGATTTGATTTAGTTTGATGTTTTATAAATCAGTATTTTGTTCGTGTTGGTGTGGTAAAAAATTGTATGTTTCACTCGGCGGCAAAGTTTGTTTAACCTTCGTGCCTTGAAACCCTCGCAACGCTCAACTTTTTGAACCGCGAGCGTAGCGAGTATTGGAATCTTTCGCTTGCTCGGGCTTTAATATTGGCACGTGCGGTTAAACAACAACTTTGCCCCCTTGTAGAACAAATAACCATTGCGTTATTTTAACATAAGATTGTTTATTGTAAATTTTGGTTTCGCAAATTGTTCCTTGTCCATCATAGGAAGTATGCACCGTATGCAGTTTTCCGGTTCCGGTTATGGACACTCGCAAAATAAGACTATTTCTTTATATCTTTGGAGTAACAAACTAGTATGCTTTATACCTTATCTCAGTAAGTAAAATTCATTCAAGTTTACACCGAGTATTATTTATTTATTGTTTTATACACGAACTCAACGCTCTTAGCAACATTGCTAGAAACTAATTTTAGATACTTATTTTTAAGAATTTGTGTTTTTTTGTCCATAATGCCATCACCGTCCATTATAGGGTATTTTACGTAAAGCAAAAAAGAAACAATGGTCTACGAAGACTTAAAACCGATGTGCATTCTTTATGGCCGTTTACTTTAGGTATGTGTCAGGAGTGGTATTTAACTAGTACAAGTAGGTAGGTATACAGTAGACGCGTTTTTAATGTATGAACAATTTTGTCCGCGGCCTGCAAAACATTAGCACTTGCCATAAACACGCTTTGACGCGTTATTTGTATAAAAGATAGAAGCATCTCGGCTTTATAAAAAACGATAAACTAGGACGTTTTCATGATAATTTGTCAAAACTAGTTTATACCAAATTACTTGCGAATTCGAATATAGGCAGTTTAGTGAATTTTTTTTGAAACATAGTGAAAAAAATAAAGGCGTTCTCATTAAAACGAGTTTTTAATTAAAAGCTGAGATACTGTTTTATATGAAATTGGTACCTAGGTTAGAAATCAATGCCATTAAATTTAACTGTACCTAAGACAATTTTGATTTCAAATACCTACAAAAAATTTGTACGTATTTTTTTTGTACAATGATTAAAAATACAATATCAGGACGTTTCGTCGTCAGGATGTCACGTGATTGTTTAATTCTTAACTTGTAATAAACAAAACCTGATTCCTATCAGAAATATTAAATATTAAAATATTAATTACTAGATCGATATATGATCACTCTTGTCAGTGATCAGTACCATCAGTCAATTAAAGTTAAAAGTTTAAACTTTATACTATTATATGAATATTTATATGAATATTCCAAATTATAATTCTAGAAGTTTTTTTTCTGACCGCTTATTTCATACTCTTTCCTGGTTCTAATCCTATGTACAGAGGTTACGTTAAAAGCATTTAATATGTACGAGTACATAGGTTAAAAGCTTTTAACAGAACAAAGTTAAATGTATTGAATTGATGGTTATACTTAGTTCATAGGCTCATTATAAAAAAATTACCAACTCATAACTATCTTTATGACTTTTATAGTTTCGCAAAGTTTAACGGTCTCCATTAACCGACATTAACCCAACTAACTACGTAATTTTCCAGTCATTAGAAAAGCGACCCTAAAAATACCGCTATTTACATTAAACTGGTCAAAACAAAGGTCGAGACAAAGGGTTAAGAGTCGTCGGTACGTCATAATACCGCGGGACGCAAGACAAATCCGAGGTCGTGGCGTCGCGCGCCCGGAGGGAACAAAGATTGGATAAGTCAGGATAAATCAATTTATGTAATTTTTGAATGAACACCCGGAAAAACCGGACTCACACGTATAGCTACCATCAATTAAGAAACCTCACTAATAGTGATTTGCATCTAAAGACGACGACAAGACCCCTTTGGCAAAACACGACTTGGAGAATAAGTTGGGATAAGGCTAGAAAAAGGAGGAGACTTAACATTATTGGAAGTTGAAAGGTTCTTTTTGAATTTCATTTTACCTTCCATAAGCATATAAAAGATTTCGCTGACGATTTTTACAAGGGATCGATTGCAAGGAATGCACGAGAATTTAAGGAATACAGAGCAATAAAACTGCTGAACACCGCTCTTATCCGAAGCAAGCTCGAGGAAGCCAGCATTATTTGGAACCCATATGGAAGCTTGTGCTCATTGTCCGTGTGGTGACGGGTTAAGAATTTCACCACCCCCTTTCTTCCCGTGGGTGTCGTAGAAGGCGGCTGTGGGATATGGGTTAAATTGTGGCGTAGGCAAGAGGCTGGCAACCTGTCACTGCAATGTCACAGTTTCGTTTTCTTTCAACCCCTTATTTGCCAAGAGTGGCACTGAAACCTGAGTAGTTTCATGTGCTCTGCCTGTTGTAGAGCTGTGCAGCTGGTTCTAGTGGGCGAGAAATAACAATTCCATGTGTGGCCGGGTGAACAACCATTTATTTTATGTACTCACATCAACGTACAAATCAAGAAGGAATTCAAGAAGACATTTTTTATATTGTTACCAAACGTTTCCATAGCAACCGCTACATAGACAAAAATAAGGTTTAGAAATAGAAATAGAAATAATTTATTATGAATAACATAAGTGTACATTGGTTTTTCTTAAAGACTAAGAATTTTATAAGGGATGATTTATACAAATGCCTGAGCTAGGATAGTTCCTGTGTTTCAGGCAATAACAAGGACTTAATTGGTAAATTATTATTAATTATTCACTATAATAAAGCTAATTATTTTAATTATAAATAAACAAAAAACATATTACAGCAGGTTCTCAACTAGGTAATTAATTAATTTACAACCATAAGCAAAATTTCTGTATCATCGTACCTACGTCATACAATAAACATAGCTACATAGGTGTATATGAGTAATACGTGTTTTTCTTGTGTTAAGTAATTTAGCTTGATACACATTTTTACTAAAGTATAACATGCTATTTCCTATATTAGCAGAATTTTAATAAACAGGGTCAAAGTCAAATTTACGTAAATCATTTTCAAGTTTGTTTATGCTTCATTAGTGACAAATTGCATGCATTACGTGACTTAAGTATGTTAAAATAAGGTTCTGTAGAATTATTTAAATTGCTAAAATTGTCAGTGGGTTCCGGCAGAGCCAGAAATTTGTTTGAGAGCCGCGACATCATATACTTTAGACTCTAACACAGAAAATTGTCTAGGTGGAGCAAGATCATATTATACATAAGAAGGATAATCTAATGGGAATAAAACGTACTATGAAAATATGTTAAGAGGCGCTCCTAAGCGCCTTCATAGTCTACAGAATTTATGAATCTTTTCTCAGCCATTTGTCTCGCTGGGCAGTCGGGGTCGCCTGTTTGATGGTCGTTCGGTTTCTTGAAGTGCGAACAGGTTGCACACTTCGGAGGTTTGTCCTTTTTTGAACATTCTTTGAAAGTGTGACCCGCTTCCCCGCAATGTCCGCAGATGTTGCACTCCATTTTGCAGGTCTTTGCAGCATGATTGTAGAGCTGGCATTTGAAGCAACGTGTGACTAGGGTGAAATCTCTCACTGGGCACGACGACCAGTTCACAAAAATCCTGTCATTCTTAATTAGGGCCTTGCGGATCATTCCAGGAACCTCAATTATGTAATTACAGGACTCAGCATCCTTTTTCCCGGATTTGTGACTAAGTCTCGTAGCGGTCAAAAATTTCTCGAGCGTCCAGTCCTGTATCTTATCGTCCAAATTTTGTTTATAAATGCACTTCAGGACATCATTTTCATGCATCTCCGCGGGAACTCCAATTATGACAATTCTGGGCTTGCGTTTTAGTGGCTCGTCAACAGTGAGTCCAGAGGTAGTGAACTGTGATGATTGCTTCAGTTTTACAATGTCCTCTTTAGAATCAGTGCTTATCACTACACCGCCGTTTCTTACTTTGCGTAACCCTCTCACGTGCAGTTTCATTTCGTCGGGCCGAATAATCTTTTGAACGAGGGATTTTGTCTCCTCGCTCGACTTCAATTTGTCCACAGGGTATATTGCGACTGAGCTGATATTAGACGGTTGGACATACCTCGTTCCAGATTTCTTCAGGGCATCGGCAAATGAAACTGGTCCAGGGGCTGGTCGGCTGGATTCCTCAATCGTCCTCTGTAGGTCTTGGATGCGTTGCACTAGGTCAGTTTTTTCCTGGTGAGCTTGATGCGACTGATAAGCTTGGATCGCATGGGATTTTAGCGATTGGTACTCAATAGCCATTTGTGAGGCGTAATGAGTCACGTTGCGACAAAGAGTGCTTATTCTGAGCTTCTGGTCAATGTTAAGTTTACCTTCTGCTGCTGTTTGGCTAATGTCTTGCAAGTTTAGATCTATCTTTTTAAACCAAGCTTTGATGTCACTTGTAGCAATGACCTTCGGGGGCTCTTCATCCTGCTCCATGTTGGCGGGCGCGGGTGCGGGCGCGGGCGGGACGGGCTGCGGCATGGGCGTCGAGGGCGGGCTGCGGCGCGTTAGGCCACTCCGGTTAAAGGGACTATTCCCGTTTGACATTTCAAACACTTAGTTATCCTATGTCGACATTATACTACAGCCACGAAACGCGATAGCTGAGTAATGACCCAGATTACGCACGAAATGCAGAATTATGCACGCGAATAATTAAATATCTTAATTAACACGTCCGAACTCATTGACGTCTAGAGATGCAAATCTTAAGGGTTTAATTTCTGTTGGATCCTCCAACACTGCCTACCCCTTCATGGGACACAGGCGTGATTGTATGTATGTATGTATGTATGGAAGCTCATATGCGTTACTTTTGGAAAAAGCCCAAAAAACATTTCTTAGGTTTAAGTTTAAAAAGATAGGTCACTAGGTCTGCAATTCACTGTAGGTAAGACGCGGTGTTGTTCGCGGTTGTGTTTTGCGTAGTAATACGTATTACCCCTCATTGGTAGCACGATGAAAAGCTGCCGGCTTAGCACAACATACGCTCTCGCCCGCGAGACGTGAAGTCGCGCCACAGAATATATAATAGTACAAGGTCGCGCTTGATGTATGAACTCGCGCGCGAGAACGCAAGTTGTGCTAAACCGCCTGGTCAATCCTTTTGCGCTCCAAAAACTAAAGGCACAAGAAAGTGATTTGATCGCCAGTCTGTGGATGTATGCAGATCTGATAATGTGAAAACGCACTTCGGGTTGTCAAAAAACAAGTAATTACCGTATCTGTGGTAGCATACGCAAAGGGACATCAAACTGTGCCAACTCAATAAATAATTGCTCAGCTACGTGGCAATGAGAGCCAAACGAAGCCGCAATCGTCTGATTTTTATAGTTTCCAATCACAAGTATAGCACTATTTTCGCAGCCGAATGCCACGTCATTACAAAGTAGTATATAAGTCAATAGGAGGGAGCATTATCTCCCGCCGGGTGTTCCCGCCCGATCTGATTTTCCCTCACATCCTATTACTGTATTCGCAACACATTATTGAGTTTCCTTTTGTGTTGATACGGTTTCATAGCGGTTTAAATAGACACGAGGCTCAATTAAGTCAGTTATCTACGTTAGTAATTAAATTTAATTGATGTATTCCTTATAGAGTTTTCACAAATTTTAATTCTTAAATCAAAGTTTATTTTTGGATATTTTGGTGTTCTCTATTGTAATGCTGCGGCAGGAGGTCAATAAAATGTTTTACGAGACTATTTAAGTAGGTACAGTCAGCATCAATCAGTCAAAGGGGATGAAACAATGCACCAGAAATATCTAAACATTTTGAATAACTTTTCTAAAAATAGATAAATATGCACAGTTTGCGGTCAGAAATGATAAAGTAATTTTTATTTTGAAGCATTGTTTGATTCTGACCTTTTATGCTGTACATGACAAACATTGCTGAATCTGATTGTTTTAAAAGTGAATTAAGATTTAATTATAAGTTTGGAAAGTTTATTATTCTTGCAATGGGAATCTTTGACGTCCTCATGTGTCTATCGTCGTCAAGTAGAGCAGCGTGACAAAAGGACGAGAATATATCATTATTAATTTTAAGATTGTTATAAGTTATAAGATAAATGAATAATTATTAATTTCCGCTTAATAGTTAACAATAATTAGGGTAATTATAGCTATAACAAAATGGCTGTTCATTAAAAAATAAATACCCATAATTCCGTCACATTGGAGTATCCGGTATAATAACTCGACATTTTTCTAAATTACCCGAACACACCTTATCATGTTAAACTCATTTTTCTAAGACCTATACACGCATAGCGATAAATTTTCATATTGCACGAGAACGCAATATTACGAGGTACAGTAAGTGTGTAATATTTCATGTCTGCGGCCACGCGCCGCTGCCTACTTGATAATACAGTTATTCCGCGTACCTACTGAGATATTGTCTTCGGAACAACGTGATCATTCATAGGTACCAGGTTTATTAACTTTTTACTGCACTTTATTACTTACAATAATATTCGTACCTACTTATTCTACGGACTTGGTTATGTGCTTATCCGCTCTAGGGTTAGTAGTTATGTACCCTTCTTGAAATGTATATATATTTAGAATTTTAGATATTATACTTGTATATGATACACATCCTTCTATTATCCACAACACACGGTTCCTTGAATTTATTGGTTGGCTGACAATTTACATGTACGTAAGTGCTCATTTATTTTCCTGTTATAAAACACCTACACAATTTTATTTTTGTTACAATATATTTTTTAACCCCCGACGCAAAAACGAAGGGGTGTTATAAGTTTGACCTATCTGTCTGTGTGTATGTCTGTCTGTCTGTTTGTCTGTCTGTCTGTCTGTGTGTGTATCTGTCTGTGGCATCGTAGCTCTCGAACGGATGAACCGAATTTGATTTAGTTTTTTTTTGCCTGAAAGCTGCGTTAGTCGGGAGTGTTCTTAGCCATGTTTCATGAAAATCGGTCCACTAGGTCGCGGTCGGGGGTTTTTTCAAAATTTTAATTGTTATTTTATGCGCATGGTATCATCGTAATGTAGGATAAACGACCATATCGCTGCAATGCGCTTACCGCTACGTACTTACCGCATAAAATAATACAATGTAACATCAGTAATAAAGATCATTAAATTATCTGATGTATAGTTTGCGGCAAACGACCCTGCGTTTATCGTGAAAACAACCGCGCGTTATATTCAACAATTGTTATGAACTAGCTTGTGTCCATGACTTTGTCTCCATGGAAGTACCTATAGTGATGATACCGATGATGATTATCAACAACTAATTAACATGGCCTTCGTTTTTCAACTATTTTCAATACTCATCATATAGGGTTAGGTACCTAATAATATACATAGGAGTACATACAGAGGTAGTGCCTATCGGATTTATTTATAAGTTTAGTAGTATTAGAAAACCCTCTGGATACGTGTAACCAGTAGGAGTATCTCGTGAGATTTAGGTACCTATAAATGGTAGAACTAAGATGTTGAGAATACCATATTTATAATATGAATTTACATTTTTTTTTTACCTACCGATTATCTTTATGGAGACGTATTTTATGTGCGAGTACATCTGTAACAAGTTGAACAGATTTATCTGAAAGTAATTTTCAGAGCGCAGCTGGCACTGCGGTATGAGAGATTCAGCTGATCAATATTCTGGAAGTTGCTTCCAAGAACTGTGAAATATGTCAGTCTCTCACTCAATCCCAGGAGTTATTTATAACAGCGGTATTATAAAAGAGAACGCTTCCCAATTTTACGTTCGCCCATTTAAGAAGCTCTTAGCAATTTGATTGCGATCATGCGTCAAGGCACTTGTGACTTCTTGTTCCACGTTACACGGTTCTTTAACTTAAGTAAATAGATATTAGATGGTTTGGCATCGACTTTTATTTTTGTTTTTATTTAATAGAAAATATAATATATCTTTAAAAATCTGTAAGTCCGTTGTTTGTACTTCCTAGGCCCGGAATCAACAAATTAAATTGGATAAGAGAGAAAAAATACTGTTAAAAGAACACTGTAGATAATGTATCCATCCATCCATCCTTTTCAGGATTTGATATTTCGGACGGGACGTACATGCATGTAACACGAGCAAGAAACACATTTCACACTCTAAAATGATGACACTTTTTTTCAAGAAATAGTAAAAACGACGCTATCATGTTCATCTCTGTGGGCCTAGTGAAAAAGGGTATAACTCAAAATGACTCGGTGAAAAAGGGCACAAGTCCCGCCTTGGACTTGTGACCTTTTTCACCGAGTCAATTTGAGTTATACCCTTTTTCACTAGGCCCACAGATCTAGAATGTACGCCATGATCGTTACTGCCTCACGCTGTTTTGTTGTGAAATAGGTACTTAAACTGTAAATTACAACAATTAAAAACAAAACATTAAATATTAGACACAATTTATTATTTTTACGGTGGAATACAATTACGCACTACTTACACACTTATAAGACCCACCAGTGTTAAGTTACAGCGAGTTTTTGCAATTCTTAGTAAAATCCAATTTATCTACCCAAAACAGACTAGAAATTGAAGCTGAAAGTGGATGCAGCGCAAAGTTTGTGCCGCGGTTAGCAGCAGCGCAGCGACTGAAGTTGATGATAATTGACATCGAATCCGCTGCAAGTGATTAACTGCTAGTGCTGTGGCTGGATGATTAATGCACCCATGTATAAAGCAAAATCTAGCTTACAGTTACTGCGTTTTTGCACCTGTTTTGATTTTATAAATAAAGAAACAAAGTTCATCCTCACTTTCTCGACACGTGGCAAACCAAGAACAAACGGGCCTCCCGCTCGTTTTTGCCCAGAACGTGCAAGTTGTGGAATGAGCTTCCTTCTGAGGTGTTTCCTTTGCGCTATGACATGGGGTTCTTCAAGAAGCAGGTATTTAGGGTTCTCAAAGGTCGGCAACGCATAAGTGGCTCCCATGATGTTGCTTATGTCCATGGGCGGCGATGACTGCTTACCATCAGGCGGCTCGTCTGCTCGTTTGCTGCCTATTTCATAAAAAAAAAAAGTAGAATAATTCTTTTGAGCATTCACAAAACACAATCATAGTGCAATTAGCAGTAGTTTCAAACCCGATACATGGCATGCCTATTTACACTTATTAATAGCTGAGGCCAATACTGCAACAGCAATACAGCTGCAGTTGTTATCAGAATCTCACCTTTAAACGTCATGTTCAAGAACTTACACGAGATTTTATATTGCATAACGTAAAACAAATAACATAGGTAATAAAAAAAAACGAATACTTAAACTTACTTACAACTGTAACATACTCTTATCCTGCAGTCAAACTGTTAAACAGTTTTGCAGGGCCTGTGATAAATTGTAATATTTGTCGACTGTATAATAATTCAATAAATAAAATAAATAATAACTAATAAACAATACCTAAGTCCTGCGTGCGTAGCCGAATGCACAAACGCCCACGAAACGCTTACGCGACAGAGCCAGACTACCGTTCGCGGCGTTTCGTTTTCGTTTCGCGTCGTAGAAATACCATTCGGCTACGGCGCCTGGTAGGCAAGCATGGTCGCGCGATAAATATAACCTCAGGTCGTCCCTTTCGCACTATTTGTAAATGCGATAGGGACGGTGTTTTATCGTTTATCACGCGACCATGCTATCGGTTCTATTCGTATGGTTGGCGTTTCAAAGTTTAATTATATTTTAAATAATATCAAATTGTAGGTTAAATAGTTTGCTGTAGCTCTAAGGCACTCTAAGGCTCTAAGGCTCTGGCGGCAGCCTATACCGTGCAGTCCACATGGCTTATGACCGCGTTCAATGGAGACACGCTACTTGTGGTCGCGATCCTCAGCATTGAGGGAACGAGGAAGAAGAGAAGAAGGCACTCTAAATGGTTGCAATTAATTCTAAAATCATTGGAGACGAAACCAATTTTGTCATTTGATTCTTTTGTCATTTGGAACTCACGAACTACTACTTCCTATACAGAGTGGGGCCTGTAACAAAGGCGAAGAATTGAACTGTAGGCTATTCTCCTTATACTGATCAAAATTTGTTCGGCGACTTTTAAAAATAACTTGTATTTTGATTTTTATCACCCTTGAAAGTTTTTTCTAAGAGGTAATAATTCTGTTAAGTCTAAAGTGTGACCGACAACGTCAATGACAACAATAATGGCGTACATTGAAGCTAATATTTATTTTGTATGAAAAATTAAAAATTTAAAGACTTCATAATTTTTAAAAGTTACTGAACAAATGTTGATCAGTATAAGGAGAATAGCCTACAGTTCAATTCTTCGCCTTTGTTACAGGCCCCACTCTGTATACTCTTACTAACTATTTAGTGAATTCTAAGCCCAATATCTTGATTAATTGATGTATTAGTCTAACAATCTACCTGTTGCGCGCATGGCATTTCCCAAAGGGTTCAAAAATAATGTTCGTAGTATCTACTTATATTTAGGGAAAGAGAATGAATCAATGTCTTGTTAATTATTAATGTGAACAAAACACGTGCAAATACATTTACGTGAGCGTCTTCTGTTTCCAGAAAATCCTTTGCTTTTCATTAAATTTGAGTAAGTTATATATGTATAGGTAATATATTTTCACGAAATGTATATTAAACTACTTAGAGTGCTTTATTGAATTCCATTATTATCAGTGGTGCATTCCTGAGCTTAAATGAAATTAATTACTCAAAAGACATTGGTGTCATAAATTGTGCGTGTCTGTAATTTATTTTCATATATATGTAATTAGTATTTACATTAAATATGGCTACTTTTACTACTTACTACTTATAATTTGGTTTGGTATTATATTTTTATTAGTGAAGGCCTTCGTTTTAACTAGGGTAAAGTGCTTTCTTGTTTCTGGGTGTTCGACTTCACAGGTCGCAATTCCCCACATAATCCTGTAAAAGTTTTTGCCTACGTGCGGTAGTTAAAAATAATTTAACTCTTCGGCCCTTACACTGAAGTTAATAAAAACAAACAATACACTACATATACATAATATGTATATAACGATATTTGCCAGTCGCTTTTCGGTGAAGGAAAACATTGTGAAGCAACCGGACTATTTCCAATAAGGCACTTGCCCTTCGGGTTGGAAGGTCAGATGGAAGTCGCATTCGTAAAACTAGTGCCTATGCCAAATCTTGGGAATAGTTGTCAAAGCGGACCCCAGGCTCTACGCATAACCCAAGGAGGAGGATGATGATAATACTAACGTGAAGTCTGCGGTCAAATGTTGTTAGCGGCCAAGCGGCCTTTATACAGTGGATCAGTGTATTGTCAAAAGTCGTTAAGTCGACGAGTTTCGGTGTCGTATTCTCTCAATACAGAATTACGGTATGATAATAGAGCAAGTCGGTCACATGAATCACAGGGCTCTTCCCTAGCCAGTCTTTGTATTCAGTTTGGCGGATGACGATAACCTTAATGTAAGCGCCGTCACGGCTGGTGGTCCGAATTCCGAAGAAGGATCGCCTTTGTCGTGGCCCCTTCCACGCGCTCCATTCTTTTCTCTTTATACCGTTTCTCACTTGAGTAATTCGATGACAATAAACATTTATTGTGCTCGTCTATTTGACAGACGATGGAGAAATATCGAGTCAGTGGACTCGTTATATTAAACCGCGTGATTATTCGGTTGTGTGCATAGCACATTAACGAGCCCAGACATTGTTGGCGGTGATGGTATGATACGTCACTCTAGTGACGTGACCTTTGAAATAAGGATAAGAAAATAATCTCCCTGAAACCAAACGCGACTGGTAAAAATGTCTAAAAAGCCGACGGACGAAGTTAATAATGTAATTCCTGAGGGAGCACTCGCAACGGGAGACATCCGCATTCGTTTTTGTGCGTTTCGTTTTGCTACAGTGAAAGGATTTTACGACTTCCTCTTTTAATAATTAACTTTAAGCTAAGCTTTCCTTGCTTTAAATGAAAGTCGTGACTAATATCTTAATAATGCTAATGGCGGAATGTGATAAAATGTTGTAGATACACTGTATCTACAGTATATCTAGATATACAGTAAATAGGTAACAGAAACTTCATCAGTCAATGAAAGTTTTCTGGAGATTTTATCTAAGGACACAAAAATAAAATACTGGATGCGTAGCCGAATGGCACAAACCCTCACGAAACGCTCACGAAACAAAACTATCGCTCTATTGGCGCGACAGAGCCAGACTATACCTTTCGCGGTGTTTCGTTTTCGTTTCGCGTCGGAGGAATGCCATTCGGCTACGGCACCAGGACAGTTTACATAAATAATATTTAATTACACCGAGCTGTCCTTACTTACTAAGAGGTAGGTTTATTTAATGAAGTTTCCCACTGATTACCCAAAAGAGATTCAAGATTAATCTAAAGCCAAATAAATGTAAAACCACAATAAATTAGGCACAACCGTTCCAGTTAAATAGCCTCATTGAAAATATAGATTGCAGGCTGTCAACAAGATTCGGTCAGAATTATTTGTATAATATTTGTTCCTATATCAAAACTGTAAAGTATTATTTATTTATTTACGCAGCACAGTTCTATAAAACTATTAATCTAACGCTTCAAAAATCTATCCAGACAAGCCCGTTTTTACACCCTTATCGACAACAACAAATAAAAAAGTCACTTCATTTGTTCAAACATTAAAAGTACACACAGTATTAAATTTAATTTAATATGGGCTCGCTGAAAAACTATGCGCAAGTTCCCAAAAGCAGGCCAATCAACACAACGAGCCCCCGCCGGTCGTCAAAAGAGTTCGCTGCCGAGCGCCCACATTTGTATTCAGTTTGGCAGACTACGATAACTTTAATCCGGGTAAAGTGTCACCTTGAGTAGCTTACAGAAAAAGAACCTTTGTCTGGAGTGGGGTGCTGTGAACTTCTTATTTTTTCGTCAGGTTTTTCTCCATTGTCATGGGATAATGTAAAATCCAGCCACTAAAAGGCAGGATTTTACAGGATTGCGTTGAACCTAGGCTGCAGCCGTGAGCAGTGTCTCGACTTGATGGATTGTGATCGATTGCCTCGTTGATCAAATATAACATTTACTTTAGTCATTTAATCTTCCTTTACAACGGTTTGGTCAGAAAATTGAAATATTGGGTAGGTAAGAATGTTGCTTCCGTATCAAATTAAAAGTACAAAAGTATATCCTGAACTTAAGTAGGTAATGACATTTTATATTTACGTAATATATAATAAGTATCACATATCTAATCAAAACATATATTCCAGAATACCAATACGAATTTCAATGGAACGTAAATGATACCTACTGTTCCTTTATAAAAGTAGAAATGTACGTGACAAATCTTCTAGTTTCGAGTTCGGATTGAAAACTGCGATAGACTCCGACCAGACGTGCCTGGAATGGGTTATTAGATTCGTATTTAGGAATAGTGCACCGATTTTATACGTATTATATTGAGAATGTCACCAAAGTAGTTCTGGCCCGGGCCCTTGTGCTAGAACTGAGTCACGTAGGAATACACTCTATCTCACGTAGCGTCATCACATTTACAATTCGACCATCCTCATACATTTTAGAATCAGAACTATCACCGTATCAGATAAAATTGAGTACTTACTGATCAAATTATGTACTGACGACATTTATGCGTAGGTATAGAAATCTCTAACAAGAGTATGCTTCTCAGAAAGTAAAGTTAACTACTTTTAAACATGGATGTTTACTTTCAGAATAAATCCGCTATCAGCTACTACCGAGCAACTAGCTAAGTCACTTATCTACTTATATAGCATTAGGTAGCAAGTTAGCGTAAATGAAAAGGTTTTTTACGGAGTAAGTGTTCCACTGATGCGGGGCCGCCAAACACAGAAAACCTTTGAAAAAATGTAAGCTGATTTACCGTGGCTGGCCAGGGGCTCTCGTGACCGCTCGACCGGCAAATAAAGGCGACCAGACAAATGCTCGCAAATTGACTCGACGTTTTTCACCGTATTCTATAATTTTTACATAAACAGCCCTGTTTAGCAAGACCTTACCAGTATTTCTGTACTTTGCCTGCTGCTAATTAATTACCCGTCTTTATAAACTACGTGGTTAACGGGAATAACTTTTATTCGTAGCTTTACCTTTGATTCTTTTTTCTTTGGTTTTATTCTGGAATGATGTCTGCTAATTAAAATGACCATTCCTTTTTAGCCATACATAATAGATATTAAGGTTCTAAGCCCACGGGCCCATATAATATGCAAATTCTTACGAGTATATACATAGAAAACCTCCATGACTCAGGAAATATTTGTGAGTAACACAATTAAATGCCTTTACCGAGATTCGAATCCCGGACCATCGACTTAAGACAGGACTAGGCCAGCGGGCGTAGCCGAATGCACAAACGCTCACGAAACGAAACGCTCGTAGATATCTATCTCTATCGCTCTTGCATATTGTTGCGACAGAGCCAGACTGCCTTTAGCGGCGTTTCGTTTTCGTTTTGCGTCGTAGAAATGCCATTCGGCTACGGGGCCAGGTGCGTCAAGAAATATGCGCGGCGCATCGGATACTGTTGATGCTTTCATCAACGGCATCTTGTTCCTGAAGAAGATTGTGAACAGGGTGGCTAGCCGAATGGCACAATCGCTACGGGGCCAGGCCCCGTAGCCGAATGGCATTTCTCCGACGCCAAACGAAAGCGATACGCCGCTGGCTCTGTCGCGCCAATACGCAAGCGCGATAGAGATAGATATCTACTAGCGCTTCATTTCGTGAGCGTTTCGTGAGCGATTGTGCCATTCGGCTAGCCACCCTGGTTCGACTGCGCATATGCGACTTGAGCATTGTTGCATGGCCCAACATAAACAAAATGTTATGCAAAAGTATAAGTTTTTTTAGGTGTATAAATGGCGTATAAATTTGTGACTTACGTAATAATCTATAATTATGAACGTTTAATGTTTAATCAAAATTATTATTCTTTGTTTGGAATAAAATAATGAAAAATTCGATTCGATCAATGTGAATAGGTACTCAAAAGTCACAGTTATATACGAGTAGGCACTTGTGACATATTAAAGTCCTATTTGTACTATAATATATTCTGTGGTCCTATATAGTCCTATATAACTCATGTACCAATAATTATTGTAATGTATTGTTTTTATTATGACGTGTAAAATTATAGTTTTATCAATAAATATTGAATTGAATTGAATTGAATTGAATAGAAGAGCATAAAAAAAACAAAAATACTTCTTAATATAACGAGGAAAGATTTTAATGAAAGCCACTTGATTTTGGAGATTGAGGGTATTAAGTTACTACAACGGCCAAATAAAGCTAAGATTACAAGTTAACCTCATGTTAGTCCGAACCCCCAATGATAAAGCATCTTAGGAAAATCGAGCCCGAGGAGGGTACACTAATCCCTCTTTAGCAAAAACGCTTCGTTCCAAAAAGTGATGGGTGGCTCACGAGGGATGGATCTTCATTACCCCGCCGTGTTGTCAGTTAAGCCAAAGGGTCGAAGGATTACTTACCAGCTTAGAGTTTAACTTAAAAATTGTCTCCCTACGTCCCAGACATAATTTCCCGTCATACAATTGAAATTCAAAGAGGTGAACATTCTTACCGTTGCCTCTCAGTACATACTTGAGAATATTATGTATGCTAGGAAAAACATCCATGAATACAAGCTTAACAGTGATATCCATAACTATAACACTAGAAACAAACATAAACTTGCGGTGCCCTTCCACCGTCTCCGTAAGGTTAGTACGTCTTTCGTTGGGAACTGTACACGTTTTTATAACAAAATCCCCATTGATGTACTGAACTTGCCACTCGGCAAATTTAAGTCACATGTTAAGCGCTGTTTGCTAGGTAAAGCTTACTATACGGTAAATGATTTTATAAATGATAAAAATGCCTTTAAGCCAGTAGCTTGATTATGGTAGCAGAAGTTTGTAATACAACCGTACTAGTATCCAGTAAAAATGACACAGCGTAATTTTTCTCATGTGATTGTATTGTATCATTAGTTATGTTAGTAGGACGCTTAGAGACCTTATACACCTCTAAGATTTTTGTTTTCATTATATAGCGTAGTTATATAAAATTTATTTAAAGTATGATAGTACACTGACCCTTAGAGACCTTTACATCTCTAAGTCACGTTGAGCATGTAATTAGTTATGTATAGCTATACTAGGCATTGTTGCCCTCTTTAATGTCACCTACAAGCTTAATGTCGTGTTTCACTGTGTCGATTTTTCTTTTGTCAATTTGCTGTTAGCTTGAACATGTCATGCTCGCTTAAAAGTCTTTGCTTACGGTGGCGTGTTGATCGGGTCGCCACCTTCCCGAATGGAGGTTGAGGGAGGCGATGGCTGAGATACGCGTCATACTCGTGAACGGGTGCTGTTTGTGGAGACTGGTCTGTTCAAGCTTACCTGGGCCACATGTTTTGTTAGATTATTTAACTTTACTTTTGAGCGGATTGCGAGACACTACATTCGGTTCTTGTAAGAATTAAACTTAAGTAAGTAATGTCTTAAGGATGACACTAGAGACCATCACGTTGTCGTTTAATTTAGTTAATTTTAGCTTTTGGACACTTAGAGACTTTATACATCTCTGAGATTTTGATTATATTTTATTTTTAAATAGACTCCTTACTTTAATGACCTTGTTGTCGTTTGATTAAGTTAATGTTAGTTTTTTGGACACTTAGAGACCTTATACATCTCTGAGATTTTGATTATATTTTTAAACTTAATTTGTAACCTTGATTGGCCCTTATTTGTAAACTTGATTTGTTCTTTAATGATTGACAACTAGAGACTTGTACATCTCTTGAAATGTGTAATTTAGCTGTTCATTTTCTGTATTTTTTATTTTTTTTTGTATTATTTGACAAAGGTTTTTACTTTTAAATATTTTAATTTTATAAAATTTGACTCTTGGAGACGCTATACATCTCCATGGATTATTTGATTAAGTATAATATTTTTACTTGTAATATTCAGTCTTTTACAACTATTGAAGTATTATAGATTTCTTTTATCTTTGTATCTGTTTGCACTTTCTTTATGTATTGATTATAGTTAGTAATAATATGACATTTAGAGACTTTATACATCTCTAATTCTATATCAGTGTATAGCTACTTTGCTTATGATTAATATTTTTAGTTAATATTTCTATTAATTTCATTTGTTTAACTTTAATGAATACTCTGTAATGTTGACATGTAAAAGTGCCCCCGTGGCCTATTTGCTGAATAAATGATTTTGTATTTTGTATTTTGTAATTCAACCAACACATACACACACACACACACACTGGCACAGAGTTATGAGATATAATGTATGTTATAACTTCAACATAAATTACGGCGTTCAATACTTTGTCTATGGTGTAAGTTACATATATTTCACCCTCTCCAATGTTGGAGACGAGTTTCTTAAACTTTACGATATTATTTTTCTATACAATAGCGTCGTAAAAAGATTCATGGGAATACCTTTTACGTATTTACCTTTCAAAATTTATATTCCCAGTGGGTTCAAGCCCGAAACCGACCGCAATAATACACAATAGGCAATCGAATTATCATATCATTACGGGGTAAGTACTCGTACATAGATAAACAGAACTTCCAAGGGCGAGTAGGTGTTCAAGCTCTTATTTTTTATGGCTTTATAAAGAGGATAGATTTGTATTATACATTTATACCCCCTTATTCATAAACGTATATTAAAGTTATCAAACCGATAAAGTTCGTTTGTCCCTTTCCGACGTATTGGTGTGATAGAAAGGGACAATCGAACTTTATCAGTTTGATAACTTTAGTGTACGTTTATGAATAAGGGGGATAATGTTTAACCATCAATCGTCCAGGAATTGGAATGAACATTTTATATGTTTTACTTTAATTTTGAATAAAAGCTATATTCAAAAACTGATATTAAAACAGACAAATATATAGCCTAAATAGGTCTTTGTCGTTACTAGGAAAGTGCCCAAAAGGCTAGCGGCATTGCCCCACTGCATAGCAATGCCGATCCGCTTAACGAAATATTGGCCAGCAAATATGTGAAAGCGCCTTGTATATGCTTCTGCTGACCAGAGGGTTAAACAAAATGTACCTACGTTCGACATGAATCCATATTTTTCTTTAATATTTTTAAGTGCATAACTGAACAAAAAAAAGAGTTTACCTAACACAAGTACACACCTAGTAATGTTTTGCTGGTAGGAAATTACCGTTACTGTAGATTGAGTATTCTACGCGTTCACACCAAATTGATTTTTTGGAGCGACCCTCGAAAGGTTGACAGGCGAAATGTACCTAATCCATAATTCTAATTGCAAAACGCACTTACCCGAGAATTACCGGTTTAAAATACGGACACCTAAGCCTATACCATGAGTTTTTGACGATTCAGAACCTCGTCATGTGATAGGCTTAGAATAAATTTAAAAGTGGAAAATTACTGACTCGGGTGAGACTTGAACTCACGGTCTCTGGATAGGTACTTTGCCAACAGAGCCACCACGTTGCGTAAACGTTGCAGAAAAAATATGTAGTTTTTAGTTCTAGTGAGTAACATTTTCTCCATACAATTAATGCCATTTACCGTGAGGTTGTACTATCGACTAACATACCTATTCTAAAATTCTATTGCTTAATTTATGTCGTCCCAATATAAATGACTAGATATTACATTTCGGTTTAACCTTCTGTAACGTAAAGCAACACAATCGTTTTGTTTAATTCCTCCGATCGGATCTGGGTCCTCAGATAGATTACATTGTGATGGAAGATAACTTGATATATGGGCCTCCACCAGTATTATGCGGCCTGAGGTCCCCGCTGTCCAATAAATACTATATTCATGTTCATGATTGATGGTTGCGATATACTCTTTTAGCTATATGCTTTAGGTTTAATAAAATAACTCATAGTATCTTTATGAGGATACCTATTGATTTAGGTTTTAGTGCATATTCATTTCAATCATCATGCATGATATAACTCACAATGGTACCTAATATGTAGTTATGTAAATAACTAGCGTAATTTGTATGTACCAGCAAGTACCTATATTAGTAAAAAATCGGCCAAGAGTGAATCGAACTCGCTCACCGAAAGGTTCAGTACAAACTTATAATAGTATAAATTATTATCTCATGTGACTTATTTAACTCTAAAGACTTGACTAGAAATATATATGTATAAACAGTATTTTGTAGAACGCCAACTCTCGGCTAACTAACTAGCTAATTTGTGCGACCTGTATAGAATGTTGTTTTTTTAGGGATTCAACCGATTTAAACAGTTTTTATTTTATGTCAGAGAAGGTGTTTTACGAGCAATTTCTTATAAATTAAATGTGAACTATCACAACATAAACGTCCTTAAATCGAAAAATCTGACACGTTTTTTTTTACAATTCAAGAAAGTTTTCGAGATACAGAATATTATAATATTTTATATAAAATCATTATCATTTTTGTATAAAATTTTGCTAACTTTAAATATGTCAAAATATGAAGATAGATGGTTTCGAGTAAACCTACTGTTTAATAATTTTACTCGATTAATTAAAAGCTTAATACAACAGCCTGGATAATGGATATTACTAATATAATTAAAATCAATTTTATCAACAGTTACCCAGAAATTTCAAACACACAGGAAAATAAGCATCACATTTCAATAGCGACATTTCCGGCTCATTGTCAACCATTCTCATGCCTGTGTTGGCGTGTAATTGAATAAGACGATCGCTATCACCAGCCTTGACGAAAAGAATTTAATAAATGCGAAATAAAAGCCTTCCCAGTACATCTTTGCCATACGAACGACATATCACAAGCAGCGGGTCGGATTCAACGGTCGTTTTCGACCGTGCCAATAGTTTTTTATTTAAATAAAATTCCAATATTTTAAACGCTTACTGCTCAATGCGCCGACAGAGAGGATATTATTTCGCGCTCCGTGAACAGCACAGTCAAACTATTCCACGCGGCAGACGAACTTTTACGTAATTCGTAATAAAAATACGGTGTAGTTGCCAGTAAAATAAAACCGCCTTCAAAAATAAGCGCGTTACAAAACACGGAGAAACTAAAAAGCCAAAAATAATAAACCTTTCAATTCAGATTTCTTATCGTATTGCAATAAGCTAAACATCCAAATTATAAACAAATCAATTATTTTTGTAGTCGGTACCAGACCTGTTCGTCGCCTTGCTATTGCCTGTTTGACCCACCCAACCATACACAGGCTGGTACCGACTCCAAAAATAATTGAATTGTTTATAATTTGGATGTTTAGCTTATTGCAATACGATAAGAAATCTGAATTGAAAGGTTTATTATTTTTGGCTTTTTAGTTTCTCCGTGTTTTGTAACGCGCTTATTTTTGAAGGCGGTTTTATTTTTTGTTAAAAAGTTTATTTATTTGTTGATTTTTAGTGGTTCCTAGTGATATTATATGTATCAGTCCGAATACATGTACAGTAGTGAAAGAATTATCCTTTAACTCCTAACCATTGAGGAGTTGACCTTCCATCATCAGCTCAGTTGATTTTTAGTGGTTCCTAGTGATATTATATGTATCAGTCCGAATACATGTACAGTAGTGAAATAATTATCCTTAAACTCCTAACCATTGAGGAGTTGACCTTCCATCATCAGCTCAGCCACATAAAATTATTACCATCAGACGTAAATACTGGTGTACCTTTGAAAAATATACTAAAAACATTACATGTGCCTATAACATTTGAAGAGTTCCCTCGATTTCTCCAGGATCCCATCATCAGACCCTGACTTGGTGCCAATGGGACCATCTCGGGGTTATACCGGTTCGATCAAAAAAAAATTTTTGAAAATCGGTCCACGATTCTCGGAGATATCGAGTAACATACATACAAAAAAATAATAAAAAAAAAAAACATTCAGTCGAATTGAGAACCTCCTCCTTTTTTGAAGTCGGTTAAAAACGGTTCGATTGACGGGTAGTTGTTGAAAACAATAAATCCGAATAATCTGAATTGTGCGCTTATAATAAAATTGTTTTCGGCTTACATTATTGTTGCGTTGTGGTTTGTAAAGTACTCATCTCTTAAGAGCCTTTAGTCACAAAATACTACGCTTTTCCACGCGCTTAAGTATGCAATAAGTCAACGCTATTACAGTTTTAGTGCTGCACATTCAGATGGGCCCCTATGTAACAAAATGTATTAAAAGCGTGGAGAAGACATACCTACAAGATAAATTAGTTAACTCAATATTTATTATTTGGGCTTATTTTAAGAATCTTCATTCGCATACTCATTTATTTATATGTAATATTGTTACATGTTACACGTCACAATGGATTTACATAAAACGGAAAGGTACATTAATAGTTATTAGTTTTACAAGGGGGCAAAGTTGTTGTTTAACCGCACGTGCCAATATTGATCCTCGAGCATGCAAAAGATTTCAATATTGAACCGCGTGGAATCTTGAGCCTTGCGAGGGTTTCAAGACACGAAGGATTTGTCACAAAAATGATATAAAATATACAATATTCAAACGGCATCGCATTGTTACAGTCAATTTTTCAAATATGGACACGGCCTGACACAATGCCAGAAATACGTAGGTATACACTACCTTAATGTATCCTGTATAGTATACATATCTTTGGCACGTTATCCTTGACCATATTAATCACATGAAATGTGCCTACATTATGAAGTATTACGGATTAAAATGTTAAAAGATATTTACGGTCGACCAGGCGGCTTTTAACTCGATTTACAAATCAGTTAACTCTAGTGAAGTGCGAAGAAAAATATATGAAGTCGAGATTAAAGCGCTCGAGTTTTCTCCTGCACAATTTACTGTCACTCTGGTGCTTTATGAGATAGCAAATGTGTTTGACTCTTAGTGAAACTGGAAAATGGGTTTGATTTGATACAAGCTACCTATATTATTTATTTATTTATTTATTTAAACTTTATTGCACAGTAAAAATATACAGTTACAAAAGGCGGACTTAATGCTACATGGCATTCTCTACCAGTCAACCTTTAGGCCAAACAGAGAAGACCAAAAAAAGGTACGGGATATGTAAAGAACACTAAAGACTTGATTTTATTGGACTACGTTATAGAAAAAAAAAACTTATATAAATATATTTACCTATTTAAGACACTAATAACTATAATAAATACATATAAATTACATATTATAGATTTACATAAATATAACATATATACATACATATACATTTAAATATATGTATTTATATATATACCTGCTCTAAATATACTTAGTCTTGATACTTCTCAAAAAGATGTTTTCGCAGCTTGCGCTTGAATGTAAACTTAGATTCGGCTTGTCGTATATCAAGAGGCAAATCATTCCAGAGGCGTACGGCTTGCACTGTGAAAGAATTAGACATGGTATTGGAACGATGATGTGGGACAGCTAGAACAAGCTTACGAGCAGTGCGAAGTTCGCCACCTGGCCGAGCAGTAACAAATTTGAATTTAGACCGCAAGTAATCGGGTGCCGCTGGGTCGTATAAAATGGACAACAATGTGCATAAGGACCTAAGACTTCTGCGCTCACGAATGCGGAGGCAGTTGAGTTGTCGGCGAAAGGCGGACACATGGTCGTACTTGCGCAGGCCGAAAATGAACCTAATGCAATTGTTCAGAGCACGGTCCAGCTTGTCCAGAAGACCTTGCGACACATTCGTACAGCACACATCCCAGTAGTCAAAGATGGGTAAAACGAGAGCTTGAATAAGGAGAATTTTAGTTGACACAGGCAGAAAATTCTTAAACCTATACAGTGATCGCAAGGTGTACGTGATTCTTCGACACAGATCAGACACTTGGGGCTCCTAAGTCAGGCCACAGTCAAATATCAACCCCAGATTTTTAGCCTTAGTCGAAAATGGAATTACACTGTCTTCGTAGAGAATTGGTGCAACGAGCTCAAAATTGGTATTTAAGACCAGTCGCGGGTTCCCGATGATGATAGCCTGACACTTGGAAGGATTCACAGCTATTCCGAAGTCTTTAGACCAAGATGAGATGCGATTGAGATCCTCATTCAATTTCGCGATAGCCTCGTCGGCATCATCAAGCCGCGTTTGTGTGTAAAGTTGTAGGTCATCGGCATATAAATGGTATGAACACTGAAGTTTGGAAGTAATCATGTTAATAAAAACGGAAAACAAAAGAGGAGAGAGTATAGGCCCTGAGGGACGCCCGTAGTGAGGTCACACCAGTCGGAGAGCGACCGGTCAGCTCGGACAGCCTGGCTACGCCCCTGCAGGTAGGATGCAAACCAATCCGCTACTGACAACGAGACATTTAAGCGACTAAGGGCAGCAAGGAGGAGTTCATGATTTACTGCGTTAAATGCGTTCGTAAAGTCAATTAGGACCATGATAGTAACAAGTGAAGATTCCATGCCAAACCGAACATCTTCAACTACTTTTAATAGCGCGGTTGTGGTACTATGACCGGGACGAAAACCTGACTGTAACGGTGAGAGGAGATGTTTGGAAAAAATATGGGCGGATAACTGTTTATGTCAGCCTCGAGGACCTTCGAAAGGAACGGAAGTATGGAAATGGGACGGAATTCCTTAAGAAGAGTAGGAGTATACGTTTTTGGGAGGGGGATAACAAAGGCCTTGCGCCATGCCGACGGAAAGACACCCGAAAACATAGAGAAATTTACAATGTGAGTGATAATTGGTACAATACTATCTAAAATGTGTACTATCATGGCCCTACTTATCATGTCCGATCGCATTCGACTTCACCGAAATAATCACCTTACGTATCTCGTCGTCAGTAGCCGGAGTGAAAGAAAATTTGGTTTCAGATAGTGATAGCAAATTATTGATATGTGCTAAGCTAAAAGATTTTGAAGTCGGATCTAGGCTAGAAGTTTTAGAAAAATGAGCATTAAAATCATTTAAAGAAAGTGGTTCGAATTAGAACGGGAGCTACCCACACCAATTGATTTTAAAAACTTCCAAGTGTCGGCAGAAGAAGAAACATTGACATTATTGTGAATATACTTCCGTTTCGCAGATCGTACCATCATGTTGCAACGATTCCGAGCAGATTTGTAAGCGGTCGAATTTTCATCACACCGATGACTTTTAAACTTAATGAATGCTCGATCGCGTGTCGTCATTGCAATACGGACCGATCGAGTAATCCACGAAGCGGGCGGCCGCTTCAGTTTGACGTTACGAACGGGCGCGAGAGTGTCAAATAATTTTAAAACTGCCGCATTTAGTGCATCTACCGCGTCATCAACCGTTGGTGCTGTAAGTGTCGGTGTCCAGTCGATGTCACCGGCGTCACGTTGTAGTGCATCAGCATCGAGTAATATTACATGGATACCTTTTATTATGATGCAACTGTAGCCCCTTAAAAGCGCTGATGATGGCGTAGTGTAAAGAGCGTGCGACTTTCGATCCAGAGGTCGCGGGTTCGAACCCCGCTTCAACCCGCTAAGAAATTATAAATGTATATGTGTAAATGTGTATGTTACTGTATACGTGTGCGCGTGTGTGCATAACTTGCACGGATGTGAGGGGTTCGTACAGTCAAGTGGGAGCCCGATTTACACATAGATTGGTGTTTACTGAGATCCATGCATTTGTTACTTGCTAATTCCATTTAGTGGCGAATCGATGAACCCGCAAACGCTAATCAATGTGTGAACAATTTTATTCCTAATTTAAATGTCACACTTACCCTAGTCCAGTGTAAAGTGTACCTCTTTTACATCAAAATAATATATGTTAGAAAACAGGACGACACTACAATGTTGCCACTTTTAGGGTTCCGTACCTCAAAAAGGAAAAACGGAACCCTTATTCCTCACTCGTGCGTCTGTCTGTCCGTCTGTTACAGCCAATTTTCTCCGAAACTACTGAACCGATTAACTTGAAATTTGGCACGCATATGTAAACTTGTGACCCAAAGACGGACATGTAATTTAAATGAAGAAAATTTAATTATAGGGGTCTCTTTTGGGGGGTGAAAGTGAAAATTAAAAATCAAAGTTTCTAGAACTATATTGTTACATATCAAATGAAAGAGGTTTTTTATGAGTATTTCAAAAATATTTTTTAATCATTTTTAGTAAGGTAATTTTCAAGTTATTTAAGAAAATAGGCAAGAAATTACCATTCCCCCCCCCCTTATCTCCGAAACTACTAAGCGTAAAATTTTAAAAAAACTACATGAGATAGTTTTCAATCTATAGATTACAGGAAAACCTATAAGAAATATACAGTAAAGCGTAAGTCAGACTTAAAAGAAAAAAAACTCAAATTACAAATTTCACTCACTGCCGCTGCAAGGAGTTACCAAATCTCTTGAAATTGTGTGAGCGCGTTTGAATATCACATATAAACTCATTTCTGTTTCGTTTTGTTCAAAATATCGATTATTCGCAAAAATGACTTAAGTTCCTACTAAAAAGGAGGCGCTTAAGCCCTTCTTGTAGTGTACGAAACCCTTACAACGCGAGTACAACTCGCACTTGACGGTTTTTAATTTCTACAATTTATTATCGTACTGTATTTAAATGCTTGTGGATAGCTATACTTAATTGAGTATACATTTTACAGTTGTACGCGGTCCACAAATTAATTGATCCTTGTATTGAGAGTAACATTGTCAACATTGGTAAAATACCCCTTAAATACTTCGGGTTTCGAAATATTTTTAATTAATGTGTAGTATAGAGCCTATAGAGGTGACTAGCTACTTTTTAAGGGACTTAATACAAATATCCTTATTTAATTAAATCATCATTAAATTGTGCATAGACTATATCCGTTGGTAACTATGAGCTATAGTTTTTTCAATTTAACCTTTTCAAATAAATAACAAAGACGTCATTTCCAGTCCAGTTGTACAACAAAACTGGCAATAAATCCATGAAGTGATAATAGAACAGCGTTGACAGGACCCAACGCCGCGCCGTTTGTATGTTTTATAATGGTGACTGGACGGTGTTCGAGCCCGTTTCATGTCAATACACACACAGATATCGACTTTGGTTTACCATTTTTTTAGAGCGCCGTAGTCAACAATCCATTAATACTAGCAAGTAAAACTGTATCCTTAAATGACTACACTTATTTATTTAACCCATATGATTGTTTAAACTTCTGTCATGTACCTAGTAGCTATGAAGGTACATTGTACCTATATAAGGTGTTAAGTACAAGCTTTTATTTTACTTGCCTTGTTAAGTATGTTAGTGTGCGTCAAAACGTAGAAGCAAAATTTGACCCACTTCCCGGTTTCCGATTGAGCTGAAATTTTGCACACACACATATATAAATCACGTGACAATGTAATATTATGGTATAAATAAATAAATGAATATTATAGGACATTCTTACCGTGCGTGCCGTGTGAGCTTACCGTGGCCCTCAGCCAATCTGTGTAAGAATGTCCTATAATATTTATTTATTTATTTATTTTATTTTATTTTATTCTTACACAGATTGACTGAGGCCCACGGTAAGCTCAGGAAGGCTTGTGTTGTGGGTGCTCAGACAACGATACATATAATATATAAATACTTACCCCAAACCCCACATACCCCAAAAAGCACAGAAAACCCTACTTTACACATGTTAGCAACGACCGTCCCCACCCCGTCCGGGACCAGTCTGAAAACCAGCGCAGAGCCATTGGCGCTGCACACGCTGAGACTGGGACCCTTTGCCTCATCAAATATACTTGTATAGGTTAACAATAGTTCTTACGTTAAGTTAATAAGTTTAAGTTTGTTTTGTTTGTTATCTTACTTTGTTTGTTATTCTTTCCTTTAAACTGTATAATGTAATGTTTTGTATACTTAGTATTAAGATGTGGCAATAAAGATTATTTTATTTTTTATATCATGTATTACTTGGTATCATGGAGCTGATCTGATGATGGAGCAGAAAGGTGGTCATAGGAACTCTGTCATGAAACGTCGTATCCGCATCGAGTAAGGGGCTTTTTTAGAAACGTCTCGAAGAGCAGTAGATGACTGTTGAAAGAAAGGTACAGTCGGTGATAAAAGCTTGTGCCAAAAATGAAATTTTTGCAAAAAACTTATTTATATATCAGGACATACATATCAACTTTTCCATTTATAACACCAACCCTGATATTACAAAAAAAATACCTCTCATATAAAAAACAAGTCCAGACAGCCAACATGTAGACCAAGACAGACATTGTTTTCGCGATTCTGAGGTTAGTTTCTTGGTACAAAATATTGAGCAAGTATTACCTGAATATTTTGCTCTTAAAATCAATGAAGGTAACTAAAAAATTGTAAACACCCTGTATTTAACCGGTTTGATCGAATGAATGCCTGTTAGAATCTTTATATCGTGACACTATCAAATCCAACCGATTTTTCACGAGGAGGGTTCAATAGTATAAAACAGTCACGTATTTCTTAGTGTCAGTGGCTGAGTGAGGGCTGCTATCTAAACAATATCAGAGTTGCTGAGTCAAAGAATGTCCTTATTCAATATCTAAGTACTTATTCAATTCCAAAAAGGGTTTATGGGTGTATAATTTTACTATACCTATTCATTAGGTACCTAATCTTTCTTTGATGACCCGATGATTTTATCAGACGCCGGAGGCTTTATATACTACCAAATTTATCGTCATTATGAAAAATCAAAACAAAATTTTGCTGTATTGTAGTTTAATTAAATAATGCCAATAATGCAAATTACTAGATAGACAGTAATTTGCATTATTGGCATTATTTAATTAAACTTTTTAGGAACGTTTTTAGGAACTACATATCGTATTTCAAACATTTGTGAGGCACGTGCGAAGCCAAAGCCAACGTTGCGGCTCTTTCGACAAAGTAATGATAGGTAAAGGGTCCATAGAGGATTAGTGGAGGAGTAGGATTACCTATTAGCGTTAATATAATAATGAAACTTCGAATTAAACATAAATATCACTAGCTCCTCTAATACTTATACAGAGTGGGGCCTGTAACAAAGGCGAAGAATTGAACTGTAGGCTATTCTCCTTATACTGATCAACATTTGTTCAGTGACTTTTAAAAATTATGAAGTCTTTAAATTTTTAATTTTTCATACAAAATAAATATTAGCTTCAATGTAAGGTGACGGACCCAATCATGGACAGTTTAAGAAAAAAATTCGCCTGTTTTTGATATTTCACTGATAAATGTAAAAATTCTACGGCTAAGCGTGTTAAATCTTGAATGTCCTATCCTTCTTTTATATTTCAAGCGTATTGCAGAATAGTTACTCTTATTGGTTTCTTCATAGTTAACAAATTAAAACTAGGTGTTTTTTCTCCAATTATGGACGGCAGTTATCCAGTAATGGATCCCCCATTATGGACAGTGAAATAAGTTTAAAATTTTACTTTGAAAGCCAACTGATACGCAATGAGTCAATTTTATACACCATAAATACAATTAGTTTGGGTTATTTTAACATAGGATTGTTTCTTGTAAATTTTGGTTTTGTAAATTGTTCCTTGTCCATCATAGGAGGTACGTAGTTTTTCGGGTCCAGTAATGGACACTTGCAAAATAACGTCATTTCTTTATATCTTTGGAGCAACAAACTAGTATGTTTTATACCTTATCTCATGCTTAATGCAGTAAGTAAAACGCATTCAAGATTACACCATGCGTTATTTTTTTATTATTTTATACATGAACTCAACTCTCTTAGCAACATTACTAAGAATTCGTCTTGATATTTTTTTCAGTAAACTGGTGAATTTTATCTTGTCGCCAAATCCTTCAGAAATAACCGAATTAATTGAAACTTTAAAATGAAACAGCTCTATAACTCTAGTTTATGGTACATAGCCGTCAGTTTTTAGAAACTTATTTTAGATACTTATTTTTAAGGATTTGTGTTTTTTTGTCCATAATGGCATCACCGTCCATTATGGGGTATTTTACCTTACGCCATTATTGTTGTCATTGACGTTGTCTGTCACACTTTAGACTTAACATAATTCGCAATACATTACCTCTTAGAAAACACTTTCAAGGGTGATAAAAATCAAAATACAAGTTATTTTTAAAAGTCGCCGAACAAATGTTGATCAGTATAAGGAGAATAGCCTAGAGTTCAATTCTTCGCCTTTGTTACAGGCCCCACTCTGTATATGGCGACAGTTTGGATGCGCTTATTAAAAATTCAAGCATGAAACCTACGATAAAATGTATGTGCATTGAATACTATTAGGCGTGTTACTTACTCTTTTTATTTGTTCCACTAAGTTAAATAAGAACGCTTTCTAAAAGAAGTTAGCATTAAACCGAGTCCGATAAATTCGAAACAATTTTCATCGTCTAGGAATTCTACGGCTTTATTTTCTTATTGCATGAAGAATGTAATTGATTTTAATTTCGCTGGCACTACTTTGAAACGCAACCAAGCGTTAATGAAAAATAATTTTCCTGGCTCCGTAATTTCAGAGTGCGCTACTAACCTAGGAGGGAGTAATGTTAGCAGATAATGTACCTCTTTAAAAATTCTCTTTAAGGGTGACGTTGACTCAAACCTAGATGGCGCTACCATTTTATTTTTAAATAACGAGTGCCTTATTAAACTAAGACACCAAAGGAATTGAAATCTTTACATGTATTCTATAATAATATTACGACTTTATGCAGTAATTTATTTACGCGAGCATGCGTTTTGTTTGTATGAAGTTATTGACAGTTCATTAGAGATATTGAGTCAGGCTTTTATGAATCAATCTGGATAGTAATTGACCCATTATTCCCATGAAACGGGAACGGTACTACATTACGTTACTGGACTACGTTTACTGAATTATGAAATGAATCTGCATATTCTACAAATGCAACAGTAGGAATGTGAATTATAATATTGTTATGTACTTACATTACATAAACCCATATGTAAATATAGATCTGATCACGTGAAAGAAAAAATAAATGTAATTATCAATATAAGTACTTATAATAAAATATTATTATCAGCGGATGGTAGAATATTTTTTCTACTTTTTGACATATGACATAATTATGACACATGAAAAAAGTGAACGCAGTTGTCAGCTGTGTCATCGTCGTCATCGAGTACACAGTTTTTATTTAATCTGAAAATTACGTGAAAAGGTAGCTTCTTTTAGTGTCTCTGGCTTGGCAATGAGATAGTATCTCAGAAATCTGTTTTCGACTCGAACCATGCCGTAATTTGGATGATTTGCCAGATAAAAACGACAAGTTAATGAAATACAGTTACTTAGTAGGTACCTAGTCGTAGCAGGGCAGCAAATCTATGAAATATAGATAGACAATGAAAGGATTGTTCCGACGTTGAATAGACTAGGTAACGAAGTATTTTTGTTTCACTTCATATTTTGGAGTGGGCATTGAAGTTCGCAAGCAAAAAAAACATTGTATAAGTATTTATAGGTATTGTGCAATATTTATCAATCTGTGCCATACGTTCTGTTCAAATAGTTAGTATTTTAAGAGCCACGAATGCCTGACATTTATTTTAAATCAATTATACATTATTTTAAATAAATGTCAGGCATTCGTGGTCTAATAAAGTAAGTTTGCAGCAGAACAGTGTTTACTTGAACAAATGTTTTGAGTAAATCTTTAGCATCAATTTCCATTAGCTTATATTTATTCGGAAATAAATTTTATGAAACACTATCCCTCGTACCGACGTGTTCAGTTTAGGGCAGATTGATGAGTCGGCTTGACATCGTCATTAGGTTCGGGCCAAAGCCGCCGTTTTTCCCTCGACCGCCGAGATAATTGGACCGAATGTTTTCCTCCGCTCTCTCTAATGACTGGCAGTTCTGTTTACGAACGGGACACGCTGCCTTTTATTGAGTCTTTTGCCGGCGATCGCTTTCAAACCTGGAACGGTTTACGTTAAAGGAATATCTAGTCCGAAACAAAAAGTTACTTCTTTACTTAGTGCAATTAGGCAAGTACGAGTAATTTCCCCAAACAAAATTAACACTAGTGTTTATCCAAAAATAAGTAATTATGTACGACATGTACCTACGTTCAATGTCTTTTATCATGTCAGATATTTTTAAACGGCGATAACAACTACGCTGCAACAATACCGCCGCAGTCATGCTAGTGCAGTCTGAATTACGAGTATAAAATAACTAATTTTAACAAAGCGACATCAAAATGCAAGGCTGATTAAATAAGACCCATTTAAAATCCTTGTTGTCCAGATTTCATAAAAAGCCTTAATATTTTTTCAACTGATCGAATTTAGCGTCGAGTCACGTCGAGGACGGATGTGCGGCGGGTTTGGCCGCTGAGTTTGGCCGCTGCGGTAGATTGATCACCGACTCGAGATCTTTTCAGATACATGCAACCTAAAATGTCCCTATTTATTTTCGCACGAATGGCCACCACATATTTTTTATGGTTCTAAATAACGCTATCGGTAGTTAATACTATGTAATACCTAACACAGAGACAGGCGTAACACTGATATTTGTTAATAAAAGAGCTTTTTCGGCATAGATGGTGCATTTTGCCCGCACTACTGCGAGAAGTGGTTCATTTCTTGTCAGGTCGAAGCTTTGGAGAGCTATCTGGGTGGCTAGCCGAATGGCACTAACGCTCACGAAACGCTCACGAAACGAAACGCTAGTATATATCTATCCCTGTCGCTCTTGCGTATTGGCGCGACAGAGCCGGACTACGTTTCGTTTTCGTTTGGCGTCGGAGAAATGCCATTCGGCTACGGGGCCTGTACTGAAAAACGTCGTATGATACACGTGCCCAAAGGAAATTCGAATCTCGTGTCGATTATAATGTCGCTTTATTAATTTAACGTAGGCAGGTTACCTATTAACCTGAGTTATTAGATACTTGTATTTAATGGGACTTAAGGATTTTACATTTTTATTAAACAGATATGACAGGTCTGTAAAAAATACAAGTTATTTATTCATATAAGGTCGGATATGAATAAAGAACTTGTATTTATATATGGATATCCAAAAAAAGTTAAATAACTTGTTTCTTACCCTGGTATGATTTTATTTAGAAAAATATAATAAGAACCTATTGAAATTACAAAAACTCTATGAACCCAATGACTTCTGAAAAAATATCAACGTCTGACATATGGATATGACATGGTAAATCCTATAGGAGCGCACAATTGCACAGTGGCATCGCTGGCGGCCGGACTGTCAGGAACGTTTTCAAAGAATTATTTTCGCATGACAGCATTGGCAGCGCGGGCAAAAATGTTACAAAATGCCGCAAATTTCCATGATCCCGCTCGTTTTTTTTAGCGACGTTTCTATTTGTCTACTGCACATATATTGAATATGCAATTTTTTTTTTAAATTTATTTACTTTTATTCCAACTAAAATACTCTATTATATCGCAGACTAGATGTGCAATCTTTACAACCTTTGCTCGCACTTCACGCTAGCAGTTCCAAACTCTATAAAATATTCTCGGAAGTGGTACTTATCGTTGGCAAAGAAGTTAAGTGGGCACCAAGTCACGTTGTTGCCAGTGTGATCCCCATTCGACCGCACATAAGGGCGACGGAGCTGTCTATGACATTATTAAACTCCGGCGCATCTTTGCCCGACTGGCGCTAAAAAACTACGTGACCGCGGTGCACAATCAAATTTGCTCTGAAAAATCGCTTGTCCCCAAATTCAGGAGAAATCCTGGGCGAATCGAGGTAAATAAAGGCGAAAATCGCGTACGCTACTTTAGAGAGTGTCCCGAATAAATTATCTTGATAGAAACTTTTAGTTTGAGAGGTATACTGTGCGCGCGCAGTCACTCGCTTTTGAGGATTCTATAAAAATTTAAAGCTTCTTTCATTTGAAGGAAAGACAGTAACATGTTCACTTGAGCGACCAGCCGGCGTATCATGCTGCCAATTTTATCACTTATCCACGTGGATAAGACATCTGTCACTCTCACACTGACATACTTGATAAAGCGTGACGGATGCTTTATCCACGTGGATAAGTGATAAAATTAGCAGCATGATACGCCGGCAGTTTTAAAGTTTGAAGATTCATTGGTAATAACGTACACATTGCAATGATTGTACTTCACACAAACATGATGTGAAATTTTATCCTTCATAATATTATTATTATCATTTAAGTTCTATTGTCTATGTTACTTTTCAGTTTCTTCATTGTATTTACTTGACGACTATTTATATAGATCAAGAGCCCAGGCCCACCAGACCTTCCTCAAATTCTCAAGGATGAAACTTTGGGACAATGTAGAGTTCACATCGGCGTTTAATGTGTGCATATTTTCTAGTTCGGCCCATCGGCCAATTTTTTGCTATCAAGTGATGAAGGTGAAAAAAAAAGTGCTTACCTACTTTCCTTAAATTCTCAAGGCTGATTTTTATATATGTGTTAGAGCACGTTGTTAGAAATTGGTTATCATCAATGCCAGACCGTTTCCGCCGGCCATCACTTTTACCAGACGCGACAAAGTTGGCAAAAAACGACTCTAACTTACCTCATTTTCTCAAGCCTGATTTTGATATATGATACGCAGGGACCTGTAACTAGACCGTTTGTAAGCAGCCAGACCAATCGGATGGACCCAACCATCCGCCAGACCGACTTAAAGTTTCGATATGATTAGTAGAATTGAAATATTCCGGGTCTATAAAAGCTAAAAACTTGAATTTTCTACATTAAGCTACGTGTATATTGTATATTTGACGTAATAAGCGACTTTCAAAAATTTTACTTCTAAGGAAATAAAAAAATGAAAGTTTATATGTGGTGCAAGATTAATTTTAAGCTATGAATTTTATTTACACTGCGTAAGTACATGTGTATTTTATTATAAATATAACTTTTACCAGACGCGACAAAGTTGGCAAAAAACGACTCTAACTTACCTCATTTTCTCAAGCCTGATTTTGATATAATATGATACGCAGGGACCTGTAACTAGACCGTTTGTAAGCAGCCAGACCAATCGGATGGACCCAACCATCCGCCAGACCGACTTAAAGTTTCGATATGAGCATTAGTAGAATTGAAATATTCCGGGTCTATAAAAGCTAAAAACTTGAATTTTCTAAAAACTTGAATTTGCTACGTGTATATTGTACCTATACTTGACGTAATAAGCGACTTTAAAAAATTTTACTTCTAAGGAAATAAAAAAATGAAAGTTTATATGTGGTGCAAGACTAATTTTAAGCTATGAATTTTATTTACACTGCGTATCTACATGTGTATTTTAATATAAATAAAAGAAGAAAAGTAAATTAAACTTTTTTTTCGGTCGTCGAACAAGGTGGTTTAAAATTAGTTTTAAGATCGATCCTTTTTAATTTGTGGGCGAGGGACCTCACACTATGTATAAATATGGCATATACTAATTATTACAATATAAGATAGAATAATAATCTACATCGATTATGATTATACATTAGTACAGATAGTGGACAAAAAAACTTAAACTATAACTTATATAAAAATAAATATACCTAAAAACTACCCTCCAGGCCCTGGCCCCTCGGCAGGGTGCCCATCACGCAAGCAGCATTCCCGCGCTGTATTGCAATAGCAATTCTTTGCGCGAGAAAGCTGCCGGCGCGAGGGTCACCTGTTGCCTCCCTTAACCGTTTCCCCAAATCCCTTACAAACCCACGCGCTCCCTTACCCCACGGTCCGAGTGTCTCGACGCCAAACGCTACGAACTCGTAGTTGGCGCCGAGACAGCTGTATTTGTTGACCTTAAACCGCTCCCGGGCGTCAGCTGCCGCCCCACCCTTTTTGCTGGTCACTTGGATGTAGGACGCAGCCAACGTGTCGGCGCAGGTAGCGTCCCACACCAGCGCGCGGCCCTTTCGCCAAGGGATTAACGACATCCCGTCCGGGCGCTTGCCATCGTCCCGTACGATCTGGGGCTCCAGAGCTGCGGGGACGTTGGCGCTGACGAGAGCCCTTCTGAGGATGTCGTTGAGGGCGGCATGGCGAGAAAGGCGGCCCGCGCCCGAGGAGCAGGAGAGGCATCTACATCGAATATATTACAATTTATTTTATACTTTTTTACAAAAGCATAATCGATGAATAATGCAAGAAAAGTTGTTGAACGTTCATTTTGAATATTCATCCCCTACACGGGTTATAATAGAGACTTATTACGTCAAGTATACAATATACACGTAGCTTAATGTAGAAAATTCAAGTTTTTAGCTTTTATAGACCCGGAATATTTCAATTCTACTAATGCTCATATCGAAACTTTAAGTCGGTCTGGCGGATGGTTGGGTCCATCCGATTGGTCTGGCTGCTTACAAACGGTCTGGTTATAGGTCCCTGCGTATCATATACCAAAATCAAGCTTGAGAAAATGAGGTAAGTTAGAGTCGTTTTTTGCCAACTTTGTCGCGTCTGGTAAAAGTTATATTTATAATAAAATACACATGTACTTACGCAGTGTAAATAAAACTCATAGCTTAAAATTAATCTTGCACCACATATAAACTTTCATTTTTTTATTTCCTTAGAAGTAAAATTTTTGAAAGTCACTTATTACGTCAAGTATACAATATACACGTAGCTTAATGTAGAAAATTCAAGTTTTTAGCTTTTATAGACCCGGAATATTTCAATTTTACTAATGCTCATATCGAAACTTTAAGTCGGTCTGGCGGATGGTTGGGTCCATCCGATTGGTCTGGCTGCTTACAAACGGTCTAGTTATAGGTCCCTGCGTATCATATATCAAAATCAGGCTTGAGAAAATGAGGTAAGTTAGAGTCGTTTTTTGCCAACTTTGTCGCGTCTGGTAAAAGTGATGGCCGGCGGAAACGGTCTGGCATTGATGATAACCAATTTCTAACAACGTGCTCTAACACATATATAAAAATCAGCCTTGAGAATTTAAGGAAAGTAAGCACTTTTTTTTTCACCTTCATCACTTGATAGCAAAAAATTGGCCGATGGGCCGAACTAGAAAATATGCACACATTAACCGCCGATATGAACTCTACATTGTCCCAAAGTTTCATCCTTGAGAATTTGAGGAAGGTCTGGCGGGCCTGGGCTCTGGGTCTAATACAGGTACATAGGCCAAAATATGGAGCCATGTCTGTTTCACAACTTAGAAAAAAAAAAGATATGTATAGATAAATTAGTAATACCGACGGCAATTTTTTATTATAAAAAACTTTAAAAAAAACCGCCTTCAAAAATAAGCGCATTACAAAAACACGGAGAAACTAAAAAGCAAAAAATAATTTATAATTAGGTTTACCTTTGAATTCAGATTTATTATCGGATTGCAATAATCTAAACATCCAAATTATAACCAAATCAATTATTTTTGTAGTCGGTACCAGCCTTGTTCCTCGTCTTGCTATTGCCTGTTACAAAAAAAAATTGATTTGATAAAGATAAAGATAAAAAGATAAAAGACATTTATTCATGACGCTCACAAACACGTACGTACATGTACACACAAGAATAGGACAAAAAACAGAGAACAGAACATTAAGTAAGTGCGCATCACGAAATGGACCCAACTCAGCATAATGCTAGCTGGAAGCCAGCGCTGGTCTTCCGTAGGGCCCATTCGGTGATGCCACGACAGATAACAAACACACAACAATAAAAAGAAAAAGAAAATGAAGAAAAGAGACAGAAAAAATAAAACTATTTACATAAAAAAACCAAGAATACACATAAATCACAAAAAACGGGAAAAAAAGGAAAACATAACAGAACACAAATTTTAATAAAACATTATCAACTACATTACATTGAACGCGACCACATCAGCTGTCAGCCCAGCCTGCCGCATCTAGCGCCACCCAGCCCGGTGGCAACAAACGTAACTAACGTGTTATTGGTGCAATTCGCAGCGAAAAAGGCTACAAAGCACAAGCAAATATAATTTGTTTTACTGATGTGGTCGCGTCATGTAAGGTTGGCGCGTTGGTTATAATTTGGATGTTTAGATTATTGCAATCCGATAAGAAATCTGAATTCAAATTATTATTTTTTGCTTTTTAGTTTCTCCGTGTTTTTGTAATGCGCTTATTTTTGAAGGCGGTTTTTTTTTAAGTTTATTTATTTCTTGGTTTTTAGTGGTTCCTATTGATATTATAAGTATCAGTCCGAGTATGCGTACAGTAGTGAAAGAATTATCCTTTAACTCCTAACCATTGAGGAGTTGACCTTCCATCATCAGCTCAGCCACATAAAATTATTAGCATCAGGCGTAAATACTGATGTACCTTTGAAAAATACACTAAAAACATTACAAGTGCCTATAAAATTTGAAGTGTTCCCTCGAAGATCCCATCATCAGACCTTGACTTGGTGTCACTGGGATCATCTCGGAGTTATACCCGTTCGATTAAATTTGAAAATCGGTTTACGATTCTCGGAGATATCGATTGAGAACCTCCTCCTTTTTTTTGAAGTTGGTTAAAAAATATTAAATGAAATACTTTACGAGAATAATAGAGTGACTGTCAATAGATTTTTACTTTTTGATTGGAGTTTGTCGAAAAACTATTCATTGCATCTATTCACTTTTTTACATTGTTAGTGTTGCTTTTTGTTTTAACTTTTATTTCTACCAAATTCACAAATTGCACTGCATTACCTGCAGACACAACAGGGTACCTAGCAGCAGCGGCTGGTCCATACAAGCCGATTACCATCGACTTGCCTAAAATTGATTACTAGTAAAGTATCTAATGTTAAATAAGGTAGGTCTCTTTTTGCTCAATGTTGCCTAGCAGAATTTTTCACCAGCCGCCACGCTACCTAGGTCCTAGCCAACGTCACAATCGTTACTGCAACTACTTTATCGGTCATGCGTATTAGCTTGATAGAGCCAGTTGCATTTCGATCTCCAGGTGTCATCAACAATTTGACATTGTTGTTGATGCTAGGCCAGCTGACCATGCCCGTGTAAGGAAAGGAAGTGCCGAAAACTATTCCGAGTACCTATTGTTTCGATAAACTTAAGAATTTAGGTATATTGTATCCAAATTAAAAAAAAAATACCAATAAAGTAAAATTATTATCATTCATATCATAAAGTCGAAAAAATCCAACACTTGACGTGTACCTCATTGTTTTGTACCTCATTTCAGTATAAATAAAATTCATAATCCTACAGACTAAATTGACAAATGACTGACAGGTAAAATGATACCAGGAACAGCAAAATTAAAATAGGGAAGGGTATATAATATGTCGATATCAATATATCGACAAGTTGTAAAGTACATACAACAGACAAGTTTAAATCAAGAATAAGTATATGAGTTTCAAATAAGCTGTACACATTTTGGTTTGTTCTATGTATCTTCGAGGTAGTGGATGGATACCATGCATTTTTACCCACTAGTTTTAAAACATAAAAAGGTTTCCGAGCCTGTAGGTAAAAAATAAAATACCATGTCCGACGATAATAAATTATCTGTCACGCTACGGCAAGTATATCATAAATATCTATATAATTTTCGAATAATATTATTGCTGCTTCGAAAAAAAAAATATATCTCTAATTAGCGGTCTACAGACCTTTTGATTTGTCGAAATCACAGAAAAAGTTGGTATATTAATTAGCCGATCAAATTGTCAATTTCATTGTCCCGTCTGGGTGCACCTTAAATCTACGATGTAATAATAATTTTAATATCGATAAGAACGACACTGGCCAAACTGTGGCAACATTCGTTCACACTTACTTGTCAATTTGGTCCGTAGGATTATGGATTTTACTTTAGGTAACATTTTGGTAGATCGGAGTAGACTCATTTCAATTGTTTTGGCAATTTCAATTAGGTACTAAAGATGCTTTTTTCTACTCGTCGACTTTAATCTGTCAGTTGGGACACCACAGACTAAACTCTATAAGTGCTGATTCTTTTGTGTTGGATAGTCAACTCAACTTAGTCAACTGATATTTCATTACAGTTCACTTTAGTTAATAGAAAAAGTATTGTATACAATAGTGACATAATTAAATTTTAACTCTCGTACCGTACTAGTAGGCCACTCAACATGGCCTAAACATGGTACTCGACTGAAAAGCTCTGTATTATTCACGATTGTATATAAATACTATTATTTCATACAAGGTCACCTTCTTTCATGAATTAGGTACGGGTCAGAGAGACTGAGACAATCATTGGAATAATGATAATGACAGAGACTAAACTGGATAATTAATCGTAATGAACATGCGAGTAGCTACGTTTACTCATTAACAGAATTCATAAGCAAATTTATTAGCAACGTTCATCCATAACGGAATAGCTAATCCCTGAAGACCCGCTAAATACGAGTATATCTGTACCCATAAATAAGTAGTGTCTTAATTAAGCTAACAACGAAGTCTAAGTTTACTCTAAACGGGTATTTCATGTTGTCGGGCATTCATGATGAAAATTACCTAATGGCTTTCGGTACTTATAAATTATAGTGTTCAAGTTATACGAGATTTGTTAATAACAGATTTCATATTAGGTATAGTTTTGCCAGTATTTCGCTCAGCGGATAAGTATAGCTATCCAGCGGGGCAATGCGGCCAGCCATCTGGGCACCTTACCCACTGGCGACGATTTGAGCCAAATTTTTTATTTGTAGATAAGTAGTATAAGTTTTTATTTGTAAGATTTTTAGTATAAGTGTTTAGTAGTAAGTTTTTTAATATGTTGTAATTAATTAATTGGTTTTGAATAAAATAAAGTATCATGTTTAAACATAAACCCTAAAAGTAGGTTTTTTATTCACAATCTCTAAAGCCAAAAATATATTATTCTTGTTATCTCTATTATCTATTATGATTTATGAAACGAGCCGAAAGGCGAGTAGAGAACAACACTCATATTTGTCACATACTATTTTTTTTACTTACCGTCACTTCAATAACAGCGAACTGTACTACTGTACGAAATACCTATCGTAAATGCCACAATCTCTAAAGAATCCAAAAAACTTTATTTTTAAGCTATCCAAGTAGGGTAAATCCGATTTGCAATCTAAACACTATCGCCAGTGTGATCGAAGACAAATGTCGTGTCTAAGCGAAGCGAAAACTTAAATCGATCCTAGCGCTATCCTACTCTACCCACGTAGAATTTCAGTAAATAAAGGAGATTAAAACGTACTCGAGTCGATATTGAATAGCGAGGAATAGGGTCGTGGTCGTGGTACAAAAACTGGAAGCGCATTAATTCAATTGCAACACGAAAAATGCATTAGCGCCCGAGGCGTCTATTCGTCATTGTCCTGCAATGTCCCTTTGTGAACGATTTTTACTTATTTTACTCGTGGCGTAATGTATGTGGTAAGTTTGTTGGAGCGCATTAATAATTCATCTTTACTGAATTTGAATTAATACGAAACTATACCTATTCCTTCTACTACACACTATAAATAATCTCTTCCGAGTTATTTTATCCTACGGTGTTGAAGTCAGCTTACCGGCTCCCTTTTTCAGTTCATCCTGACCTAGTATCCACGACATCGTCGTCCAATAACTGGCTCTCACTGATGTCTGCCTCTGGATCCTCGACCTGATATGGGAAGATGTTAGTCCGTTTTCACACTATCCGATCCGATATCGGATGTCGGAAGGATTTCAATGAAAAAATCCAAGATGGCGCCTATAATGTATGGGATGTCGGTCCTACATCCGATATCGGATCTGATAATGTGAAAACGCACTTACGCCTTTCCTACCTAATCTTATTCTTACCTGACCATACCATCGTAGCCGCCGCTCTTGCATTTGACATACTAAGGCCAACTTGCATCAACCTCTTAACTTCAGGGTTAGTGCGCTTGTCAAATGTCAAATTCCATATAAAATGATGGGTTAACCATCCATTTTCGTTGGTGCAACGTTTACATTTAGACCGTGCGAGACGCGTGTATCTGTGGCCAGTAATAGTGCTATTTCTGTTCACTGCATTAGTACAGCAAATGTGAAAAAAGGTTGGCGGCGACATCGGATAACGCATTAGTAAAAAGTCTTCTTTACGTAGTAGTAAACTTAAACTTTACAGTAGGTACTAACTTCAACTATGACGCTACTTTAACGCCCTTGTATGCAAAATAGTAGGTACTTTAATAGGGAACTTGACTGTAGTTAAAATAAAATATTTTTTCTACTCCCGAACTGTTTTCGTCGGTCAGGGTGCATAGATTTTTAAAACCCTACATAAAAGTCGATTCCTCAAGGCCAGCATCCGCCGGCTTTCCGCGCATGCGCGCAGTATCGAAAAAACTGAAAACGCATTGTTTGGTTCTGTAACCATGGCAACGCCTTATAACGATACAGCGCGCGTACGCGGCAAGGCTTTGGGCAGCTGAGCTGACAGTGCAAACCTTAGCGTCAAAATACAGAAAACAGTGTGAATTTCACGAAAGTTAATCAAGAAAACTATTAAAAACTAAGTGCATGGTCGTAGAAAAAGTATTGTATGCAACGGTGTTTAACTGAGTCAAAAAATACTCGCGGCGTCTTAATAACAATTTTCGGCTTCGCCTCAAATTGTTACCCACGCCACTCGTCTTTTTTGACCTCCTTTAAACGCCTGTTGCATAAAATACTATTATACCATGCACGAAATAAAGCATCAGAAAATTATAAGAAAAACATGGACAGAAGTTTGTTTTTAAATCCAATTTCTATTTAATCAGGTAGAAATATATAAAGTAACTGAATTGACCGTGACGTCACTCAATTCGATTTCATATAAATTCCATAATCAGGTCGTTCAAATTCGTTTCGACAGTTCTTAAAAAGCAGCTGATTTGACTGGGAGGCAAGTAGCCTAATTGAATTTAAAAACGTGTATGAACACGTGCAAAGAGGTAATTCGCAACTCGTACCGATTAAAATCACTCTTTTCTTCGGTTATGTTTTAATTCAGGTATTGCTATTTGTATTAAATTCATAACAATATATTTCTATTTTTATTTCTGTGAACGTGATTTTTATTGAATTAATAATAACAAATTATCTGAACACATATCTGAAGTGAATAAATGAAATTGATAGGGTATTTAAAATTTAAATATGCGTTGTTACCAGCCGGCGTATCATGCTTCCAATTTTATCACTTGTCCACGTGGATAAGACAACTGTCACTCTCACACTGACATACTTGCCAAAGCGTGACGGATGCTTTATCCACGTTGTTACGGCAGTGTGATGATAAATGTCTATTATTGTTGCTGAAGTATTTGGTTCTCCTATAGGAAACATGAGATATCCATACTAATATTATAAATGGGAAAGTGTGTGTGTCTGTTTGCTGTCCTGTCACCTCACGAGGCGAAGCTATGAACGAAACTATGTCGTTTCACGGGTCGACGCCATGTCGTCTCACGGGACGTCGCTCTGTCTCGTCTTAAGTGAGCGTGGCATTTGTCCCCTATATTCTTTATGACGGTGCATAGGATTATACTGCGTCCCATCGCTGTCAATTTTCTTCATCGTCTCCATACCACCACACAGCAACAACCCTGTCGTCTCACGGGACAATGCAATGTCGTCTCATTGGACGAAGCCTGTCGTGTCACGGCACGACGCCATGTTGTCTAACGGGACGACACCTGTCGTCTCATGGGACGACGCCTGTCGTCTCACGGGACTACGCCATGTCATCTCACTGGACGACGTCATGTCGTCTCACGGGACGACTTCTGTCGTCTCACAGGATGACGTCTGTCGTCTCATGGGACGACGTCTGTCGTCTCACAGGACGACGTCTATCATCTCACGGGACGACGTCTGTTATCTCATGGGACAACGTCTGTCGTCTCACGGGACGACGTCTGTCGTCTCACGGGACGACGTCTGTCGTCTCACGGGACGACGTCTGTCGTCTCACGGGACGACGTCTGTCGTCTCACGGGACGACGCCATGTCAGTCTCACGTGAGTGAGGCATATGTATCCGCGTACTTATGACAGTGCCTACAGGAGGTCACTGCGTCTCGTCGCTGGGCCATGGGCACCGAGCGGAATATCACGAAGTTAGAAGTAAGCATAATCTTTTTGATGTTTTAAATTTCTCGAACTTTTTTAGACTTGCTTTTGTAAACGTGTTTTTCGGCCAAGTTACAAAAGCGTACTGAGGAAAAAGCAGCCGAGCGCTGGTAACCGGGCGACACTAGTACTTGACTGGCGCGCCAGCAGGGTTAGCACATGATTGCCGCGAGAGTATGTCGCCGCGAGATGGACTACCCGTCCTTATGTCATTAGTACAGTTAGAAGAAGACGTGTCATCTATCTCGCGGCGACATACTCTCGCGGCCATCATGTGCTAGGCCTACAGATGGCGCTACTAGTCGAAGAATTCACTCGATTAGGGCCGAGTTATGAAGGTGTTAATCTCATTAGTGGTTCAAGCGAAGGCACGGACATCTAAATATTTAACATTTGATACGTTTTTATTTCAAATCTAAAACTCGAATCGATGTTTTGAAAACTGTTAGGAAAGCATCAATTTAAAAGTAAAGCCTGACCAGAAATTATGACTACGCGTCATGTTGCGGAATTTCATTAGAACTAATTTCTTCATAAATAATCTGAACTGTCACCGCATACATGAGAATAATAGCGCCCTCTTGAATAATAGGTATATATTTTTGGTCAGGCTTTAAACCCTATGAAGGGCAAGGGTTTTAGATACGTTGTGAGAAATAAATGGGACTAGGTTTAATAGGGACATTTATTTCAAATACTTATACTTCAAAAATTACACATTTATTGTCAAAGTCAACGTAACTTTAGGATTAGAATCTGAGACAGATATTTAAAACAATAAGAATACAACATGTGAAAGATCAACTTTAAGTAGTATTTACCTACTCGCTATGATAAATTACGTTACATATGTTATCTTATAGTTAGGTGTGTACCTTGAACGTAAACAGTGTTTTAATTTGATACTAAGGTTTTATTATAAGTATATGTGGCTTTCCATCAAATAAGCGTGCATTAAAATATAATCCATGAGCAATAAGGTCCTTTACATCAAGATTTTAACAGTAATGTCTCCACTGCAGCTTGATTGGAAAAATGTAAGGATACCTACCCACCTTTTAATATATAAAATTAAGAAAGAAAGTGTTCAGAACGTACCATATTATTTAAGCCTTTGATAATTTAGTTGGAAAAATTGCTACACGTGCAAGATTATGTTCATTGTCGTTATACTATTTTAAATGGAAGATTAGATAGTGTTAAAATTAATTAAACGAATCAGATCAGGATCCCTTTGCCCGCAGTTCTTTTTGGTCACGTTTATAAATCGCCAACAGTGCTATGCCGCCGGCATAAAAAATTTTAAGCGTCACATTCCCACCTCGTTCATTTCACTAATTTGACTTCAGTCCCAAAATTGTCTATACATAATACTATTTTGACCATAGTGTCAACTCATTTATACATATTACTATTTTGACCACAGTGTCAACAGCGTGGCGTCCTAACTGCATTATATGTATAAATAAGACAACTTCAGTAAATTACGTCACATCCACAGTGACGTTTAAGGATGTAGACAAGATTGGAATTTAACAATATAGGAATGATGATGATTGAGAACAGTGTACCATATATGACGGACGGACGGATTGTGGATGAAGCGCCTGCGTCAAAAATTCAAACTTTTATTGATTCGATTAAGTACCGGTATTGTATTGGGTTGGCACAAAAGTAATGACACACTCTACAAAACTCTATACATTTCCTTTCTTAAGTTAATTGTTTTCGATAATATTCTAGTATGTTGTAGAACATTCTAGGTACTTCTAATGTGAGGGTATATAAAGCCGCCCTCATGATTGGTTTAGTTAGATTGAAATAAAATGGACGAGCGACAAGTTCGAACACTTTACTTATACGAATACTTGTTAGGCCACAGTGCGCGGGCTGCGGCTGACAATATCAACACTGCATTGGGCGCTGGAAGTACAAGCCATGCCACGGTGTCCAGATGGTTTGACCGTTTTAAATCAGGAGACAGGAGCCTTGAAAGTCAGTCACGCTCAGGGCGACCACCTGCATTCAATGATGACGATTTACGCCGCGAACTACAGTCGAATCCTGATGCTACTACTCGTGAATTGGCGGAAGCACTTAACTGCAGTCACCACGCTGTGGAATACCATCTGTCCATCATGAGCTTGGGTATCGAAAAGTTTTGGCTCGATGGGTACCGCACATCCTTACCGACGCCAGTCGTGCAGTCCGTGTCGCCATCTGTCAATCACTTTTGCTGCGACCCCGACGTAAAGAGTTTTTGACTGATCTGGTTACGGGAGATGAATCATGGATTTATTATGAGAACGATACACGTCGTGCTTTTTGGCTGCCTCGAGAAGAAACGCCACCAACTCAACCGAAGCTGAGTCAAAAGAACCGCTTAAAAGTTTTGCTTTGTTGTTTCTGGGACTCGCAAGGCATGCTGTTTCATGAACTATTACACAATGAAACTGTAAACGCTAACAAATATTCAACACAGCTCACCGAACTATCTTCTGCTATCAAGAAAAAACGACGAAGACGAGCCACTGTAATTTTACTACATGATAACGCTCGACCTCATGTCGCATCTACCGTTCGCCAACAGCTGCAGAACTTGGGCTGGGAGACGATACCCCACCCACCTTATTCTCCAGACCTCGCACCATCAGACTTTTATTTGTTTAGAGCCCTGAAACGACATTTGCGGGGTAAACAATTCAATGATTTCCATGATGTACAGGTGGAGTTGAACAACTTTTTCGAGGCACAGCCATCAGAGTTCTGGGCGAAAGGCATCCAAACTTTACCGGATCGTTGGCAAGAAGTCATAGATGCTAATGGTGATTACATCATCGACTAAGCTTTTTGTATTGTAATAATAATAAAAAATATTGGCGTAGGGATGTGACGACCCCATCGCCCATTGGTTTAACCAGTGCAATCAGTCAACGCAGGGCAGCTTGTGGCGAGCTGTTGGGGAACAGCGACCCCACGTACCCGAGTGCTCCTGGGGAGTTCTGTTACCCGTAAGGCGGGTGGGTGGGACAGGACTCTCTACCTCTGGCTTGCCTTGGCTGGCCGTCCAGAGTGGGGTCGTTAGGGCTACATGCCCCAAGGGTGGAAGTGAAAATTTGCATAAGACGCGAGTTGGTACAGTGGCTTAACAGCCACTGGGCAGAAAGCGGTGTACACCTCTCGACACCCTTGAGTTCTCACACCGGTGTTGCCCTTGAGCCATCTTGGATGTCGCTTTTTGTGGGGGCCCATCTTGTGGGGACGAGTCACCGTCTGCCGGAAATAAAATTGGATACCGTTTTATTAGGCAGGCGTCCGGTTTTTTATCCATAGCCCAGTATTTAGTCCATCACTTTCATCAAAATAGACCAGTTCATTTTAGATTCCATTAACTCTCAAATAGTCCTTACACCCTGGCGGGTGTTGCCTCTGCGTGTGTCCCATGATACGGGCAAGGGCAACATCCGCTCGGTGTACCCCTTACATTTCATTAAAGTGTCGAAAGGGCCTCTACGCGTTGGCTTCGGCCCCGCGCACGCCTCCCAAAGGTCCGGAACACCATTGTTCCGTGATGGGAAAGACATACAAATAAAAAATATAAAACATAAACCAAGTGTCTCATTACTTTTGTGCCAACCCAATATATAATTAAACTAAAAAACGTATACTTTGTAACTATAGTTTAAACTTTCAAATACAAAATAATGTAGAATACAGATTAGCAATTTAGCATACTGACTGTGCATCAAACATTTGGACCGGTTTTGGTACTTCCAAAACAAACTTTGGATTATAGTAAAAACAATACAAATATGAATTTATATATGAATACGTGTTTAGTTATCTAGATCTAAACACAATGTGGGTTCTTTTTCAACAGTTTTAGGTGTAGTTCAGAAGGATTGCATTACGAATATTATGATTATTGAGAAAGTAATGTTTTGATGTAGGAATGATAAAGTAAGTTTAGCCTAAATTTTTTATCTTCAAACATTCCATAATTTATTTACATTTTTGATCGATAAGATGTAAGTTACGTTTCTTATAATAATTTATTATATACTACTATATCTTAATGATTACATATTGTGGGATAAAATTTTAAAATATGCAAATACAGAGCATTGGAGATAAAGTATTCATCTTTCAAACTTTGCTTTATGAATTTTTATCGTCCTAAATATATTTACGCTCGCTCCAAAAACCTCAAAATATGATTAAGGAAGTTTTCATTGCGAAGCGTTTTTAAGAATTTGATGTTCGCTTTTCTAAAAAACTCTTGTACTTTAATAATGACCATTCTGTTAACAAGTATTTTAAAATTCTGATCATTTGCAGACCAGAATGCGTTATTCATTTTATTAAATTTTTCACAAATTTTTGCACGGTTATATTATGCATAAGTTGGTAGTGATCAAGACATTATATTTAAATGCTCAACTTTGAGAAAAACGCGTAGATATCTATAATTTAACCATGTCTAACCATTGTGGCCTATGGTGCGCAACCTCAACTTTACCTTGTGTATTAATGAAATTGAATATTCGTAAATAGTATAATGAATGTCAATTCCACAACACATTCCTCAAACAAATGAACTGGTAGCATCCGGCGTGGCACGAGCTCTGTTCGTAGCCACTGTACCTATTGATACACGGGATTTATTTAGCTACGCCCGTAGCGCGTAGCATATCCTGACGCTGAATGTGTTACTGTTAATCACCCATCATCTCCATCTCCAACTAGATGCAATGTCCATTTCTACTACAGTAATGCACATTTATAAGACATGGTTGTCATGAATATTCATAGAATTAAAACGTAGTGACATATCTGAGAGCAGTAAGCATGAGAGCATAGAGTTGTGGTGGCAGTCGCTGAGCAAGGGAGTACTGCGCGTGCGACGAGGCGGGGTGCGCACGCGCGGGGAGATTGCGCGCGCGCTGCCACGCCGCGCCCGACACCAGCGGCTCGTCGGGGAAACCGTTCAGCTCTAATCCTAAATATACAAAAAAAAAACATATAAATAAATGCACTTTTAGATGTATTTTAGTTTAGATTAGTTTTTAATTCAATTTTAAGTTGTTTTATTATTTTAGAGATAGCTTATTCTTTATTTGTTATTTAAGTTTTATTACCTTAATACATTTTTAGCTATGGTAATAAATGCATCATTTTGGGTTCAATGTTTTGTTTCTTAAAATAATAAATTGAAATCGCACGACGTAATTTTGGCGAATGTTGAAACCGAAACGGCCTATCTATACAAATGTATTTCTCGGGGAGAAAAACACAAGTGTGTTTCCATAAAAATATATGGAACTGACAACTCATATAGATTTTCCTTAAACCTTTATTATTAAAGGTTCAAGGAAAATCTATATGAGTTGTCAAAGATACTTAGAAATCAGCACTATCTCTTCTATTATATCTGTTTTATAGCTGTAGTACCTATAAAAAGTTCAAATTGCAGCAGCGTTGTCGGTAAGTATAACTTATTCTTTAATTTGTATCTAAGAGAATAGGAAGAGTTTCAAAATGATGACGCGCCGTGCTCGAAGGTAGCCTGTAAACTTTTTATTACAAGATTAAAAAGGTTTGATGCCGCACTTACTGTGTAAGCTGACTTGGCTCTCCATCTTTCCCAACGCGTTGACGGACGCGCACACGTAAGTTCCAAAATCACTCGGTGCCAATGATTTTATAGTTAAATTCATCCACAGAGAATACTCGTTCACTATGGTTTCAGTTACACGGAATTTGGGGTTCTCAAGAAGCTTGTCGCTGACTAAGGCTGAAACAAAAAGGTCATATCATTATAAATTTAAACAGATATCATACACGAAAGAAAAAAACGACAGGGCCCTGGTGGCCGAGCCGGGAATCGAACCCGGGTCTTCCACTTACGCGGCTAACGTCCTCACCACTAGACCCCGCCCGCCTCGGCCACCAGTGGGCCCTGTCGTTTTTTTCTTTCGAGTATGATATCTATTTAAATTTATAATTTATATATAGTAGTGTGACTACTTGAAAAAAAAAAGAACAAATCGAAAAATATTCAATAAAATAATTTGATTTGTTCCCTAGTTGTAGGTCATATCATGTTAGAGTCATACCACGGTAAGTTGGCAGCGATTTTGACTGCCTCATGGGTGGAAGTTCTTAAAATTACGATGTAAGTATGACATTGACTTAACCTTATCATAGGCTATTCAAAATCGTTATTATTTTAGCTTGGACTGACTATACATAGCTTTAGAAACTTGTAATCGATACACATTTAAATCTTTCCATTAAATGGAAATGCTGCGAGGGATCTCGTCTTGTACTTTTGCTCTAGATAAAGCTTTTAGGTCTCATTAACATGTACGAAGTTTCTAAAACTTTCAAGGCAAAATAATAGAAGCCTTACTTAGAACCTATTTATTTATATTTTTACTCGCGGGGAAAAGATAAGAAGGCTTACCTACTTATAAGTCAACAAAAATATACAGGATGTAACATTAATGCTGGTGATCCATTTAAGAGCATAACCGGTATCGAATAGCGGTTACGAATACCACTTTCTTTTTTGAAAATAAACACCATGAAAATTAAAGGTACTATAGAAGGTAATGTATAAGCCGTAGAATTTATCTTCGGCAATTATGTTACATAGTGTATGATGTTAAGTGTTGGCAAATCTCATAAACATTGAGTTAAATTTTGCCTGACAGAGCAATAAAAGTGCTCTTAAGAATACAAAAAGTTGGTGTTATACATCTTGTAAGATGTACATTGTTACGAAAAGAGCAAAATAAAACTTACAGTCTTCTCGATACCACGAGTTCATAGCTTTAGGGGATGCTTCGATGTAGCACTGTAAAGCCACGTCGCTGCCCAGCGGGGCTCCAACCAGCTGATTAGTAACTTTCACTTGTGGAATGACTGAGGGACAAAAAAACACATCCTTAAAGAGGCCCACTGGCTTTAAGGTCGCCAGACTATAACGGCCTCTTAGTGAAAAGTAAGAAGCCGAATAACTGACAAGCCGTTGCCGTCCGGGAAAATGATAGGCCACTTAAGAATCCGCAGCACAGCAAGCTCGACTCTCCATAGACACGTAGTAACGCTCTCATTATAACTATGTTGGATTGCAATGAAACCTTGTACATACAATGACTTGAGATATATACTGTAATAACTAAGTTTATGTGGCTTCATAAAAATATGCAGTGAATAAAAAAAACCATACAAAATCTGTTTTTGCTCCGCTTCGTGTGTTTCATAACCTAGAGCAATGCAAACTAATTTTACCGTGCGTTCGTATGTGCAAATTTTGATTACAAGCCAACACGTAGTTTTGAAATGAGAATAAAACTGTGCTTGTATGGGAAGGTGAAATTCGACCTAGCTTGCTAAGGTTAATTTTCTTCGTTAATGAATAATTATTTATTTATTTATTTAATAAGTTTACACGGCATTACAGCATAAACACCAATACACCGAATAAACTAACATAGACAAAAAATACAATTTACAAAAAAGTATTATAACGACACACAATTACTTAAAAATATCATACACCGACCGTGGAAGGCCTATCATCCATCGTCTCGCAATACCTCAGACACTCAAGATACACTGTCTTCCATCTCCATGCAAACAAATCGCAATCAGGTGCTGACGTCAGTAGCGCATTGAGAACTGTCAAAGCTCGAGGAAGCGGTGAGTTTTTGCGTGACACTGTGCGCGCTGTCGGCACCGCCAACAGCGGGCGCACACGCGGTCTCAGACTAATTCTGGGAATATCAGGCACATACAATCTGAGAACGCAATTCACCAGATCTGGGCAGTCTGATTCACCCCGCAGCATCCGACAAACGGTGACTAACAGGTTGCAGTTACGCCTTACCTCCAGAGAATTATAACCGAGTGCTCCCAGCAAGAACTTCGTTGGGTATAGAAACGGGTAATAGACATAGACTTTCTTGTAAAGAAATCTGAGAAAGGCCTTTTGGATCTTCTCTAGAAGTAAGACGTAAGTCGACTCATAGGGGATCCACACGGTTACCTATCAAAAAGTCGAAAATTGTAATGTCGATTATTAGTAGCCCGAAAACGTTTCCCATTTTATTAATTGGCCTAAGTTTTGTTTGCCCGAAAGTACTTTTCCCCTATTATTGTTTTCCCGATTCTTATTTCGCTGTAATTTTGTTTCGCTTACGATTCGAATCAACACTTATTAAAATTCCTAAGAATCATTTGACAACTACGTTTTGTCGCGTAAAATTTTTATTCCGAAATATTATTTAACCGCTATATCAAAAGTTCGAAATTCGAATTAACACTTATTAAAATTCCTAAGTATCATTTGGCAGCAATTTTGTATGGCGTATAGTTTTATAATTCGAAATATTATTAAGCCGCTATATCAAAAGTTCAATAAATCCTTAATTTTCTAACAAAAGTTTGTTCTCGACCGACCCTCACGGTCCCAGTTTTTACTTGACCTATGAGTCCTTGCCATAAGAGTTTGTGGCAAAGGTTTGTTTCTATAGGGTCGCAGTTCTAACCTAACCTAACCCACTTTCTTACAAATGTTTGTTTCTGTGAGGGTCGCAGTTCTAACCTAACCTAACCCGCTTTTCTAGCACAAGTTTGTTTCTGTAAGGTCGCAGTTCCAACCTAACCTAACCCACTTTTTTAGCAAATGTTTGCTTCTGTATGGTCGCAGTTCTAACCTAACCTAAACCACTTTTCTTGCTAATGTTTGTTTTTGTGAGGGTCGCAGTTCTAACTTAACCTAACCCACTTCTCTAGCACAAATTTGTTCCTGTATGGTCGCAGTTCTAACCTAACCTAACCCACTCTTATGGTAAGGGTTTGTTTCTATATGGTCGCAGTTCTAATCTAACCTAACCCATTTTTCTTAGCAAGGTTGTTTCCGTGGGGGTCGCATTTCTAACCTAACCAGCTTTTTTTTTTAAATGTTCCTATAAAATTATATTAGAGAAAATGACATTTCGATGTCGCGTAACATATATCGGATTTATGAAAAGGTGGTTAACGATACGGTTGTCAAATGATAAGATTGGCAACCGTTCTTCTGGTTATTGAGTTTCTATAAAATGATATTAGGGAAAATGACATTTCGATGTCACGTAGCATCGGATTTATGAAAAGGTGGTTAACAAATTGGTTGTCAAATGATAAAGTAGGCAACCGTTCTTCTGGTTATAGAGTTTCGGGAAAACGATAATGTGGCATAGCAAACTAGCGACATTTTAAAAATATGGTAAACAATGTATTTGAATTATAAAAATTCTGTCAACCGTTTTCGGACAAGTGATAATCGGACAAAGGATTTTCGAAACATCGATAGGTTACCGATCCACACAATTGACGAGGTCTCCAGCTTGCTTCTGACCAGTGAATTGAAAACAAGCTTTATGGCCCCAACATCTTCGAACTCCTTAACATTGCGGATCACGAAGCCCAATCTTTGAAAACAGCTACGAGCTAGCTCACGTATATGATCGTGGAATGTCAACCGTGAGTCGAAGACAACGCCAAGATCCTTCACAGAGGACACCCTGTCAATCCTATCCAGTCCAAGGGTATAAGGCGCAAGTACAGGTGTTGCAGTTCGGCTGAATGAGCATACACAGCATTTGGCTACGTTGAAGAGCAGTCTATTTTCAACACTCCACCGCATCACGGAGTCAATGTCCTCCTGCAGGGAAAAGCAAACTGCACCATTTTTCACCCCAAAGATCAGCTTCAGGTCGTCAGCGTACAACAGACATTTTGCGTTCTTTACAACTGTCTCCAAGTCGTTAACCATCAGCCCGAACAAGAGGGGACCGAGTATGGAACCCTGACTGACACCAGATCTCGTGTGATAAGGTGCTGAGACGAAGCATCCGTGACGAACATACTGCCGTCGATCGCGTAGATAACTTGCTAATAGGGTTAGCAACTTAGGCGAGAAGCCTATACCATTCAACTTATGTAATAGCACATCATTATCCACGCGATCGAAGGCCTTCTTGAAGTCAAAATAAAGTACGTCCACCTGGATGCCTTCAGTCAGGGTCATCAAATTGGTATTTACGGAGCGTTTTGCCCTAAAACCATGCTGTGAGTCACACAAAAACGGTTTCAGTTGCCCTGTCACCAATCGGTGCAGTATAGACTCGTACAATTTTGCCAGCGTGGAGAGTACAGCTATAGGCCTGTAGCTGTCAACATTAGCAGTATCTTTGGATTTTGGAATGGGTCTAACGCGCGTTAATTTCCATTGTTCTGGATATCTGCCAGTAGAAAGAGCCAAATTAAACAAGTGGTGTATAGGAATCTTAAGGAAATCCATACACCCTTTGACAACATAAGCGGGTAAATCGTCAGGCCCCAATGAGCTGTTGCCCTTTAGATGTTTAATCCCAGTCACTACCTCCTGTACAGATATGTTACTTATATTAACGTACTGGGCCGTTTTGTTTCCTGAACAACTCTGCAGAGAAGTTAAATCCAGGCGAGGAACATCAGGCAAGAAAACACTAGAAAAGTACCTGGAAAAGGCCTCCGCTGCTTCCACACCGGCGAATAGTTTCCCCTCAAAAACTACTTTAGATGCCAATCGTAAACTAGAACTTTCCTTTGCTAATCCGCGAATAGATAACGTGCAAGTCAATCAGTGCTAACCTGTTATAATTACTTGCGTATTTTTTACATGCAATTAATTTTCCCACCCTCCCACCGCAAAAATAAAAATAAATACGCAAATAAATATAACAACCCACCACCAAAAATACAAAACTCGACACGTGTTTCGCCTCTCTACGAGGCATCCTCAGGAGCTGATGTTGACGGTCCGAAGTCCCGCAACTGACTGATCGTCCCCAGAATGGTCGGCCATATTTATACTTTGTCCACCCCCTACCAAGCAAGTTAGATGGAAAAATTCGTAATAACGGCGATGACGCAACATTCAACTGCTCATTAAGGATTAACCCCCTATTGTTGTACCTAATTATCTCCAACTGTTCCAGAACCCCCAAACGCAGCCCTTTCTCACATACATGTAAAACATCAAAAGAATGATTCTCTGATACAGTATGGTCACTCTCTATCAAATGCTTTGCAAAATTGGATCTCTCTGGATGGTTGTGCCTGTATGATGCCATATGCTCCTTATACCTAGTAGTGAAATTGCGGCCCGTTTGGCCCACGTACACTTTGTTACAAACATCACAGCTCAACTTATAAACCCCAGATTTTTTCCCTTTCTCGATCCTATCTTTGCCGTTACAAAGCTTGGAGTGCAAAGTGTTATTTGTCCTAAAGGCCACAGGAATGCCGTTTGACTTCAAAATCTTATAAATGTCCTCTGACACTTTGCCAACATAAGTAATGCTCGCTTGCCGTTTGACTTCAAAATCTTATAAATGTCCTCTGACACTTTGCCAACATAAGCGAGCGAGCATTACTTATGTTGGCAAAGTGTCAGAGGACATTTATAAGATTTTGAAGTCAAACGGCATTCCTGTGGCCTTTAGGACAAATAACACTTTGCACTCCAAGCTTTGTAACGGCAAAGATAGGATCGAGAAAGGGAAAAAATCTGGGGTTTATAAGTTGAGCTGTGATGTTTGTAACAAAGTGTACGTGGGCCAAACGGGCCGCAATTTCACTACTAGGTATAAGGAGCATATGGCATCATACAGGCACAACCATCCAGAGAGATCCAATTTTGCAAAGCATTTGATAGAGAGTGACCATACTGTATCAGAGAATCATTCTTTTGATGTTTTACATGTATGTGAGAAAGGGCTGCGTTTGGGGGTTCTGGAACAGTTGGAGATAATTAGGTACAACAATAGGGGTTAATCCTTAATGAGCAGTTGAATGTTGCGTCATCGCCGTTATTACGAATTTTTCCATCTAACTTGCTTGGTAGGGGGTGGACAAAGTATAAATATGGCCGACCATTCTGGGGACGATCAGTCAGTTGCGGGACTTCGGACCGTCAACATCAGCTCCTGAGGATGCCTCGTAGAGAGGCGAAACACGTGTCGAGTTTTGTATTTTTGGTGGTGGGTTGTTATATTTATTTGCGTATTTATTTTTATTTTTGCGGTGGGAGGGTGGGAAAATTAATTGCATGTAAAAAATACGCAAGTAATTATAACAGGTTAGCACTGATTGACTTGCACGTTATCTATTCGCGGATTAGCAAAGGAAAGTTCTAGTTTACGATTAACATGGATTTCCGCAAAGTAACGCCTGATTCCATTCCATCGATTACTTTAGATGCGAACCCTCCCATCGACTTCAAGCTATCTATGTGCTGCCAGAATAACCGCGGATTACATTTGACCATGCTTTGAATGCGATCAATATGACGAGTATATGCCACGGAAATCCGCTTCTTTATATTGGTTCTGAGGTATGCAAATTGCTTGTAAAGTGCTTCATCCTTAGTAGCCTTCCAGTTCCGGTGAATACGAGCTTTTATTTTTATATCCGTAATTAAATCAGCCGTGAACCAGACTGGATACCGTCTTGGATACCGTCACCCTTAGAACGAATTTTTTAGGCATACAGGCATCAAATACGCTATAGATAATTTTATAGAAATTATCAACCGCAATGTCAACATCATCAGAATCCAAAACTTCTTGCCAGCTTAATTTGGAAACAAGTTTATACAAGAGCTCATAATTAGCTTTCTGAAAATTCCAGTCCTGCCGCGTGTCGACGTTACCGGGATGGATTCGCTCCGAGACCGGTCTCGGCGTAGCGACTATTGGAAGCAGGATGTCTAACGGTGGATGGTATGCATCACGTTTAGGGACAAGTCCTCCCCCCTCTATCTCATGAACACTGACCCCATCAATGCGCTCGGACACCAGCACCACGTCTAATTGTCCTTCAAACGCATTCATACCACAAACCATGTTCACTCTGTGTTCGGAGCAATAACGTTATATTATGTTCAATATTACATACTATATTTGGAGTGCAAGTGGAGAGTGGAGACGTCGTTGACCTATGTATTCCTTCCTGCAACTAATTTATGCAGACAAGTTGAGCTAATCATAAACGATTGTTTATGCTTATAGATAGATAGCGGAACGGTAAGTAGATGAAAACCAACTAAATCTCACTTAGCCCCACAGTATTAAAAGTTTCTCACTTTAACGGTAAAATATTGGTTTCATAAAAATTAAATTAAATTTTCCAGAAAATAGAAGTTACACTCGTAACCATAACAAGTTTCACAATAGAAACCGATTTAGTAGCAGAATTCTGCTTCTACGCGACTGGCGACGTTTAAATTAAAAATATAATATCGCTGCTGAAAAACGGTATTGTATTGGATAGCTATGTACCTAATTAAAGAAATGTATTTAAATTCTAAATATTCATTTCGTTTTGATACAATACAGTAAATCTTCGTTTTATTTTGCGTTTTGCACAAAGTCATTTAAGCTGGCTTTAGGTAACGAGACAAGCCGAGATTTAAAAGATTGCTACACAGATTTTATAATTATAATCTTTACTAACTGAACGATAATTTCATATCATTGACTTACAATGTACTTGCACGTGGTACCGCCGACTGACGGTAGGGGGCACGCCGTTGCTAGCGATGCAGTAGTAGGCGCCCATGTCGCTCCGTTGGACGTGTGACATGTCCAGGCTCTCCCCCTTGTGGACCTCCACCACTAAAACAAGAAAGAATTGATAATGTGCTCATAAACCTTGTTTTAGAGCCACGCCGCATCAGACGACTATCTAGTAGTTCAAAACAATAGATTTATAAATACATGAATATGTATTCTGAGTTCATAGCTAAACGCCTAATAATGTAAGAGCTCAAACCTTGGTCTCAGTATTGGACAATGTAAGCAAATAATAAGAAGCAAAGAACTGCAAGGATGTGCGACTTAAGAACTGTTGTTACTTAATCTTAAACAGGATCAATGAAAAGGTGAATCACACTCCTCCGTATAACAAACGTACATTTAACTGATTAAAATCTTAAGCAGGATTTCAGTTTAACCCTAAACTTGAAGGTTTAATTCAAGTAGAGGGACCAGTCAAATTCAAGATCAAGAGTCCTAATATTCGTCAAATTATCGTCTTATCAAAAGATGATATTTATTAGTAAAAGATTGCACTGCAATGTTATTGTTTGGTCATTATTTTTTTATTTGGTAACATGTTGTTAAAGAGGTATAAAGCAAATTCAAGAGTGTATTACCCCCTGATACTTATGTTTCGCAAAACGCTTTCCGTGTGACTAAAAAAGTAACACCAGAATACGTAATGTGGTAAAAGGGTTACGAACATTTTGAGAAACAGGTGAATCCACTTAAAATGCTTTATTTTTAGGACAGAATGTAAAGCGGCATAAATATACAATTAGAAACATTTTATTTACTTATATCATCAGTTTAATCCGATTTTCACTCAGGAGAGTAAATTTTTCTAAAAACGAATTCGACCCATTTGCATGATTTTATTTTAACTCAGTCTGAAAGTCGAGTTTGAGAAGTAGACGATGGAAATGAAAATTATATAAAAAGTTGAATGGGCACCGTAAATTGGTTCACCAGTGCTCTATTTAGGAGTTAAACAGCATGATAGTCGAGGAAGTTCGTGGTTATTTATAGGTGGGTAGGTTTGACTTTTTTCGTAGCCGTTCGAGCGCGAAAAAAATATTCCGGCGCTGCCAGCGTCGAGATGAAGCGTCGACGTGGAGTGCGGCATTTTCCGTTCCACGGAAATATCGTCCATTCTGAAATCGCTTTCGAGTATAAAATCTTTTATTATGCGAACACGGTTCATTTAACGCGGCATTAAGTGAATTTGTCGAACAACGAATTTTAAAAATGAACGGGTAAAAGAGCTGTAAAATACCTAAGACAAGTGAAGGGGAGAAATGATGCAGCAACTCTGTTTAAACCGCATGATACTTTTATCTCGTGTTGAATAATGATTTAATGACAAAATACGAGTCTACCGACTCGGTAGCCGATAATCATGGGAAAATTATTTGTATCGCGAGTTAAATAAAGTTAATAACCCATTGTACATGTACATGTATTTACATACTTTTCTCAAACATGGTATGAAATATTGATGTTATGTGCTTTATAATTGGCAGCGAAGTATGACGTTGCAGGTGCGGCTAGGACGATTGATAGATAATGGAATTTCATACAAACCTTGCAGGCCAAGGCCGGCAAAGTCCTCTTTTTTAATTTCCAAACACAGATAATTGTGACATAACATCCAGGTATTTAGCCAATTAAAAAAAAACTATAAGGGGCTTTATAGACGTGCCGACTGCAACTGGTACGGGCCCTAGACAATATTTGATTTTGGGTGCGTTTTCATACAAAAAATATTTTTTTCGTTTTTTTTCGAATTTTTTTTTAACTTTTTGTTTTTTTATAAGCGTATACGGGGAATCAAAGGGGAACGAAAATTCAATTATTTTTGCGCTACGACGCACCGTTTAGGAGATACAGCCATCCAAAGTTACTATTTTCAGTAGACTTTATTTATTTCATACCATGTTTGAGAAAAGCACTATACATACCTCGGCGGGAAATGGGGTTGCCCGCCTCAGACCTATCCTATATGTCTTCGGCCGGCAACCCCCTTTGTCCCGGCCTCTGTAGTAATGTACTATAACAACTTACCTACCATCATCAAAAATGAAGTTCGAAATAAAAATATAAGTACGTTCTTGATCTAATTTTTGTTAATCTCCATATTACTGCTCCTTTTTCTTACTACTTAGTTTGGCTTGATATTTTTCTGTAACTGACATTTTAATCCGAAAAACGGCCCGGCTTGTCGACTATGAAGCCGAACGTGACTGAAATAAAAACAATGCACAACGAAATCAAAATTTTACGGAATAGAGTATTTTTTTTGTTTTTCACGGATTCCAACCGTTGAAGAAACTCACTGGTTTGTGATATAATGTCATTCTTCTCATAATATCTTGTTACTAAGCAAGAAGGCAAAATTAGAACATAATTATATTAATTACACCAAGGCCATATCTCTAAAACCGAATTCTATCAAAATGGCCGGAAAACACTTTCAATTTATTTCTTGCCTCATTCTTTAATTAAGATCCTTGTACTTTCATTTGAAGTTCAAACAAAAACGTAATCAAGGACTCTTCCTGTTACATTAAATGAGTCGAGATGACTGGACAGTCAAAATTTAAAATGAAAATTTAAACTGTCAGTTTGCGGAAGAAGCAAAATTAATGTCCTGATAAAAACTCATTTTCGTGGTGATTGATTTTCATTTCAGTTTTTATAGATTAGAGGTATCTGTTTGCTTTGCAAAAGTTGTTTTTAGGTAGCAATCAATGTATTAAAGCTATTGTGCAGTTTACTGAATTTGTACTATTTTATTTCGTACTGTGAAATGCTCGACTGCTGTATTATGTCATTCATAACAAGGTTGCCAACGTTATTATTATCTCAGAGAAGCCGGGAGGCAGAACTAATATGAGATTTCGCGAATCACAGGGCGACATGCGGCCCCGTGAAATTAGTCACCTGTCATAATAATCTTAGACATGAATATGATGTTTTTTGTTACTTTTTTGGTACCTGGGGTTATACTTTTTTCCTTGGTAACAGCATACGAGGTGTAATGTTATATGTAATAACAAATAAGGTAGAAGTTACCATATTTAACATTACTTTTGTTGAAAGTACCTTTCATAGGTTTGGGTTCTCAGTGTTGAATTTTTTTTTATAAATTAAGCTATTGTTCATTTTCATTCAACAAATATATTAGTTTTGCAATTTAATCCTTCAACCAAAGTTGTTACTTTGTGTTACACTTCACGTACCTAGTTACTCAAAGATAACCTGCATACTTTGCCTTAAGTAGTTACAAATGAAATGCTTCAGTACAATTTTTGTGTTCACTACGACCCTTTGCATAAAACATACCACCAGTAACGGAAACCTTACCGCATAAAATAAATTATTTTGGCAAATCCAAGCGTAGGCAATGTATCTGCGATGTTATCAGGCAGGTCGCGCAGCGCTGGTTATGACATGATTAAACTAGACCGTACGATTCCACTGACGCTAAAAAAGACGTGACCGCTTTACACAATTATTTTTCCGGGTTGAAAAACTGCCTGCCACAAATTTAGGGCCGGTACTGACAGCCGTGAATAAATTATGTTAATGAACACTTTGGAAGCGCATCCGTTTATTCGCCCGATCGCGTTTGAACGCTTTTTCCGAATTACCATAGGTAATAACTAAGCAGGAGTAGCAGCCTGTGCCCACACGTGAACACAATAATAGCCAACAAGTGAAGTCGACGGCTATGAAGCTTACTGAAAGCCTTATGCTATTATCATGAAAATTATTGAAGATAAAATGAGCACGTTCGCCGTAGTCTCTTTAAAGTTTAAAGCATTAACTACAAAGTATCGACTGCAGTATTTTAACAAGAAATAATAATAATATTGCTTTAAGTTTACAATTATTTGAGAGGTATTTAGCAGAGATATATTATTGCGTGTGGCAGACAAGTCACAATCGCAGCTTACATATTAAACGCCTGATTGACGTGCATTACATATTATTACATTCCTGTCACATCGAATATATGCCTCGCGAATAATATGAGTAATATACACTCGGTTGACGTCGGGATTCATTCAATTTGAGTTTGACAAGATTTAGTTACCTCAAGAATTTATTCACGTTGCTAAATCTGTGAAGACGCTCGGGAATTTAGAATATTCGGCTAATTTTGAGTGTCTCAAAGCACGAGAGCATTTAAAGTGAAATATACTATGTCATGTTTGCAAGATACTGATTAGGTGTAATTTAATTTTGTAACTAGCTTATGAATATAGAATGTAGGTCAACTTAAAAAGCAATAAATTATACCAGAAAAGATAAAAATATTTTAAATAGCAGCAGTTTAGCATTTGAAAGGGGTACTTTAGTTAATTCGTAAACTTCATAGTATTTCGCTCGCTGGCACCGAGTTAAGACGTTAATTAAAACACTTTGCTCAACTTTTAGTACTGAATTTCCAAAGTACGGCAATCAAGTTAATGGCTCAATCAAAGATCAAAATAACCCTATCATAATAAATATATATATTCGAATGGACTTTAGAATGCCGAATATTTCTTTATTGTTACCTACTTAATTTATTAAAGTGCATGGATTAAAAACAATGGCATCAATAGTTATTTGTTTTACAAGGGGGAAAAGTAGTTGTTTAACCGCACGTGCCAATATTGATACCCGAGCAAGCGAAAGATTCCAAAATTGAACCGCGAGCGTAGCGAGTGGTTCAAAAAGTGGAATCTTGAGCGTTGTGAGGGTATCAAGGCACGAAGGTTAAACAAACTTTGCCACCGAGTGAAACACAAAATTTTTCACCACACCAACACGAACAAAATACTGACTATAAAATATCAAAATAAATGAAATCCATCAATTTATTCAATATTTATGATTCAAAATCATCATTTATAGGTAAAATCTAGCAGCCAGATTAAGACATCGAGTTAAAATTCGTATGAAATTACTTTGCCCCCTTGTGGATAAAATGCAATTTTGCTATCTATTTTCGAATAGCAAAGAAGGCCTTTACCAGTTGGTGCGGTGAAAAATAAATTATGAATGTAGGTAAAATATAGTCGGTACTTACTCTTACTACTAGCTTTTGCCCGTGGTTTCGCTCGCATGATAAAAAGTAGCCTATGTCACTTTCCATCCCTTCAACTACCTCCACTTAAAAAATCACGCCAATTCGTCGATCCGTTTCGCCGTGAAAGACGGACAAACAAACAGACACACACACTTTCCCATTTATAATATTAGTATGGATACCTACACATCATATTACGAGTATTACATTAAAAAATAATCAGAAATACATTATTCCCTACATAAAGTAAATACATATAACAAATAAATGAGTAGGTATATAGACCGGTAGGTGATTACTATTAGAAAAAATAAAAGCATGAGCAGCTGCATGAAAAGCTTAAAGCAAACGGCAAATGCCTGTATGCTGTCTCTTTGTGGTAGTTTTTAATATAAATTTAACGCTCTGCTAGAGTGTAGTTACTCGCTAGCCATTATTACTGCGGCCACTACTCTCTATTTGTACTCGGTGGAGCTTACTGGCCCGGTCAGGCTTAGTAGTGCAGCACTTAGGCCATCGAATGCAGGAAAAATAGACATTTGGTGCTATATTTTATACTGTTTTATATATAGAAACATTTAATATAAGTTTATTTATAAACCAATCCAGTATAAAAAGTAGAGTGTGTAATTTGCAACCAGCGTCTATTGATAATACTTCTTCGTTCGTGTTTTAATAGGGATGACGACTACATTTAAAAAATGGCATTCTGTTTAGCCCGTCAGTTAGATCGCCCAAAAATACTGAACACATATTTTTCGCTTTTTCTAATTAATGAAAAAATACAAAGATATAGAGCATCAAAGTTCCGGAGTGGGGGCTTGTGACGTCACTTCTAAGTTCTAAGTAAAAATTGTACCTAGGCGTGACGTCACGCGAAACTTCAACGCACTGTACCGTCGTCATTTTTCGTTTACGAGAAAAAATAAAAAATACGCGTCTAAAATTCTTTGATAATCTAACTGACGGACTACTTCGTATTTTTTAGTCGTCTCGTCTATTACGCTTTGTCAACAAGCGAACGAGCCGCTGTATAGAATGCGGTCATCGCGGCATATGGACATAAGGTCAGGAAAGTTACCGATGTGACTTGTCAGTCACATAACTAACTAGGAAATCAATCTCATTCATTTGAATTAATTAATAGACCATAATAAACTGTGAAATTAATTTTTATTTAATTTCATAACGCAGGCAGCGTTACCTCATTGTATCCCTAATAAATTTTTCCCAGTCTCTTTTCATTAAGTATATTATTATGATATGACAAGACGTTCGAGCCGTCTGGACTACATTCTTACCTATTATTACAATGACGACTTTTCCTTATATTCATGCCCAGTATTTTTGTATCATCATTTTCTCCTATTTTTATAACATACTCGTAGTTTCATAGTATTCGAGACGTTTCTATGTACCTTCTTATTAATATTATATATTTCGGTGGTCGATCGTATTATTCGCCAGATCATGAAATTCCTAGACATATTGTGATAATTGGAAATGTTGTTTTGCTAAGTTGCGAAGCCTTACTCCAGCCGGCCTAGTCGGAGTGACAATGGAAGAGCGATAGAGAGGGATAGCGATAGGTATGTTACAGAGCGTAAGCGATTGTGACGTTAGCCCTAACGGTACCTATACCCTTAATAGACCCTGCGAAAAGAAGCAACCTGATGAACTTATCTTATCTTACCTACATATATTTGAAAGAAGAAAGAAAGAAAGAAAAGACATTTATTCAGTATAGCACACATACACAGGACAAAATGGTGAAATAAAAAAAAAGAAACTATTATTTATTTGTTAAGCTTATGACTATAGTCAACGTCAACACATTACTCATGCAGGCACGTTACAATCGGGCGCGTTACTAGACCTCGTCCTACCTTCGTAGGTACTTTCTTACCCGTATTGTCGTTATATTTCAGTTCATGACATTTAACTCTAGCTAGCTGTTCTTCACAAAATATTTCATATTAAATCTTAATTAACATTTTCTAAACTAGTCCACAAGAAAAAAAATGTATCATTGAAAGTATATCAACATTAGAGCGTGTCTGAATGAAGACGGCGGGTATTTCCAGTGCAAATTGCAATTACCATTATTGGGGTAATTTGGAAACGGCGGCGGTCGCTGCGCAGCGAACTACCCGGCGAGTAATGGATAGCGATTTACGTTAAATTTCTTCACATGTATTTTTCAGTAATTTCTTTACTTCCGAAAGGTAATATTGAACACAAGACAACGACTAATGTAGGTATGATTTCGGGATTATAAACTTCGTGCTATTTAAATTGTTTTATTAATTAGTCTGTTTTTAGAGTTCCGTAGTCAACTAGGAACCCTTATAGTTTCGCCATGTCTGTCCGTCCGTCCATCCGCGGAAAATTTCAGTGACCGTTAGCATTAGAAAGCTGTTTGCAGAGATGTTAACTATTTGAAATAAAAGCATTTCAAATAGAAATACAAATTACCTATTTTGTATTTTAAATACTTTTATCGAAAACTATTTTGTATTTTATTTGAAATACTTTTTAGTACAAGTATTTTGAATTTTCTACCACTTCAAAATACAAAATGCTTTTTGTCACTTTTTGACGTAAGATAGATAGTACCGAGCGCGTATTCTATTTTTTTCTTTGTCTGCCTAAGTTATGTATACTGACCGGAACAACACGTAGGTACGCGCTTAATTTAATAAAAATGAAATATTTATTTTTCAAGTAGGCATATTACAATGCGCATTTGAACGTCAAATAAAGCTACGCTGGCTCTAACTCTACGCCTCAGCCTCGAGAAGATTTCAGTCCCCCCTCAGTTGGAGGGGGGTATCCACTATGGGACCGGCAAGAAACTCGGCGGTCCACTTCTTTTCAAAACATTACATCTTATAATTAACATGCATTAAATAACAAGATACAATTTATCATGCAAAAGTATTCATCAAAAAAATGTTAACAGACTAGGTAGGTACTGTATGAAAATTAATTTCAATAAATTATATTATGGCTTAATAATACGTCGTTCTTCTTAAGAGAAAACATATCAAATTGTCACAGAAGGAAAAGATAATATAAATCTCAATTTCATTAAATATGTACTTTACACAACATAAAATATTTTGCATTGCAATGTTTTACAAAAACACACTTACTTTCAGTGCTGCAAACATATGATAGTGGTTCCTACAAGCGCGGATCCAGCTTCGTGCCCAGGTGGGGGGGGGGGACACGCGGTAAAGGCCCGGTGCCCCAGGGGGGGGGGGGTCACGTGGTCTATTTGTACGGCCAACTTAGGCTCCGGGGGAGATGGGAGGGGGGGGGGGGTCATAACCAACATGATCCTTCCCTATCATCCTATAATACACATCCTAATAATAATTAAGGCTCAAAAAAGTAAGCGATTTGTTGCAAGATCCCAAGAGAAGCGACCGTGACCGTAAACATCGAAAAATCGGTGAAAATCCATATCGATTCGTATACCTAATGATACTGTAGGCATTTCTATTTAGTACAGCTGTGATGTACGTCATGTATGCTCAATTAATATTACTATTATTTTAGGATTTCCTTTTCATATTTCATACATATTGCAGTATAACTCTTTCGTTCATTTTTTATACTACATATTAGGTATAAAAGACTTGGAGACAGTCCATTTTGAGCTTCACTTTTTAACGTGTTAATTTTATAGAGCCAGGTTTCTGGGCTCTCTGGTGATTCTGTGTTTTAAACATATCTTTAAAACGAAAGTTGTACCTCATGTTACAAAAATATTTTATTTAAATAAAGGTATTTTGAAAATACCTATTTTGCATTTTGTATTTGAAATACCTTTTTGTAAAACTATTTTGTATTTTTATTTGAAATAGGTAAAAAACCAAAGTATTTGCATTTTGTATTTAAATACATTGCACTACCTATTTTTTAACATCTCTGGCTGTTTGGTATCAATATGTATGTATATTAAGACGCTCATCATCGGCCTTCAAGTCTCTAACAGACTATTCAAGCAGTGTCAGGCGGGGCAACAACGTTTTTCGTGGCTGTGTAAGCCAATACGGGAGCGGCAAACACGACCACATTAAGACGCTACAGGAGCGAAAATGGAAAAGAGCCCCCCTTTTTATTTGGAAATTTTAGTTAAATATACTAGTGTTATTATTGTTATTAACTAGATTTATCGAAAAAAAAGTTGTCCATTTAGAACAATTCTTTAAAATCGAGGTTCCGCTCTCGACTGTTTCCTCCTTCAAAACTTAATCAATCGTAACGAAATTTGAGAATCTGAATAACAATTATTATTATTTGTATGTCTTTCCCATCACGGAACAATGGTATTCCGGACCTTTGGGAGGCGTGCGCGGGGCCGAAGCCAACACGTAGAGGCCCTTTCGACACTTTAATGAAATGTAAGGGGTACACCGAGCGGATGTTGCCCTTGCCCGTATCATGGGACACACGCAGAGGCAACACCCGCCAGGGTGTAAGGACTATTTGAGAGTTAATGGAATCTAAAATGAACTGGTCTATTTTGATGAAAGTAATGGACTAAATACTGGGCTATGGATAAAAAACCGGACGCCTGCCTAATAAAATGGTATCCAATTTTATTTCCGGCAGACGGTGACTCGTCCCCACAAGATGGACCCCCACAAAAAGCGACATCCAGGATGGCTCAAGGGCAACACCGGTGTGAGAACTCAAGGGTGTCGAGAGGTGTACACCGCTTTCTGCCCAGTGGCTGTGAAGCCACTGCACCAACTCGCGTCTTATGCAAATTTTCACTTCCACCCCTGGGGCATGTAGCCCTAACGACTCCACTCTGGACGGCCAGCCAAGGCAAGCCAGAGGTAGAGAGTACTGTCCCACCCACCCGCCTTACGGGTAACAGGACTCCCCAGGAGCACTCGGGTACGTGGGGTCGCTGTTCCCCAACAGCTCGCCACAAGCTGCCCTGCGTTGACTGATTGCACTGGTAAAACCAATGGGCGATGGGGTCGTCACATCCCTACGCCTTATTATTATTATTATTTATTTATTAATAATAATTGTTATTCAGATTCTGAAATGATCTGTGTCGAACCGTTTAGTTTTTTTGGCTAATTGTTACCAATTTTGAATACCACACCTTTTTTGCGCCATAATCAATACGGCCGGTTTTCGAAATTTTTGATGGGCTCTAGCGACTTTAAAAATAAGAATATCAAAAAAATCAAAACGGTCCTACACAGATAAAAAAAAAATCTGTGTTGAAAAAATCATTGCTCTACGCCACTCCTCTAACTTATGAACCATAAGTTAAAAAATATGAACAAAAACCACAAAAAAAGTTCTAACTTAAAAAAAAACTTTCTAGGAAAATTATTTTGAACTTGATAGGTTGAACAGTTTTTGAAAAAAATACGGGAAACTACAGAACCCTACACTGAGCGAGGCTCGACATGATCTTGCTCGGTTTTTTTAATTCCGTGGACTCAAATGTGTCTGAAAATTATTTCACTTGTGTCTGAATATGATTTCACCTTCAGACACATAGTCACAAACAATATTTTTGGGCAGGAAGACGGGGCTGCTGATGCGACTTACAGTAATATTCGTTACTTATCTATACACAAAAGAGCCCGTTAAACTGCCTTTGCCCAACATATAATAAACAATAATTAACAAATCTAAATAATATTGCTTTGAAGAGGTGCTGTAAATATTGCTACTTCTTACAACAGCGAAAACGGGCGGCGATTTGTGCAAGTATTGTAATAATTAAATCCTACAAACTCATGAAATTGTGTGTTTTACGGCTCCAAAGTAATGGATAAAGTTTCATTGCGAGCTTTTCTCTAATTTATTTTTATTGTTATATGAGCCAGTTTATGTCCCGTTTTACACTCCTCATTCGCAGTAGTTACAATCAGGGATGTGACGTGCCTCGTAATAGATTAAGTGTTAGATACGTCTCACACCTGCACCCGCGTCTCCAATATTATGAGTATCCCCAGCGATTGCTTACTACACGACTATCATAACAATAACATAACGCGCAATATTGTACGTACGCACTTCTATCTTTTGTATATAGGTAACGTTGATTAATACTACAACATATGAGTGTATGTTCAAAGGGGAAACGAACCTACGTGAACTTTTTAAAATAACTGTAGACAACAATTGTTCAGAGCAATTTAATTTTCAAAATTGAAAATTCCAAGGCTTTTCACCTTCTCCCGGATCCTAGCTCGTGAAAAACTATATTGCATTTTTTATTAAAAATACGAAGTGTTCCGACGAGGGGCAAACGGCCACTAAAACGTTATGGTTACTGCGGTGACATTCGCACGGATACCTAACTTATAAAATTGGTGCCTAATCCTCCAGTCGATGGTCGCCCTCCACGGGTTCCCGATAAAGTATTACAATAGATTACTTATAAGGTTTACTCTGCCTCTTTACGATGATATGATATTTTTATGGTGTTTTTTGGCGACCAATTTTATAATTAAGGTCAGTGCGGGCAAGACGCCGCATACTTTATTGAAATAAAGTTTGAGCGGATAAAACTAGACTATTAAAGTAGTCTGGAGTGATCCGCATGGTCCTATGGGCTAGCAAATTTTATATTCTACACAACTTGTATGATACTTTAGTGAATTAAAGTAAACCTTTTTTTAAGGCTCGGCGGGTTGACCGTCCCCACGCGCTGAGTAAAGCAAGATCGCAATTCCACATGGAAATAAGTATCAAAATCATGTTCATTGTTATATTCTGTAATAACAGGGAGTAATGTGATAGATATTAAAACAAATAACGTTAATATTTTCAACATATCAGCATTTTTCTATTTATAAGGCAAGACCGTCATATGTCCCGTAAATGAGGTTATTAACCTTTTTTTTCTAGGTCCAGACAAAAGCAAAGCCGAAACTTATAATTAAAATGGGTACGTAGCACAATGTCGAAAACCAAATGTCCGAAGTACGAAATTCCGAAAGACATGATATCGAAAATCAAAATTGCTAATGTACGAAATGCCTAAAGATGCATGTCCTACTACACTTTTAATCGAACGATCTCATTTTAGAAACTCAATATTCCTTTGTCCAAAATGCCTTACACGAATACTTCGAAAGTCGATATATCTATTTCTTATAATTGCTACTTTCAAAATTCCTAATGATTATTTTTCGAAGCGAATTACCATAGGTATCTATTTCATGTTCAGTATGGGGACTTGTAGGGTTTTGTAATAGTTTCCCATACGACATAAACGACGCAACAAGCTTGGATGTCTTTATAAAGGTATATTTTTGTGCATTTGTTCATTTTAAACTTAATTTAACTAAACTTACGACAAACGTCTTTCGAAATTTCGTAATTAATAAATTTTAAACTTAGGCCAACTAAACGTAGGAAAAATGTCGATAGTATTTTCGTACATTAGTAGTATCGTCCTTTCGGCTTTCTAAAAATAGGCCAATTAACCATAGGACATGCATCTGTAGGAATTTCGTACATTAGAAATTTAGATTTTCGATATCATGTCTTTCGGAATTTCGTACTTCGGACATTTGATTTTCGACATTTTGCTACGTACTCATTAAAATTAACCCACAACACCCGTTTAAACAAAAAGCCTCCCCATAAAGTCTAAAAAAGGTGCCTTATATAAGAGTATATGCCGGTCTTTCCGACTAGGCACAATTTCGAAGTTACATATTTCAGAACATAAAATATACGTAACTTCGAAATCATAATAAATTGAACGCATTTTAAGCGCATTAATTATACTAGACAGGAAGAACGATTATTAAATTACTACGTTACATACATAATGCACAAATATTCCAACTGCTTCTATTTTGTTTTAATTTTTTGCGTAACTACGTTGAACTCGATAGTCGAGTTCGAAACACGAATCAAGTTTTTTGTTAACTAGTGTTCGTCCTAGGGATATCTATTGAAGACCAATGGAAAGGATGAAAAACTGGTATACCTTCGGAGGTGTAAGAAGTGATAGATATACAAAAGTTATACTCAGTAGACGGTCTTTCTGGTTAGACGGTCTTCCCGACACTGACCTTATACGCTATTTTTTGTACGAGCTAAAACGTAATCACAACAGTTATTTTAAAATTCAAGTGTGAGCATGACGTTGAGCTGCTAATCTTTACGAGCTTATAGCTAGGTATAGGTTTATCATACTTGTACAGTATTTATTTTATTGCGAGTATTATGACCGTGCCCGGTGGTATTAGTAGGTACCTAATATGCTTTTCGTATAAAGGGTAATAAAATGGGTAAAAAAATTAACATAGGTAATATTACCAAGGATGATTTATAAAGGATTGACAATTTTCATACTAAGCATCGTACCTCCATTTGTTAACGCCATTATTGTTTACCATTGTAACTATACTGACGAGGCCTACAAATTTCTTTTTTTTTATGTGTATTGATCTGATATTGACGAATATGTCATTTATTCCTGAATAAAATAAAAACACGCAAAAATATTTGGGGAAAATATGATTTTTGCCACTTTCAGGCTGCGAATCAGCGCCATCTAATTTTATTCATAAATGGCCCATACATTTCAGGGGTACACTATTTTGTATAATCTTTCTCATGATCGATCTCACTCTTAATATTACATTTAATACTAGGCTGTGTTCTTATCACAAATAGAATATAGTACAAAATAATCAATAATTTGTGCACTTCAACGGAAGTAAGTCGTACAATTTAAATACATACGCACTACACATACCCACATACGCAGCGCATAAACATACCGCGCGGAACACCGCATTCACATTAAGAGAGCCAATAGCTTCGGAGTTAGTGTTACGCGAAATTTCCATTTAGTGTGTGGCTGTTTGCTCGGCAAAATTAGTCGATTGTTTGGTTAGCGTGCCATTGTCTAAACAAGATCGTTGTAAGTGCATCGACTTAACGAGATATAAGGAGGTGCAAGAATATTATGATCAGGGATTCAAATATTTTGTAAACATTATTTATTTTATAACTCATGGATTGAAGTAAAATTATGAAACAAAAAAGATATATATCACAACGCGAAAATGTGGGTTGTTCCGTCCAGTTTCTATATACATAAATGTAGATAAAAGTCACCCCACCCCTTGGGTGCTTGATACTAATTAATAATTTGTTTTGTTTCCTTATAGCTTACAGCTTTTAGCTTAACTAAGTATACCTATTTAAAAATGTGGTATAAACGATTTCTTTTCATTTACTTGTATATATTGTACAATATTGCACCTATTGTTCTGACTCTGCAATGCAATTAAATAAATATAGGTAAACAACTTTGGATATCTGTAAGACCAACTTGAATCATTTTAATGTCTGGATAAAAAACGAAGCAACGTTGTACGGTTGTTTTGTAATTTTTCACTAGGCCACTTTCACTAGTTTTTTCACGGCCGCATATTACCTTAACTTGTAAAATCATACACAGTCTGACTTATAAACATTTATTTTTATCATTTATTATAGAGACATGTACATTAAAAATAATCAGCGCCTTTGAATATTATCATGGCGGTTCTATCAAAGCAATATGCAAATATATATAAGGAATTCAGTTGTAAATAGACTATACATCCACATTTTTGTTCTCTTTCAAGGAAGCTCACAAAAAACTTCACAAGAGTTCCATATAAAGCAACGACTGTCCTTTTTTAGTCGCCGTCGACGCGACGGGGCAACGTTAAATAGAGTCAAAGAAAAAGTTCCAACGAGATGATTTAAGCTACGAAAAGAGAATGATTGCATTGTTGTATAGTTTTAAACTTTAACAAATGCTACACATTGTTTCCACAAAATGGTCTCCAGGCCAACTTTATAGCATAAAATCACATAATATCTAATTGGTCCTAGTTCCACCTTTAAAATAATTTCTCTCTTGAACTTTAAATCCCTCACTACGTTCAGGGTTTTATTTTAGAACCAGCGCTCTACGTCAGGATTCAATTATAAAATTACATATATGCTTCTTTCATATATGTATATGTCATTTAGTTCCCTTATGGCACAATCTACTATTGACAATTTTTTTACTGTCTCGAAGGAATTAGAAACTTTGCAGAAACACAGATTAAAATGATGATGAATGAAATTCGTAGTACCTACGATTGCCGAATTAACATCATACGAACACGCTTTTGTATGAAAATGTGAGCGCTTCCATTGGCTATTCAGGCTAGATAACTCATACAAATTCCTAGTATACAGTAGTTATTGCAGTCTCATTTAAAAGCCTTTTAAACAAAACGTGCATTTAGAAATTTCCTCATTATATCAAAAATTCTAAAACAAAGTACTCACACATAAAAATCCGGCCGTGAGAATAAAGTCCGCAAATTATTCGATTCATTTCAAAGGAATCCTACTAAAAGGAACGCGAGACTAACTCAAAGCTTTTATATCTCGTAGCGAAGCGCCTTATTGTCTTCAGCGGTATATGTATTAAACCTTGCTTTCTCTTGCGTAAATAAAATCCATTGGAGAGAGAGTGCAAGGGACCCGCGGGGGCGATGGGGCCTTCTAGGTGTAATGCCTCATACGAGTGTCGGCGACAATGCAAAGTAGATTGAATTGGAAAAAAGACTTGAACAAAATACTCGTACCAGCTTTCGGTGCCCTGGGGAGATCTGCGCGTAAGGGTTACAAATGACGACTGTCCGTGAATGGACCTTGTAAAGTTGTTTGTGTGTGTAGTAAACAACTTGTCTATAAAAATGCATGTCTACGAAAAATATTGACCGTTTTTAAATTTATTGCAATTGTCATCTTGTATATACGTACCATAGAGGAATAAGTAAGGAAAGACTTGTTACTCCATGCATTGCATACATCAGTGAATGCGAGTTATTTGTAGTGACATCTAGCGTCAATTAGCGTCAAAGAGCGTAAATTATCAGTACTGCTACTTGCCAATAGATGTCACGACGAACGAAAAGTCGAATGTTCAAAAATTTTTAGCTAGTATTACAATAGTATTAATCAGTGTTCTGTTTTCAATTACTTCTGCATGTAATATAAGTTGTAAACTGTTTAAATATTACATTTTTGGCAGACGTGATACTGTTGACACCTAGTTTTGAGTAGTGGTACTGATAATTTACGCTATTTGACGCGTGATGGACGCTAGATGTCACTACAAATAACTCGCATTCACTGATGTACGGAGTTCTCGTCACTAGAAATACCTCGCATTCCTCTTGTACAGAATATTTTTAGCTAAATACAATAAATTACGTCGCAGTCGTCAATATATAATAATATAATCTATACTGAGCAGCTTTTATTGGGCGAACCCCGAAACCGTTTAGGTAGAGGTAAATTTTAAAATAAATCAAATACTTACCTATTAGCTAGTCTGTACGAAAACAGCAGAGTCGTGAAATGTTTGGGATGCAATACATTCTACTATTTTCCGCAAAGACTCTACTACCTACGATTTGGCTTATCTGTCAGTGTCAAGTCACGTTCTTACAAAAAAATTTCATAATTAACATGTTACACATCCGATCCATACCGTATCTAAATCCAATATTTGACGTAATAAAGTTTAAATCGGACGGTATTTATAATAAAACGAGTTACGATCTAAGTTCATAGAGTTCTTACGCATTATTAAGCCCTGTCGAACTTTCAAATTTACTTAGAAAGACATTAAAGTATCGAAGGGAGCCGACGTAAACACCAAGAGAGGGCGTCAGAGCGCTTATCGATGAAACTTGTAGGAACAAGCTGCATGTTCGCTACATTTTCCGAGCCATTACCTTCCTTTAACAGAATGAACTCGGGGCCAACTTGCATAAAATACATTGTTAATGCACCGTAAGTGCAAGAGATATATAAAGTGCAACGTGGACCCCATGGATTTTTATTTTAGCATTTTTGGGCTAAATAAAACATCCTGATACCTTTGACTTATTACACTCAGTCGACTCCAGTCGACGATACCACAATACTCATGAGGTAACTTCCAGTCTAAGCCACTTCTTTCATCACACGCGCACTTTAAATGTGCTATTGCACGCAGGCGAAGCGTGAGTTATAAAAAAAATTCTTCTCCCAAGGGAATAATGAAATTTCTTGTACCGTACTTAACATTTTTACATCTATTTACATATTTTTTACATTGCGAGAGTGATGAAAAACATTGTGTGTAACTCTGGGAGTATGAATATTACTAAATCGAGTCTTTAAATCGCTCCGGCAAGCCAGCCGTCGCGATTTAACTTACTCTCGTTGGTAATATTCAACTTCCTCCCTTTGTTGCACAATGTACTATTATTTCAAAAAGTAATTATTACAAATTCTTAAACCTCGTAATAATCTTTAATATCTAAAATTGTAATAACTAGGACAACAGCAGAGGAATATAGCCCCCGTTCTTATATCTTAATGTTTATTATTAATATTATTATATATATACTATATCATTGCTTGTTCATCATCATCAATATTATTTTGCATTTCTTTTTTTGCGCCGTGTCTTGCGTCGCCGTCGCGTCTCATACTTCCATATCGATAAGGTTTGATTTCGTATGCGTTGCATCGCCGTCGCGCGACCATCGCGCGACCGTCGCCCACGCAAGCCACGGCGTTATAATATGTCTTATTTTGATAGGTTTTTGTATCTATATTTTGTAATACTTTATTAGGAAAGCTGTTTAAAGTAGTTGGTACTGTTGGTAGGTATGAAGTCCAGACTGTTACCATATTCGTTATTCGTTTTTGGGACTCTGAAGTGAGGTTTGTTGGGCAAGCGCCGGAGGTTGGTCGGTCTATTGTATCTATCCAGCTTTCCTAATTCGTCTTTATATTCTAAAATCACAGCCAGTTTAACTTTATTAAATATACTTACTTAATACTCTACAATGTTGTACATACAAGTACTTACTTACTTACTTACATAATTATGATTATCCGATATATATTTATTCATAAATATTATCTCGTTCAGAAGTAGGTTGTAACACACTCACTACACAATTCAGTGGCAGAGCGTCAATACAACTCGATTCCCAACGGGTTCTCTAGAATTCTCTAGTATCTGTAGAAGTCCATACAAAACAGATTCTAAAAACCCCTCCGGCTTTACCAACGAAAATTTTCACACCCCGCCACTGCTACACATAATAATAATTGTATTCGTAGCATCACTACTTTGATCACTAATACAGTAATTAAAGTAGACACTTCAGAAGATTTTCCAGGAAGCGGGCACGATTCACTAAAAATATATTTTCCGTCCGGTTAACTTCACTGCTATCGCTAGAGCATTGTTAAATGGAACAAATACTTTGCCCGTGCCACAATTTCTACAAGATATTTAGAAATTTATTATTTATTTGTTTGTAATATTTTAGGGAAAAACAATGTATAGTAAATTATGTTTGGTTGTTGTCGAAGTGCTACAAAATTAACTTGTTAATCATAAAGGGCGGTAACTTGCCCAGAACAAAACATTTTCCTTCTAGCAATCGCTTTTAAGTTCGGCACCGATAACGCATACTATTTGTAAGTACGATAGGGACGGCCCGATGTTTTATCGTTTATCGCGCGATCATGATTGCCTGCCAGTATAGCTTAAATAAACACTCTTCTGATTTCGTACAAATCTCCTTTATTATGATACTGTTGTCAGATTGATGTGTCCAGACAGGCAAGCATGGTCGCGTGATAAACGATATAACGTCAGGCCGTCCTTCCATGGCGGGCGGGTGGTCTAGTGGTAAAGACGTTAGCCGCGTAAGCTGAAGACCCGGGTTCGATTCCCGGCTCGGTCACCAGTGGGCCTTGGCGTTTTTTCTTTCGTGTATGATATCTATTTCAATTTATAATTTATATATAGTAGTGGTAATCAAAAAATATTCAATAAAATAATTTGATTTGTTCTCTAGTTGTAAGACAAGGATAAGCTACGTACCGTGAATTATTGACCTCTTGTCTAGGCAACCAGTAATGCTCACTTTTTCTCTCCCGGTTACCGTCATGACAAAACACGATACGGCTTGTTTTGTTCGCGACGCCACATGACAGCGTGCGCCGGAACGCCCATCGGGCCATATCTTTTATCGCTTTTCCATAACGCAGCTACGCAGGATGAACTATTGGGCTGGCTTGTTGTGTTCGCGACGCCACATGACAACAGGCGGCGGCACGCCCGTCGCGCTGCACGCTAACCGCACGCTGCCACTCGCGCGCGAGCTCTGCCCTCACTAACCGTATCCATTATATCCGGTGGTATTACTATCGCCTAGGTGATTCATCTAAGGAGCGAAAAGAAACCATTAATGCTCAATTTTCCTCTCCCGGCCACCATCATGACGAAACATACGCTTGTTGTGTTCGCATCGCCACATGACAGCGGGCGCACGCCCGACGCGCTGCACGCTAACCGCACGCTGCCCAGCCACCCTCTCGTGCCGAGCTGTCTCTGCTAACCGTGTTCACTATATCCGATGGTATTACTACCGCCTAGGTGATTCATCTAAGGAGCGAAAAAACCCATTAATGATCAACTTTCCTCTCCCGGCCACCATAATGACGAAACATACGCTTGTTGTGTTCGCATCGCCACATGACAGCGGGCGTACGACCGTCGCGCTGCACGCTAACCGCACGCTGCCACCCTCGTGCGCCGAGCTGCCCTCACTAACCGTATCCATTATATCCGGTGGTATTACTATCGCCTAGGTGATTCATCTAAGGAGCGAAAAAAACCATTAATGCTCAATTTTCCTCTCCCGGCCACCATCATGACGAAACATACGCTTGTTGTGTTCGCATCGCCACATGACAGCGGGGCGCACGCCCGACGCGCTGCACGCTAACCGCACGCTGCCACCCTCTCGCGCCGAGCTGTCTCTGCTAACCGTGTTCACTATATCCGATGGTATTACTACCGCCTAGGTGATTCATCTAAGGAGCGAAATAAACCCATTAATGCTAACCTTTCCTCTCCCGGCCACCATCATGACAAAAATATACGCTTGTTGTGTTCGCATCGCCACATGACAGCGGGCGCACGGCGCACGCCCGTCGCGCTGCACGCTAACCGCACGTTGCCACCCTCGCGCGCCGAGCTGTCCTCGCTAACCGTGTCCACTATGTCCGGTGGTATTACTACCGCCTAGGTGATTCATCTAAGGAGCGAAATAAACCCATTAATGCTAACCTTTCCTCTCCCGGCCGCCGTCGTGGCGGAACACGATGGGCTTGTTGTGTTCTCGACGCCACATGACAGCGGGCGGCGGCACGCCCGTCGCGCTGCACGCTAACCGCACGTTGCCACCCTCGCGCGCCGAGCTGCCCTCGCTTACCGTGTCCACTATGTCCGGTGGTATTACTACCGCTAGGTGACCCATCTATGAAGAAAGTAAAAGTATATTTTATTTATTAAACTTTACACATTAGTTCACAATATATTACCAAATGACTTATGTGATGTCACTTACTTACTATCGACCGCGTTTAAATAACACTATTTTATCATCATTCCGACATTTCTGTCGTATTTTAATGGCGTTTGACCCGGAAGTGACATTAAGTATGGGTAGGAAACGCGAGAGTGTTAAAGTAAAAATAATTACAGAGCTTTCTTTAGACAGTTTTTAGGGTTCCGTAGTCAACTAGGAACCCTTATAGTTTCGCCATGTCTGTCCGTCCGTCCGTCCGTCCGTCCGTCCGTCCGTCCGCGGATAATCTCCGCAACCGTTGGCACTAGAAAGCTGAAATTTGGTACCAATATGTATACCAATTACGCCGACAAAGTGCAAAAATAAAAAATGGAAAAAAATGTTTTATTAGGGTACCCCCCCTACATGTAAAGTGGGGGCTGATATTTTTTTTCATTCTAACCCCAACGTGTGATATATTGTTGGATAGGTATTTAAAAATGAATAAGGGTTTACTAAGATCGTTTTTTGATAATATTAATATTTTCGGAAATATACGCTCCTAAAGGAAAAAAAGTGCGTCCCCCCCCTCTAACTTTTGAACCATATGTTTAAAAAATATGAAAAAAATCACAAAAGTAGAACTTTATAAAGACTTTCTAGGAAAATTATTTTGAACTTGATAGGTTCAGCAGTTTTTGAGAAAAATACGGAAAACTACGGAACCCTACACTGAGCGTGGCCCAACACGCTCTTGGCCGGTTTTTTTTTAAATAGAAGTACTTTATGGTGATCTCCACACATCATCGTTAGCTTATAGACACCGTATAAAATAGGATTCCTGAGTCTTACTGAAGTAACCTACATTCTGAACATAAAGTATCCAGGTACCTGACTCTTCATCGGGTCAGTGTTGACCTGACACATGTAGGTGCCAGAGTCGTTGGCCTGCACGTTGCTGACGTGCAGCTTCCAGGTGTTGTGGTTGTTGTAGGTGACGGACAGGCGCGGGTTCAGCGCCACCATGTTAGTGTGGATCGCGAGGATCGCCTTCGAGTCCGACTTTATCCATGCCACCTGAAAAAACACTCATTATAATATAGTCACTCACACAGTAAAATATTTATAGTGACTCAATAGCCGAGTCACCTAGGCGTGACGAAAAACTAGGCTTAATTACTGACAACACGTTTACACCCACATGATACCTAAAACTACTATATTGTGTTTAGTTTAAACTTGTTATGTATGTTAACCGATTTCGACAGTTATTACTTTATATGAAGGAGATCATTTTACGTAAACTCTTGTATTCATTTGAACTCTTATTTTACATACGTAACAAAAGTAACAGTAAAATTGCATAAATGTATCCAAATTCGAGGGGTATATTATTATAAACTCAGACAAACAAACGCAAGTCAACCAAAACGCTTAAAAATAATACTACAATAGCGCTATAAATTACGAAACTTAAACAATGCAATCAGAGTGTGTACAAAATAAAACGCTTCACACTCGAGCTGCATATGAGCGTGAAATTCCGCTTTATATCTAGGATTAACGTCATAAATCGGTCCCATTTCGCCGGCGCTTCTCCAAGTTTTAAATCGCTTGTGTTGTTCACCGCCGAGACGAAACTTAATGTGACTTAAACACTGTAGCGAATGTAAAACTGAGAGAACGACACGTAAAATGGTACCGAGTTTCATCCGAGGAATGCAGGGTGTCTCGCCCGCGCCGCTTCAGCGCATTTTTCATGTGACATCTCGCTTTGTTGCGGTTGCGAAATAAATTAGTAACAATTCTACTGTTTGCGTAAATTTATTTGTACGGCGGTGAGATTCTAGCATTTAATTTTTGTTAGCAAGTGCCTACCTACCTACACTCTTTGTACTAATATAGATATTATACACGTTAATATAGATATTCGAACTTATTGTTCATACACGGCTAATAATTCCACTTAAATACCTTAATTACGGCTCGCATGTAGTTACCTATTGAGCTATCAAATTCCCTAGTTTGCTTGAAACCTTCAAGGTTTTGTACATACATCTTTGGAATTGGATAGTGAGGATAGCTTTCCACGTACATTTTCTTTGAAGATGCCGGTTGTTAATGTTACTATGCGAGCTTTGCAGCAATATAATTATGCGCGTGTAATAACAGAGATAGCAACAGGCGCGAGGCGGGTCAATGAACGAAAATCTATTGAGGAAGCATCTACTCGTAGTTAATCTCTGTAAAGAGGTCTCAGAACCGCCCAAGAAGGATTATCAATGTAAACAACATTAATTAAATAAATATAAATGCCTATGTATATCGTTGAGGACACATTTACACATAGATCGACCTAGTTCCATACTAAGCACAAACGAACTTTATCGGCTTCATAACTTTAGTGTACGTTTATAAATAAGGAGGATAGAATACAGCTAAGACTCAAGAACTAATGTTCATCATACAAATGAATTGTTACTCTTAGCGGGATTTAAACATGACCACCGACCACAGTTTTTACTGGTAGGGTCTCTACTCACTAGGCCAGACCGATCATCAAATGACTGTATTGTTGATGGAGGTCAATACAAGTATGGCATACGGTGAAGCGTGACTGATCTTCATATTTAGCCTGTTTAAAAAATGATCAATATTTATTAAGAGTTCATACATTTACTCCTAAACGTGAGTAGCAAATATCATGTGTATAACCCTTAAACCATAAAAATCCCCGTGACAAATACTATCATATCATAAGGGTTCTATGATAGGTTCAGGAACCATAGGGAAATGAGGCAATGACAATGGTGGCGTTCTGAATATCTGACAAACGAACAAAGTCCCTATTCTTGTGTCACTCGAGATCAAAATGTCGTGCGATTTATAGTAAAAAACAAATTGAATTGGGGTTTCGTATCGATATCTGTTTTAATGTCTATAGCTGTAGTCTAGTGAAAAGGGTATAACTCAAATTGACTCGGTGATAAAGGTCCCTCCTCGGACTTGTGACCTTTTTCACCGAGTCAATTTGAAGTTATACCCTTTTTCACTAGACACAGATAGATACTAGAGTAGCACACACTTGAATTTGACAGCTGTTCCAAATTTAAAATCATAACCTACTTTTTTCAGTAGGTATTGTAAACAATACAGCTTTCCGTTTTTTTCTGCTGGTTGGTAATGCTGGTCATTGCCTGTGGTTTTTGAACGCATTATAGAGGGTTTATGATATTTGCGTAGAAAAAGGTTTCCCCCTCACTAGGTCGCGCATTTTATCCACTAGTGGATAAAGTAATTTGACCTTGAATAGAGGCAAATTTTCTGCTTTAAAATTGATAAAAGTGGGTTAATCTAGTGATGAAGATGTTTTATCACCTGTGGAACTACTGGAAGCAGTGATAAACGCGTTTTTTGCGTTGTACTTTCATCGCTATAGTGAGGGGAAAAGTTTTGTGTTACACATGAGTGCAAATGTATTTTACTTCTCGTATATTGAAAAACTCGCAAGCTCAGGATTCTATTCTCAAACCACTCGCTTCGCTCGTGTTTCAACTATAGAATCCTTTCGCTTGCTCGTTTCTCAATTCCACACTCGGCGTTAAAATACAACTTTGCACTCTTGTATAACGAATAACTATTTTATCGTTTAAAATGTCTCACCCTATAGTTGGAGAGATGGTTGACGACGCACGTGAAGTGCACATCGCGGCCCTGCGTCACCGTGTGGTTCTCCAGCGGCGCCAGGAACTCCGGTTCCACTTCCGCATGGATTGGTATTTCACCTGTTCATGACAAAAGGAGGTTAATATTCATATTCATATTCATTTATTCATATAATAGAAAATACTGTAAGTACGAAGGTTTAACACAAGATACTCTTGTAGACACCAACATATTAAAATTGTAACGGGACTCAAACACGTCTACTTAGGTTTTAAAACAAGGATAATGGCGTTGTTTCAGCGGACTCGGATAAAACGGGATTTTAATGTTTAAAAACCGTGAAAGTTTTAATCATAGTCGTCAGTAATATAATTAGAAATGAAACACGCGGCAGGGCTACCGTTTTTAACCCCTGACGAAAAAACGACGGGTGTAAAAGTTTGATGTGTATGTCTGTCTGTGTGTGTGTCTGTCTGTGGCATCTTAGCTCCCGAACGGATGAACCGATTTAGACTTAGTTTTTTTTTTTTTGTTTGAAAGATGAGTTAGTCGGGAGTGTTCTTAGTCATGTTTCATGAAAATCGGTCTTTTTTAAATTTTAATGTTGTGGTTAGGTTATAGAATATGTTAATCGATAGCGTAAACGTCATAGAAAAACATTTTCTGTAGGGATAAAATGATCAGCGCCCCCTGCTTTATACTTACTAGAAGCAAAACTAACATAAATTTTCAGCGAAGCTATGGAGTAACGTATTTTAAAACGTCAGACTTGTGCGAGTTGTGCTTAAAATAAGATAAAAAAATGCGAATTTGAGGTAGAGGCTGTTCAAATACTGTAAACACAGTGGTGAACTAACAGACACCATAACTTTGTTTACGTCTTGACAGTGTCAACAGGATATATTTGATAAGGTCTGCTTTTTAACATACTATTAGACATTCATCCAGTAAACCACGCAAACGTGAGCAAATAGGAGCCCCCGAAATGATTAAAAGTACCTATGTATGCCGGATTGTCGTTAAATATTACATATTAAAGAATTTTGATTGATCTCTAATGACTCACTAGAAATCTGTAGCACCCACTATCAGTTTATTTTTAATAAATTTGTTTCGTCTTCTTATAAGCAGTAACATAACACTATAAATTGTCGTATTATTAAATATAGAGATATTGTGTTTGAACGACGCGCCGCGTTGTCCCTAAGAGGTACGTAGGAGGTTTCGATTCGGTAGCACTTAAACCTCTCTTGAGGCTATTTATGCATTTCATACTAAAGGTTACCAACTTAGCATACCTATCTTTTGAAATATGATTGTGATTTGAGATATTCTTATTTTGTCAGAAATATTTATAAATATGTCACTCGGTTCAACCATTACTAACAGAACAATATGTAGATGCGTTATGAATAACGTTTATTGTACAGATTTATGAATATAGCAATAAGAAGAAAAGGAGTGGAATGGCTGCTTCTCTACATTTTCCTCTGTGTAATGAATATATTATATATTTATCAACCATCTAATAAACAAAGAAGAAGAAGTATCTTCCAGGTCTGACTTTTTTAACTCTCCTAAAATATTAAAACGAATAAAAAAAATACAAATACAGATTTACTTTGTCTCAACTCTTATAAAAACAAATTAAAATCCGACAGATCTCAAACGTAAACGACGCATATCTGTAGCCATAACCAAATGTATTGTGACAAAATATCATCAATACGTATCTAATGTCAAAAAAATCTGAGAAAGTACTATATAACTACGTTTCTGTGAAAAGGTAATTTCGCACGGGTCTTCCACTTTCTTCATAATATAACAATTGAAAGAACCTCATATCGCGAACAGTACATTTATAAACAAAGACTTCTGTGAATATTTCGCTTGTTGTGGCGTAGTTGTAGATTTTCAATACAAATCTAACTCGAGGGTGACACTGCCCGGTACCGTGCCTCGCAAACTCAACATAACGTCAATTAATTTTAAACCAAAGCCCGGAACAGGCTAACGGAATCTACTTGATGATATTTAATAGTATGTTTCCTGACGAGTATTGATACAAAATTAAGCTTCGCTATGACTGTTTTGAATAGTATTTAGAATTACGGATCGAGACCTAATGCTATATCTATAAGCTATGTGTAATTCTAATAACAATTATATGAACCAATTATTTCGAATATCTGCACAGAGGCTTTGTATCTACAAGCATTCATAATGGCAGAGTGCGTGAAGGACTGGCGCTGACTATGTGATTATAAACGAAATACATTCATAGACATTCTTATACATTAGACTAAGTCCCAAGGACGACATGACGAAATGATTACGTTAGAACATTTTCTAAGATCAGTTTGTGCCGACTGTCTCTGCTTAAGACCCGGAGACTATATCATTATAAATTACGGCGCGGAATACTTTGGCATATTCTTGAGGCGTTCTCAGAAATGCCAAGGATATGCATTAAAGGCATTCCACATGCGTTTTCAGGCCCGCCTTAGACGTGCCAAGGTGTTCTTAGTATCAAAAGCATCCCAACCACAAATCCCAAGAACATCTTCCATGCCTGAAAATGCCTCGGTAACACTCTGATGTGCCATGGCAAATATTCTTGTCATGGAGTATGCGAAGGTTTATTTATACATGTTCCATTTAAACCATTACTAAATTTAGAAAAATAAGAATTAAGAATGGAGTGGGTTCGTAGAAGCCGACTGTGGGATATGGGTTAAATTGTGGCGTAGGGAGAGGCTGGCAACCTGTCACTGCAATGTCACAATTTGGGTTTGTTTAAACCCCTTTTTGCCAAGAGTGGCACTGAAACTTAGTAGTTCATGTGCTCTGCCTACCCCTTTATGGGATACAGGCGTCATTATATGTATGTAGGTATGTATGTATGTAAATTCAGAATAATAAAATAACATAGTTTGGGAATATTTAAAAGGAAAGATACAGAGAGTAAAATGTAATATTAATAAAAGGCACTTTTACCTGTAACGAAGACACTGAGAAATGTTGCCAGACACCAGGCTGCTTTCGTAGATGGCGAAAACATGAGTTCAGTTCTATGTTCAACCTGCAACAAACCAATGACGTGAAGTTAGTTCGTGAAACAATAGAAATAAATTGTTAAAAAGGCATATCTTTTCTTTTTTCCTGATAACTTAATGTAAATACGGTAATAATATAGTAAGCACATCTAAATAAAACTACATTGCGACGGTATATAAATGGTATATAAATGGAACATATCAATTGTCCGAGACAAGTAGTAATAATGTCTAGAAGTAAATGCATAAAACATTCGTACTAAACAGTATGTAAATATTATATTTCATCATTCTCTTGCCCTTATCCCAGTCACTTGGGGTCGGCGCAGCATGTCTTTCTCTTCCATACATCTCTGTCACTCGTCATCTCATCATTAACTTGTTTTAGTTCCATATCATGTCTCACACAGTCCATCCACCTCTTCTTCGGCTTTCCCCTCCCGTTACTTCCACCACCTTCCACATTCATTCGTAATACCTTTCTCGTCACATGCCTTTCATCCCTCCGCATTACATGTCCATACCATGCTAGTCGATTCGCTCTTACTTTTTCAACAATCGGTGCTACTTTTAGGCTTCCTCTGATATACTCATTCTTTATTTTATCCATTCTTGTCACGCCACACATCCATCTTAACATTCTCATCTCTGCTACGTGCAATCTCTTTTCATCCGTCACCTTTAGGGCCCAACACTCTGATCCATACATGACGACAGGTCTGATGACTGCTTTATAAATTTTGCCCTTCAGTCGAAGAGGCATCCGGGCGTCACAAATGGTTCCCGTGACCTGTTGCCATTTCATCCACCCCGTGCTAATACGGTTTTTCACGTCGCGGTCGATATCGCCATCACACTGTACGAGCGAACCAAGGTACTTAAAGTCGGAGCAGACTGGCAATGAAATACCATCGAGTTCTATGGCAGCAAAACCAGAGAGACCGCCGAAATCACAAAACATATGTTCTGTTTTTGATCTACTGATCTTCAGGCCAACATTCTCTAGTTTTTGCCGCCACTTCTCGAGTCTGCTCTGTACCTCGAGCCCGTCTTCACCAACAAGCACAATGTCATCAGCGAAAAGCATACACCAGGGTACCTCCTCCTGTATGTCCGACGACAAAGCGTCCATAATAAGCAGGAAGAGGTAAGGACTTAGAGCCGATCCCTGGTGCAAGCCCACCGCGACACTGAACCTGTCGGTGGTGCCGGCAGCTGACCGGACGCGTGTACAACATCGACTGTACATTGACCGTATTAGCTCTACATACTTCCCAGGCACGCATTTCTCTTTCAGAGCCCACCACAAAACCTCTCGGGGTACGCGGTCGTATGCCTTTTCGAGGTCAACAAATACCATATGCAGGTTCCTTTTTGCGCGCCTGTATTTTTCGCACAATTGGCGAAGTGCAAAAATGGCGTCTGCTGTACCTCTTCCCGGCATAAACCCGAATTGGTTTTGTGCTATTTCACTCTCTTCTCTCAGGCGTCTCTCTATCACCTTTTCCCATATTTTCATTGTATGTGACATTAGCTTTATTCCTCTATAGTTGTTGCAGTCTTGTACATCCCCTTTGTTTTTGAAAATGGGCACCAGTAAACTGTCGCACCATTCATCGGGGATAGTTTCTTCATGCAACAACTTATTGAAGAACAAAGTCAGCCACTTACATCCATCCTCACTCAACAACTTCCATACTTCTCCAGGTATATCATCTGGACCTACCGATTTTCCATTTTTCATACTTCTCACAGCCATTCTTACCTCATCCATACATATCTCTCTCACTGTACCCATATTTATCGGTTTGTGATCCAGTACATGTCTACTCCACTCATTTTCCTCATTCATTAACCTTTCAAAGTAGCCTTTCCAACGTTCTTTTATGACTTCGTCATTCGTCAGCACCTTTCCTGCATCATCTTTCACGCACTTTATATGTGATATATCCCGGGAAATTCTTTCTCTCGCTTTGGCAAGACGATACAACTGCTTTTCGCCTTTAGGACCATCTAGAGAGTCATACAATTTGTCCTGTGCTGTTGATCTGGCTATAGCAACTGCACGTCTTGCCATCTTCTTGCATTCGGTATACGTGGCCTTTTTTAATTCCTCTTCGGTTTCCTGTCCATTTTTAGCAATTTGCCATTCTTTAAATGCTTGTTTCTTTTTCTTTATGGTTTCCTGCACCTCCTCGTTCCACCACCACGTTTCTTTATCTATGATACCTTTGCCTTTCGATTCACCTAACACATCTTTTGCCACACTCCGTATACAGTTAGCCATTTCTTTCCAACATTCGTCCGCATGCAGTCCGTCCATATCTTTCATCTCTATCATTTTATCTATCACACGCTCCTTAAACATTCTGGCACATTCATATATTTATTAATTAAATAAGCTTCCATCTCCGAAATGAAGATTATTAAAATACTGAGAAAGTTAATTAATTTAAGCTCAAGCTCTTCTCAAAATAACCGAAAAAAAAACACGGTGTCATACGCAAGATATAGCAAAAACACTTCGGAAAAACTGTAATAAATTATCCTGCAACTTTACTTCGATTGTAAAAACTTACTAAAGTAGCACAATCCATAAAACAAAATGAACATTTCAAAAATTAATACCAAAGGCTACTTCACGAAAAGTTTTTACAAAGACAATAATAAAATTTCCAGGCCTCAAAGAAAAAGAAACGAAGGCTCGTTATAAATTTTCCCAAAACTCTTAACCGTCACCCATAATATTATCTGCTTTCCTCAAAATAACAAGACACAGATCGACAAAGGAGTTTCCTCGGAGGAAATGAGGCTTGATCGCTCTCTTCGTAATTTCAACTCTATAGGGGCGAATTGTTTAACAGTGTATTCATTTTAAGAAAAAAATATTTCTATTTGAAGAGCATTGCAATCAGTCAAGCAAAACGAGAATTTAACCAAAAAATAACGGGTTGCATTATACGAGAAGTATGTACAATTGTACATTGTAGTTATGTACTTCGTAGAAAGAGTTAGAATTGTATATATGGATATGGTGTTAAGCATGAATAAGAGTTAATTTATCTTTAATAATAAAAATGAAGCTAAAACATGTCGCATATATCGCTTACTCTCGTTACAAGTTAGTTGCGAACAAGTTAATTTGTCGTTCAGGCAACTTAATTACATTAAAACCAAGCTTTATATTACTTACTATATACCCTTACTTTATCATTTGAATCGTATTAAACTTGTCAGAAAATAGTTAGTATATTTAAAAACACAGTTAGTTCCGAATAAAGTATTATGAGGAATGAAGCCTCAGCTTGAAGTGCTCATAAGCAATCGGCTCGCGGGCCGGGTGTCAGACCCACGAGATTCAATTACTGCCCGCTGACGGCGTCAGAACTTTAACCGCTGCGCTCGCAGGTCGCCAGCATTACGTGTAGATGGAAACCTTATTTCAAAGTTTGTCTTAAGCATTTCCGTTCCAGACCAAACAATGAGTAGACATGGAATGAAATAAAAATTTAATTTGTAATAGACAAAATAGAAGAAAGATATTTATTTTCATAGTCTCAGAATGATTACCTCAATCATTTCTTTAACTATAAAAGGAAAATCGAATTTTTCTTTTGATGGTACAAACCAAGAAATGTTGAGAATGATTAGGTAATATCATAATATGCAATCTAATAAATAAGACTTTAAAATCTTGGTTTCTTGTTACTTTTAGGTAGATACTCACTAGCTAATAACTACAGTGAAACCTGGTTAAGTGGGACCTGGATAAGTGAGAAACCTCTTTAGTGGGGACCCAAGGTGTGGTTCCGATACTTTCGCACCGATTTACCTCTATTAGTGAGACAAAACAGACCTCTATAAGTGAGATTAGCATTTTCGATTTTATAGTCACATTTCCCTCTATTAGTGAGACAGAGTGTGTATTTTACCTCTGTTACTGAAACTATATTTGAAATGTATATGAACTTAATTGTTTGTTAAGAATTTTATAGGAATTTACCTCTGTATCTGAGATACAGTCAATCTATGACCTCTGTAACTTGGACTTCATAGAAAATCTACTTCCATATTTTTAATAATTCTTAGCCTATCTTTAAATTACGCGATTGATCATTTTTGTGTTCAGATGAGTGTAAGGGTTTTTTTGGTTATTTTAAGTAATTAAAACTAAAATCTCGATAAATTACATAAAAATAAAAAAATAAAATATTTTCATAATATACCTATAAAAGTTTTAAGACACAATGACGTTAGAGTCTTATATTTTATTTAAAGACAAGGCTTATTTACCTTTTCTTTTAAGTAGTATGCAACTAATAATAACTATATGCAAAACACCTTATTTATCACCTCTATAACTGACATACCCTCTATTCTGGCCTCTATTAGTGATACCCTCTGTAAATGAGACAAACATTTTATTATGCCTGTCTAACTGTGAGACCCTGAATAAGTGGAATACCTCTTTGAGATAAATTTTGTCGTCCCTTGAAGTCTCACTTATCCAGGTTTCACTGTATATAATATTGACTAATACTAATACGAGTATGCAGTACTTATACTAATACATAGTATTGATCGTACCTAAATATTTTATCCTTTCTAGAGGTGCAGTGCATATTAAAGGTAGGTAACGAACTAACGATAATAAAAAAACTTATGTAGGTTTCTTGACAACATTTATGGTAATTTGTAACTTGGTCTTGTTTCGTACGTAGGGTTGCAAAAAAACGGTTTTTTTTCTGGCTTGAAGAAAAACATGAAAAAAAACCGTGAAAAAAAACAGTTTTTTTTTCTGGAGTATGTTTTTTTTCTAAAGTACGAAATCTCAAAATTTGCAAAATAGTTAATACTTTTATACGGTTTTTTAGACTTAATGTTAACTATTAAACGAATTTAATCAAATACTTTAATTTCTGGTCTTATAAAAGTAACATTTACGAAATCTGTAGTTGATAGTTATCACTATTTACTGTTGGCAACACCACCGCCTCTCCACGCTACACGCAACATCGGGGATCCCCCAATAAACGTTTGTATACTGAATGTTAATTGAATTAAAATGTACGTTATTGTTATTGAAACACGTTACAACTCATGAAAAACCGTTATTGTCGTATTATTTGTTCATCTGAAAAAAAACCATATTTAGAAAAAAAACCATGGTGCTCGGTTTTTTTTCATGTTTTTTTTCACAATTCTGAAAAAAAAACATTTGGTTTTTTTTCTATTTACAACCCTATTCGTACGTCTACAGTTTCGCATTCAGCACTTTTAAGTTTTCATTTATCCTACCGGTGAAAATGTAGCGTACCCGTGAATATATTTTTGTATATTAACATCATCTAACCGGCATGAAGTCTCGTTTAACCCGGTATTATGCTAATTGAACGTTACGAAAGTGATTAAATTGGCAACGGAGTCGAATTTTCTCGAAGCCCGACGGGTTCTCTAGATTTTCATTAGATAACTAGTTACATTAACGGAAATTTATAGCACATTTATTTAAATTCAAATCATAAAACATCATAAATTGTATAATTTATGTTGCAAGGAAATAAACCGGTTAGCAATAATAGATTTCATGGAGCGTTTAAAATATTCTGAATTCTCGGTCCGTTCTTGAATCTATTCTAAGCAGCGATTTTTCAACAACTTTTACGTAAATCAGAACTGAGAATTAATTAATTATTTGTACTCTCATAAACAATTGGTACAATGGTGTACATTCAGGATTGATAGTTTAGCATTATGTTCTGATTATATGTATCTACATATAATAGATTTACGTAAAAGTTGTTGAAAAATCGCTGCTTAGAATAGATTCAAGAACGGACCGAGAATTCAGAATATTTTAAACGCTCCATGAAATCTATGAAATCTATGATAGTTTAGCATTATGTTCTGATTATATGTAGATACATATAATCAGAACATAATGCTAAACTATCAATCCTGAATGTACACCATTGTACCAATTGTTTATGAGAGTACAAATAATTAATTAATTCTCAGTTCTGATTTACGTAAAAGTTGTTGAAAAATCGCTGCTTATATATAAAACTATCCTCGATTTGTGGCATCTGCCACAAATCGAGGATAGTTTTATTTGATTCGAACAATCAGTAAACATGGGTCCGGGATAAATATCCCGTGAGGGCCACTAGGGAACTAATTGCTGGCCTGGCCGTATTGATGGCGCGCAACCAACACCGGATCAATGTAAATTATCCCATCCCCAATCCGCGAGACGTCATTATCGTACATCACTTGATGCGTGTAATTTGATAGTTTGCTTATTCGATACACTATAGAATATTGAGTTACGTAGGTATTTGCCAATATAATTATAAAATTACTTATTATTATTTTTGAATTTTAACCACAGTTAATGCCCGAGACGGCTGACAAAACCGTTTGGCTCATAAAGTTCATAATAACACAAGATACAAAGCATTTATTTGCCAGAATACAGTGGGTGCATAGATGGTGACATACAACAACTATGGCTTGTTCAGTTTGTTACTGATATATTAATAAGCTTGTGTGTGGAACCTTAATTTTTATGCATTTCGCTTTCGCAAACAAGATGTATAGAAATTAAGTAACCCAGACAAAAAAAAACCAGAACTCAAAAATAAAATAATTAGTTGTCTTAGGCAGACAAAGTTGCAGGCAGCAACATTTTTATTTCAATATAAAAACTACAATTTAGCATTTCAAACCGCTTTTCTATGCAAGCCCAGCCTCCTTTTATAGTCCTCCTTTCCTAGTTCCAAGACATTGACATCATTGAACATATTTCAACAAATCTTAACAGGTTTAACATCGATACTTCTTTACACAAACCTAGTCTTCATTTTCCCAGGATATTAGGGAAAATATTTTCATGTCGCATACGTTCTGCTTTATTCGATTTTTAATTATTATAAAAAATAATATCAAAATACCGTTTTCATACAACTTTAAACTGGCCCTTACAATAATTTGAAAAAGTTAAACTGCTGCTGCCAGTGCCAATAGGTAATGACAACAAGTCCGTTCCAAGAAGGGATGAAAATATCATTATCCAATTTCATTCCATAAGATACTTCATCATCTTCCTTGCGTTATCCCGGCATTTGCCACGGCTCATGGGAGCCTGGGGTCCGTTTTGACAACTAATCCCAAGATTTGGCGTAGGCACTAGTTTTACGAAAGCGACTGCCATCTGACCTTCCAACCCAAGGGTAACTAAACCTTAGTGGAATTAGTCCGGTTTCCTCACGATGTTTTCCTTCGCCGAAAAGCGGCTGGCAAATATCAAATGACATTTCGCACATAAGTTCAGAAAAACTCATTGGTACGAACCGGGTTCGAACCCGCGACCTCCGGATCGAAAGTCGCACGCTCTTACCGCTAGGCCACCAGCGCTTTTTAAGATGCCATAAGATACTTATTCTGTATAATCTCAGATTCTTAAATCTGTGGGTATAATTCTATCAAGCATTAAGGAATTAGTTTAAACCTTTCTACAAAATATTTATCAAAATGAACGAACTATTCATGTATTTAGTAACAACTTCACAAGTGTTGTAAAATTAATCCAATTTCATAGAAAATTTCTAAAACGAGTTAAATTAATTAATTTGGCAAAACTACGGCCTAGCAGTAATAAAGCTGTAATTAAAGCATTTTCCTATAGCAACCAACATTGTATATTAAAAATAAGGCTGGGATACACAAGCCGACTTCCAAACCTTTAATAATATTTTTAGATTCAATGAATACCAGACACCATCAAATAGGGTGAATACGTAAGCGGGGTGAGTATGAACAAAAACTGAGAATGGTTGCTTATAATGGAATAATTATGTTATATATCATAATTGAACACAATGCTAAAATAATTATTTTATCTACGTCCATATCATACGTTCTCTAGAACATGCTTAGGAGCGATACCTACATGTATACTATATGGCCTACAAGTATATTAAGAAATTGTAATTTTTATTTAACTTTATCGGAAACTCGCCTTTCAGCCCATTTCATAAAACAACACTCGTATTTTATTGGCTCTCCTAATGCACCAGTCACATAAATAACTAATATAAACTTGGATTATTAAATTAAGTACTATAACTTTGTTTACACAACGCCAGGTTGTACTAAATTTTCGGTTGTGAAACAGTCAAGAACTCATCAGTCTTCTAAATATAGTTCTTACCTTATAGGAATTACACTCTCCTATGACAACAAGTTGATAAAAAATTTAATGTTAAAAGGTAAAACGCGTAGTTTATGAAAACGAAATCATATTTGCAAACCCTAAACAGCTGAGTAGCACATTTAAAAGCAGTAAAAAAACGTTTTTATTTCCACCATTATAGATGAGCGTCAGGACCCCTGGACCACTACAGATATTTGATGTTTAGTGCATACTAAAATTTAGTACCTATTTGATACTATTTGGCACCTCCACTGATATCGAAAAATCGAGCGAATAAAGTGGCCAGACATTCTGACGTCAGGATGTCTGGCCACTTTATTCGCTCAGGACGCCAAAAAAATTTGAAAAAAATATATTGACAGGTACCAAATAGGTAGTAAATATTGACTAAGATATCAATTAGTAGTGGTAACTGGTGACCGAAGAGCTGGCGACTTCCTCGCTCAACGTATCAGCATTGCGATACAGCGAGGAAATGTCGCCAGTATCCTTGGTACAATGCCTCAAGGGCCTATTTTAGACATTAGCTAGCTTTTAAGTTTAGTCTTAGTTTCTTATATAATTATGTAAATATGTTCATGTAAATAAAGAGTTTATACCATTAGTAGTGTTGTCTAGAACTATGTAAACCAAAAATGGTCCAGACATCCTGACGTCAGAATGTCTGGCCCATGGGGTCTCATCCGGAACATCGTATAATTAATGTCAAATCAAAATCATAGATGGCGCTACGTGCCACGATTAGCCATTATGACCTATTTATTCAATAAATTTAAAGGTCTCAAAGGTATTATTTTAGTCTCATGCATTAAGAATATCATTAATTTAATACACAAATCCACACAAACACGAATTCAATGCAATATTTTTCAAAATTCGAATCTAAAATTTATTACACGACTGAATACAACATCAGCAAACTTGCATTGAACGTTATTGAGTCGTCTAAGTATTATTACCTCTCGTCACTAGATGGAGTGACTGTGCATAACCATGGGGTCTCATCCGGAACATCGTATAATTAATGTCAAATCAAAATCATAGATGGCGCTACGTGCCACGATTAGCCATTATGACCTATTTATTCAATAAATTTAAAGGTCTCAAAGGTATTATTTTAGTCTCATGCATTAAGAATATCATTAATTTAATACACAAATCCACACAAACACGAATTCAATGCAATATTTTTCAAAATTCGAATCTAAAATTTATTACACGACTGAATACAACATCAGCAAACTTGCATTGAACGTTATTGAGTCGTCTAAGTATTATTACCTCTCGTCACTAGATGGAGTGACTGTGCATAACGTACGTGATATAATTAGAATAGCCACTTGAGTGCGGGCTAGTCATACGCTCAAAAAACCAGTGTAAGGGCGCTCTCCGGAACCATGATCTTCTTACGCGTCTGGACGGCACATTTTAGACTGGTTACGTAGCCGTATTCAACTCGTGTGCACTCCGTAACCACATGGTATCGTTAATGAAACTTATGAATGAATGGCGTTGTTGGTAAAACGAAAAGCAATATGTGAAGCCTGGCGTCCACTAAGCGATTCGTCACTAATGCACGCACTTTCATAACAAATTCAGAAGGCGAATTAACCCTTAAGAGGATACGATACCGAAGCACGAATTCAAATTTGAGATTTTTAGGTCTTTATCGCCGTCGCGCTGACGGGGGTGGAAGTGGAACCCACAGAGAGGCCCTGTGTGGCGCACGCACACAACCGCGTCCGCCGCCGGCGCAAGTAGCTACTCGCGCTCTCTATATTTCTCTAGTTTCGGACTTCTGATGCGACCGAGCGGCACCGCCCCCGACTGCGCGATGGCAATAAACACAAAAATCACAAATTTGAATTCGTGCTTGCCTACCTTATCGTGTTAGTTCTTCATTATTAATAAATCATTTTAATTGTTGAATGTTGATTAGAACTGTTATCTGGGACATTTTTATTTTTGTCAAAGTTGTACGTCCACCCGACTTTTTTTGAATTTGGAAATTTTTATGTGGTTTCCACTCAGAATCGTGAGCTCTTTCACTCCTAATAGGAAAAAAAAGTCTCCCAAGTTTTTTCCCATTCCGTTACCATTTTTAGGGTTCCGTAGTCGACTAGGAACCTTTATAATTTCTCCATGTCTGTCTGTCCGTCCGTCCGTCCGTCCGTCCGTCCGTCCGTCCGCGGATAATCTCAGTAACCGTAAGCACTAGAAAGCTGAAATTTGGTACTAATATGTATATCAATCACGCCAACAAAGTGCAAAAATAAAAAATGGAAAAAAATGTTTTATTAGGGTACCCCCCCTACATGTAAAGTAGGGGCTGATATTTTTTTTAATTCCAACCTCAACGTGTGATATATTGTTGGATAGGTATTTAAAAATGAATAAGGGCTTACTAAGATCGTTTTCTAATAATGTTAATATTTTCGGAAATAATCGCTCCTAAAGGAAAAAAAAGTGCGTTCCCCCCCTCTAATTTTTGAACCATACGTTTAAAAAGTATGAAAAAAATTACAAAAGTAGAACTTTATAAAGACTTTCTAGGAAAATTGTTTTGAACTTGATAGGTTCAGTAGTTTTTGAGAAAAATACGGAAAACTACGGAACCCTACACTGAGCGTGGCCCGACACGCTCTTGGCCGGTTTTTTTTTCATACGTTTTGTATGGCAGTAACGGAATGGAAGGTTTGAAAAATGTATGGATATCTTAAGACATTTTTTTTACTTCCTATCAGGCAGGATCGAAAGACCTTGAGATTCTGAGTATGAATCGCGTAAAAAACACCCATGTTACAAAAAAACAGGAGTGAACAACTTTAAAAAAACCGGCCAAGTGCGAGTCGGACTCGCGCACCGAGGGTTCCGTACAAACGTATGAATTTCAACTTGATAGCTCTACGCGTTCATGAGGAAAAAAGTAATAAGTTTATATTTATTAAAAACCCTAAAAATATATATTTTGTAATGTAACTAAAAATTTAAGGTTTTCGGAATTTTCCCTTTATGTGTGCTATAAAACGTTGCTTCATGCCAAATTTCAAGATTCTAGGTCGACTGGAAGTACCCTTTAGGTTTTGATTCCCTTGCGAGTACCTGCGAGTTTCAAAATATGCAGCTTAAATTGCTGTTTCTTTTGATTGCGTTGACATAGAAGTTTGATTTTGTTACAGCTTAAAGGTATTATAGACCTGAGTATTTGGTATGAATTTCAATTTAATACCTCTACGCGTTTATGAGGAAATGGGTAGTAAGGTTAAAATTATTAAAAAAAATATATATTATGTGATGTAACTAAAAATTTATGGTTTTCGTAATTTTTCCTTTATCTATGCTATAAGACGTTGCTTCGTACCAAATTTCAAGATTCTGAGTTCACGGGAAGCACCCTGTAGGTTTTGATTCCCTTGCAAGTGTCGAAAATTTGCGGCATAAACGGCTGTATCTTTTGATTGCGTTGGCTTAGAAGTTTGATTTTTTCACAGCTTCAAGAGACAGTAGACCTGAGTAATTGATATAAATTTCAGCTTCATACCTCTACGCGTTCCTGAGAAAAAGGGTCTTGACAGACGGACGGACGGACAGACGGACAACTAAGTGATCCTATAAGGGTTCCGTTTTTTCCTTTTGAGGTACGGAACCCTGAATAAAAATGGCTCATCTGGCCGGCAGCCATAAGGCCATAACAGATAATAGTAATTATGTGTTGAAATGAAATGAAAATGAAATATTTATTTTTCAAGTAGGCATATTACAATGAACATGTGAACGTCAAGTTTCAGTAAATAACTAATTTCGGTGTTTTTCTCAATTTCATGAGTAAAAATTACTCTAGACAATGAAATAAAACTATGGAAACGTTAATTAATCCGTTTCCATAATTTTATTTCATGAGTAACTATCGCGGTAACCGAAGACAACATTACCTTTTATTTTTTATATTAAGTACATGTATTTGTTTACTTAATAATATACATTTCCATATTTATACATTGAATGATTTTGACTCATGGAGACCATATACATCTCTAAGGAGAATTAGATTAAGTAGATATACATTTTATTTTTAGTTGTGACATTTAGAGTCATTTGCACCTCTAAAGTAATTTTAGACTTTTTTTTTTTTGTATTTGTACTTTTTATATTAAAATTTAGTGTAGTTCTTGGTTGTAATTCGACATTTAGAGACCTTCTACATCTCTAATTAATTGTATAGAGTTAACTTTAGTTAGAACTTAGAATTAGTATATAATAGTATCAATTGTAATTTCAACTCAATTTTAAATGTTTTTTTAAATACCTATGTTCATGTGACGTGTAAAAGTGCCCCTGTGGCCTATTTGCTGAATAAATTATTTTGATTTGATTTGATTTGAAATAGATATCATACACGAAAGGAAAAACGACACCGACGACGGTTTTTTTCCCACATTTCTAATTAACTACGCGCCTGCTTTCGAGTGCTTTAAATTTTAATAAACCAACTCATTCTTTGATTGGGGGCTCGGGCCTCTCAAGGTCAGTGCAAATGTGATGCGTAGAATAGGTACTAGTATAGGTAGGTAGGGGCGCGGGGCGCGGGGCCGCGACTATCTTGTTCATTCACATCCGCTTGCATGTGTCGCGGATAGAGCGAGTACGTAAGCGGCGAGCACACATACTAACCGCGCGGAGGCCGTTTGCCACCCTGATGTATACCTCTATGTACCTAAATGAATTTATTAGTGTGAGAGACCCTTACGAATAACATTCAAGTTAGTGTCAAGTGATTGACTGCACATGTCAAAACAAAAAACATTAGGAATTGATGGTCACACACGTGTTCAGTAATTATCTTTGGTAAAGGCAGTCACACACATGTTCAGTAATTATCTTTATTTTTTTAATAACTCGATAACCGTAAGAGTTAAGTTTCTTAGAGACATTAAATTCATTTGATCTTCCCTTAAAGTTAACAGAATTCAATAAAAACAGTGTGTATAACAAATAACAATTTTATTTACATAATTTATTTTAACTTGCATTAATATGCTGTTCTCGAACATATTGTATCGATAAACTACCTCTCTAGTCGATCTGTGTCGATACTAACCCAACGAAGTAACTTTTCTAAGACGTCACCAGGTCACCACGCGTCCTTTTCTTGTGTGTGTGTGGATTGAGTGAGCACCTTCCGAAAATAAAAAAAAATATGCTGATCATTTAGTAAAAGTTTTAAAACAATTGTAAAACGAATCTCTGAATTTGTAAAAAGATAAATCAAAAGATACAGCCATTAACATGTGCTCACTCAGTTCTCACAAACTACCAACGAAAACAGTGAATATATTCATTTAACATATAATATTTATATACTAACATTTAGTAAAAAATAGGCCAACCTACCTCTATAAATATTAGATCACCTAGTGACGTATTAAATTTTTTACAATTAGTTTCTTATGCTCACTCAATCCACACACTTTTGAAAAGCCGAATTTTGATGAAAAGCATATCTTTTAGACCGCTATTATATGTGTATAGTTTAGTAAAAGTGAAATGGGAATTTGTAAAATACAAAACGAACCACTAACGTGTCAGGTTTTTTATAATAAATTTTTGTAAGTGCTCACTCAGTCCACACGTTTTGAGAAAGTTAAAAATGTAAATATCTTACGATTTGTAGCACCTAAGACACTCGAAAGTACTTCAACATTTAGTAAAAATTTTTACTAAATATCCACCATCTAATATTTTATATTCGTTGTCTGGTTTTAAAGATATTCAGACATAACTTTTCTCATACAAATGTATCAAGTAGGGTGACCACACTATGTCGGCTCCTGATTTTCCCCACCTTCCCATTGTCATATTGAGATTGGGGAGTTTCGTTCGTTCAATTTTGATAATATTAAACTAATACCATATTAATTCTCCATCTGCAAACTGTTTTTAGGTTATGTTCTTGGCCTAGTGATGATGTGTATTGTTTAATTTTTATCGACGTCAAGATAATAACCATATCGACATGCATGCATTAAAAAAGACATGAATGATAATTGGTAAGAAACAAAGAATATAATACTTCACTAGTAAGAAACCAGAACCTGGTAATCTAATCGCGCTAACAGATGAGCGTACCGGATTTGTAAGTGGGAGCGAGAAATAGTTATTATTTTCTCGCTCCCACTTACAAATCCGGTAAACTATTATCAAATTTGAACGAAACTCCCCAATCTCAATATGACAATGGGAAGGTGCGGAAAATCAGGAGCCGACATAGTGTGGTCACCCTACTTGATACATTTGTATGAGAAAAGTTATGTCTGAATATCTTTAAAACCAGACAACGAATATAAAATATTAGATGGTGGATATTTAGTAAAAATTTTTACTAAATGTTGAAGTACTTTCGAGTGTCTTAGGTGCTACAAATCGTAAGATATTTACATTTTTAACTTTCTCAAAACGTGTGGACTGAGTGAGCACTTACAAAAATTTATTATAAAAAAACCTGACACGTTAGTGGTTCGTTTTGTATTTTACAAATTCCCATTTCACTTTTACTAAACTATACACATATAATAGCGGTCTAAAAGATATGCTTTTCATCAAAATTCGGCTTTTCAAAAGTGTGTGGATTGAGTGAGCATAAGAAACTAATTGTAAAAAATTTAATACGTCACTAGGTGATCTAATATTTATAGAGGTAGGTTGGCCTATTTTTTACTAAATGTTAGTATATAAATATTATATGTTAAATGAATATATTCACTGTTTTCGTTGGTAGTTTGTGAGAACTGAGTGAGCACATGTTAATGGCTGTATCTTTTGATTTATCTTTTTACAAATTCAGAGATTCGTTTTACAATTGTTTTAGAACTTTCACTAAATTATCAGCATATTTTTTTTTATTTTCGGAAGGTGCTCACTCAATCCACACACACACCTTTTCTTTAGGGTGCTATAGAAAATGATACCTATAGTTTTCTTTGTTCTTATTTACTGACAGACTTGTTTGACAGATTATATCAATTTATAGAGCAATCAATTTGATTAGTGAAACTAAATAATTTGTTATTCATGTTACCTACTTAAAACTGGAGTTTTAACATTTGGTATATAAACAACAATGTGCCACAGGACTCATAATAAAACGGCTCAACATAATTTTTAAGAAAAAAAACCGTCGCCTTTCGGTTTCTGGTGAAAGCTACTTGCGAATGTTGGATTATGTAGAAATGTGTAAGTATTTTTTAAAACTGCTTTTAATGCTTCAATTATTAGATGGCAACACAAATGAATATACGTATAACGTTAAGGTTTGAGGAGTTTCCTCAATTCCTCATGAATCCGATTACATTATAAGAAATCGAAGCTTGACAAACTTTGACTTGAAAACTCAATATGCTTAACAAACATAACTAAATAAATGTCACTGTTTTGGACTTAAATGCAAGCTTTTCTTCCAAAAATACCAAAGTCACTATGAGTGTGCCGTTCAGATTTGAGGAGTTCGGTTCTGACCATCATCAGCAATTCCACTGCACCAAATGTCACTGTTCTGGACGAAAGTGCATGCTGTTCTTATAAAAATACCAAAGTCACTATATATAAGCGTGCCGTTCAGATTTGAAGAGTTCCGTTCTGGCCATCATCAGCAGTTCCACTGCACCAAATGTCACTTTTCCGTACCCAAATGCATGCTGTTCCTTTAAAAACACAAAAATCAGCATATGTATGCCTTTCAGATTCGAGGAGTTCCCTCGATTTCTCCAGGATCCCATCTTCAGAACTGGGTTCTGAGAAAAATGGGACCAATCTGTATGCATATACATTCAATCAAAAAAATTTTTTTCAAAATCGGTCCAGAAGCGACGGAGATATCGAGGAACAAACATTAAAAAAAATAAAAAAAAAACATACAGACGACTTGATAACCGTCCTTCTTGAGAGATGAGGCGACGGTTAAAAATAATACCAATAATAATAGGTGCGTGCTATATTCTACTCAGCAGCCGGCGTAGCCGAATGGCAATTGTCGACACCATATGCCGACAGAAATGTAGTCTAGCTCTATCGCGCAAGTACGCAACAGCTATAATTAGAGGTAGATAGATACAACGAAACAAATATTATCGTGAGCACGTGTGCATTCGACTACGCACACTGATGAGCGGACCCAGCGCGTACGTACATTGCGCACCACCTGCACGCACACATACAAACCGCGCGGCATACAATCCACTGGTAGGCTATGTCTACAACGCCATCTAGTAATGTCTGACTTTAAACGTGCACATGACGTTGTATGTTTAGTGCGTGAAAGCTAAAACAGATGTCGCAAGATGTTGCAGTTTGATGACTATTTCGACGTAGGATACTGATAAGAGTTTTGTTGGCCACGCGTGGCTACTGGCGCCATCTAGCTCTTTGAGTGTGGATTAAATTTAGTACACAGGTCTAGAATACTTAGGACGGCGCCCATTTTTAGTATGGGGTTAGGTATCTGTACTAGTATTATTTGATCTGTGGTGTCGGAGTGTTAAATAAAGTCCGCACGGATTCCCAGCGGGCCGCGCTGCCCACGGCGCCTGCCCCGCTGACAGGTTGTCACCAGCCACCATTATTCATGACAATCTTCCACGTGTCGTAGGCAGCTGACTATAAATCATAAACAAATTTTGCTGGTAAACACTATTTCTTTTAGACGCGAAGGCCAATAGGATTCACCATGCAGATATTGAACTCGAAAAGTTAAATTATCTTGAGCGCGAACGTATCAATTTCTGAAATTCTCTTTTAGACAAATGAAAAATGGTGCGATTGATTCTAGAATAAAAAAAAACCGGCCAAGAGCGTGTCGGGCCACGCTCAGTGTAGGGTTCCGTAGTTTTCCGTATTTTTCTCAAAAACTACTGAACCTATCAAGTTCAAAACAATTTTCCTAGAAAGTCTTTATAAAGTTCTACTTTTGTGATTTTTTTTCATATTTTTTAAACATATGGTTCAAAAGTTAGAGGGGGGGGGGACGCACTTTTTTTTCCTTTAGGAGCGATTATTTCCGAAAATATTAATATTATCAAAAAACGATTTTAGGAAACCCTTATTCATTTTTAAATACCTATCCAACAATATATCACACGTTGGCATTGGAATGAAAAAAAATATCAGCCCCCACTTTACATGTAGGGGAGGTACCCAAATAAAACATTTTTTTCTACTTTTTATTTTTGCACTTTTTTGGCGTGATTGATATACATATTGGTACCAAATTTTAGCTTTCTAGTGCTAACGGTTACTGAGATTATCCGTGGACGGACGGACGGACGGACGGACGGACGGACGGACGGACGGACAGACAGACATGGCGAAACTATAAGGGTTCCTAGTTGACTACGGAACCCTAAAAATTATTTATTGATTGAGATACATATAAGACAGATTATTATGAATGATAAAAAGTCTAAACTAAACTGTAATAACTAAATGAAAAAGTATAGAAATATTCCACTGTTTTTATAAATCGCTTAGGTACTTATTTCATTTTCCATTTCGAGAAATATTTTGACAGTGACACTTTTGATAGTTATTTAAAATAATTTTAATAGACAATATTTTAATTGAGGTATGTACCTATTTGACTTTGCATTTAATAAATCTGAAATATGACATAAAGTCTGGAGAGGGATTTGATACCTATTCTTTGTTTAGTCAGTTCTAATTAGTACAGAATATAGGTAAATAGCACGTCGATACCTAAATCATAGTATATCAAAAAATAAAATCCATAGAATGTGGTAATCAATGTTTCATTAATCAAAGTTGGTGGACATTGATTCATTAAAGCTGCAAATGGGTTATATACCTGTAGTAAAAAACAAATGAACTTAACTTTATGAAACAAAAACTGACACATAGATGACTTTCATATTAAAGGTGGAAAGTTTAGTATTGGATTTGGACTCTTGGAAACTATGCTGTATACTGTACACATATTGCAAAGTACGGTTCTACTTACGTTTATTATAAGTTATAACGGTATGGGAAATATTTCGAATCAAAAAGTGACTATTCATCAAGCATGACATGATGCAAGCACGAGACACTCAGATCATGCCTAATGAATAATCACGATTTGATACAAACGTGTCACTAATAGCTACCTATGTAATAATGGTGAGTAGAACTGCAATATTAAATATATGTTTGACGAAAATATACTTCCATAATTGTATAAATTATGAATTTAGTAACATATGAACGGCACGACCATGACAACCACATCATAATTTATTTGGCACTATTAATAGTTGCCTATTAGGTGGTAAGTATGATATATTTCGTAATATAATAATTACAACACTTTGATCAGTGATCGCTTAAATATTTCAATAGAGGGGGACTTGATTACGCTGCGGTGGCGGCGACCGCAGGCGAAACCCAACTGTTAATATAATGTGATTGCGGTAACATAATATAGCTGCCAATCGTTTGTTGATATCTGCACTCGCTTAATTTATATTGATTATTAATATTAGTAAATTCAGTGGTACTCTAAAATATTAAATAGTGCTAGTTTACCCTTGCGAGTTTGCTGATGTGACATTGACATGTTTGACAACGAATATGAATAATAAAGCCTACAATGGTATTTTTCATTAATTGCAGTTTTTCAATTGATGATTAACGCGTTTGGCTCACCACACCACTGTCACCCGCTGACGGCGCCTCGCCTTGATTGAAGTAGAAATAACTATAATAGATAGGTACTTATGAAACACAAATACTAGATGAAATTGGTTGCTTTATAATTTGAATTACTAGCCGTGTAGCCAAATGCCAATCGTTAACGCTCCGAAGCGAACAAAATGAAACTGTCACAATTGTCACAAACACAGCGTTTCGTTGCGATCGTCGACTTGAGCAATTGAGCATACAGGCCTCCTGTCATCCTCGAGAGAGCTTGGCCTATACAAAACATACTCGTACATACTTGAAACATATATAAATAATACTATCATACATATGATTAAGAGCAGAAAGAATTAACTTTTACGTTTAGTTAAGAATTTCCTGATATTTCTTTATAAAGTATCTAAAAGTTCTGGAGTGAAAAGTAAGCATGCATTATAAGGATAAAGGGACATAGATACCTTATCTCCATTCATTTAGGGAGTTTTAGGTGAGTTAGCATTCTTGTACATTAATTTATATAATTCATGCGGTAACAGAAGAGTCGTGAAATGAGAGTAAGTCTATACATTCTACGAGTACGACTCTTCTCTTTCCGCCCAGGAGGGCGATATTTGAATCTCGCATACGGGATTTTGTCACTAAAATACCGGTGCAAAAACCGTTTTGGGGGACCGGACTTGCCTATTATTTTCAGTGACAATTTTCTGAATTCGAACGCGTGAGACTCAAAAATCGGCCCGCAGATACTAAACGAAATAGTTAATGATTTCGGTACCTCAGTCCATCAGTCGTAGGCGTGTTAACATTACAAATGTGACTTCCCGTGCACATACATTTATTTATTTATTTAACCTTTATTGCACAACATGAAGTACAAATGGCGAACTTAATGCCTTAAGGCATTCTCTACCAGTCAACCATTGGAACAAACAGAAACTTACAATTGGTGCGGAAAATAAAACAGAAATTTAAATAGATATAAGTCACTGTCTAAATACTATATGCATCATCAATATACATACATAAATAAGTACAATCATATACATACATAAACTAACTAAACTATATAATATACATATATATAGTACCCATTTAACCATTACTGTATAACAACGTTGGTGTACCTGCGAGAAGTGTTTACGTAATTGACATTAGTTTGCAGAGGGGTCACCTCTCTCTAGAATATTGGATATCGCATAATTATAATGGTATGACTGTCACGTTTTAAACAGCACTGTAGGCCTAGCACATGATTGCCGCGAGAGTATGTCGCCGCGAGATAGATCACACGTCTTCTTCTAACTTTATAAATTACATAAGGACGGGTAGTCTATCTCGCGGCGACATACTCCCGCGGCAATCATGTGCTAACCCTGCTGGTGGTAGTGGTGGTGGTTCAAAGCGTACAAAAAATAAAAACAATACTACTCTGGCAATAATATGGTTTTTTTTCTGGTTCAATGCTCAATACGCTCAACATAAGTACTACCCATGTTGTGTATGAAAACTGATACGAATTACAAATTAAGAGATCCCTGAGTGGCAGTAGGTGGGACACATTGCTCGTAGAATTGTAGCCGCTCGGATAATAAAGATAAGAACCTGTCCGAGCGGGTACAAACCGTCATAGTAATCATCGTCAAATCAAGCTCAAAGTCATAGCTACCCAAAAAGGAGGTCATAGCTACCCAAAAAGGAGGTCATAGCTACCCAAAAAGGAGGTCATAGCTACCCAAAAAGGAGGTCATAGCTACCCAAAAAGGAGGTCATAGCTACCTAAAAAGGTTAAAAGCTCGGCTCGCAGTAAATAAGCTCGGTCATTTTCTAATAAGGTACAGCGGGGCAAATCCCGACTGGGGAGCAAATGTAACTGTTCCATTTTTTCCATGTTTTACAATGTTTGCATTATTAAATAGAGTGTGCACCGGTTATGTATGGTAGGCGTGTTCAGTAGATACATGTAGAACTCAACATCATAGTGTAATAATGGAAAAAATGGATTTAATCGAGATTTGCCCCGCTGTACCTTACACTAAAGTTACACTCTCATTTTTACGACCGGTCTGGCTCAGTCGGTAGTGACCCTGCCTGCTGCGCCGCGGTCCCGGGTTCGAAACCCGGTAAGGGCATTTTATTTGTGTGATGAGCACAGATATTTGTTCCTGAGTCATGGATGTTTTCTATGTATATAGTATTTATATATTATATATATCGTTGTCTGAGTGCCTACAACACAAGCCTTCTTGAGCTTACCGTGGGCCTTAGTCAATCTGTGTAAGACATGTCCTATAATACTTACCTATGTAATATTCAAACACAATTTATTATTGTTTATGAATAAATAAATGAAATGAAACATTTATTTATTTTAAACCAGTTCATTGGATTTTTTAAAATATACATAATATACACAGCTTTATAAACTAATAACAGATAAAATATATCTTATTTAAAATAAATTGTTAAATAAATACTCCACTCCTTGTGCACTCCTTTTTGCTGCGTACTTAACACAGCAAAAGGGAATGTACAAGTGTCTAATAGGGTGGCAACGCGCATGTGACACTGTTTCAGTTGCAAGCGTCCATAGGTTACGGTGACCGCTTTCCATCAGGCGGACCGTACGCTTGTTTGCCACCGACGTAGTATAAAAAAAAAATACCTAAAGTCATATTACCCACCTACGAAACTCCAAGCAATAATTTATCTTTTAGTTAAATGTTCAGCATTAGCAATTCAACCCTTAAATCAGAAGCGCACGTTAACAACTCAGCGCGAATCACAAACTGCCATAAAGTTGTCAGCGCGGCATATAAAATATTATCTAACCACAACATTATTCCAACTTGCAATAGAAACTATCGCCGCCCATTAATAAATCAGCCGCATTTGCATTCCTATTTCCGCTGGAATATTAAACAATTTTTGTTCAGCACAGAACAAATCTAAATCCTTTCACGTTTCGTCTCTTGGTAAGCTTGGTAGCGTTTATTTGAATTTCCTCCGGATTCTATCTTCGCTCGTTCGGGGCGGGCCGTCGTTCTGCATAACCGTATCGTTTCCGAGAAGCTGGCCATATATTCTGGTTGCCCAGCGAGCGCAGGAAGCTATACCCTTTAACAGGCAAACCAATGTAACTGTGGTGTTAAAGTTTAGTTACGCGACCCGCCACTAGGAGAGTAAACTGATAAAGTTTGACTGAGCCTTTCGATAGGCGATTGATCGGTAAGCGATTGGAGCAATACCGCTGTTCGCCGTCTGTCGTAGAGCGCTGCGCTAAGGCCACTCGTACGCTGTCTCACATTTGCACTGACTGAAGATGCTTGGGTTTCAGATCGAGTTTTTACCACTGTAAATGGTTTCTTTTTACTGATCAAATACGTTTCGTGCATCTTTGTGTTTGAAGTTCTGTAATATGTATTTATTTTACGGTAGTTTGAAGGCTATGATTGAAAATGAGTAGCATTCCTAGATAAGTAGTTAATAAAAGTATAAAACTCTCAATATTACTTGCAATGTCTTTTATAGTTTTAATAATTTTAAAAGAAAAAACAGGCAAAAAATTCAAGAATAGGAAAGATATCCGAGAAAAGATAGGCAAAATGAGGATTTCAAACCTATTAAATAATACTTGCTCTACTATAACATTTGCTTTAATAACTGACATTGCTATTTCCCTTTACAAATACTTGGTATCTATTGTAAGCGAAAATTATTTTATTTACCCACTGAATTCACACAGTTACGTGTCACGTCATATCAATCATCCGTAACTACTTTAATTATCTTTTAAATATGTTACCTAATTAAAAAATATGAAATGTTGTCTATTTAATAAATCAGTACTACAAGCCTTTATAAGAACATAAGTAGCGACTGAGGTGGACGGGCTTAGTTACATATACGTACCTAAGTTGACAAAGGTATGAAAGTTAAGGAGCTTCGTGTTAGAAGTTATAAAGTAAAGAAATAAAGTGAGATGTTTACATCAATCCTTAAAATCCTGTCTCTAAAACATATCTTTTTACCTTTAACTCTAAGCTAGCGAACACTGACCTAGATTCGTTAAGTGCCTCGCTTTCAATGCGAGTATTTTATAAATAAAATCAGATAACAGATACGGACGGGGATTAATCAGCGTCATTTATGTTACGTATTTCGTAAACCTGTCTTTCGGATATAATTAATTGGGTTACGCAAACATTTACAGAGCCACAGCATTAATTAAATTAAATCATGTACTGGTCATTTGGAAAACCTATATTCTTAATCCATATTCGGGTAATTCGATCTAGGACTCTTACTGTGTAATGGTGCAAATTTAAGCAGTATATCTAAGGAATAAACGTAAACGTATCTAGAGATACCTACATTTTACTAACACTTAAACTTACATAAAATATAAATAAACAAGCAATGAACATTTACGTTACAGTTAATACTTGGATTTACCCATTCCATTATTGCAAGCTGCAGCAGATAGATACACATGCCGTTCAGAGAATTATATCAATCTAATTATATTAAATCTCAATCAATCAAATCAAATCAATCAAAAGTATCTATTAATATTGGTTTACAAATAAACTAATATTAAGAGCGACCTGCGCTTCTAGATGGCAATGATCCGTTTTTTCACCTGTGGACAAAATCTCTAGTAAAGGCGAAAATAAAAGGGCGGGAAAGTGAACAGCAAGCCAATATTTGCTTCTCGTCAGACAAAATTGTGGGCGAACCGTTGACGGACGGGCTAGTGAAATTCAAATAAACCGTATTTACCAACGGTCGAGGAAAAAACTTAACTATTTACAGTTCACTGGAGACTCATTACAGGATTTATCGTTGAACTGTGTAACTTGGATCACTTGGATGGCTATCGACTGATTGCTGGACTTAAGGCACGAAAATTTAATTTATGCTTTAAAACTGGGACAACCATCCTTCATTATATCCAAATAATTTTAGTAATAGTTTCTGTCCTCCTGTTTCATTTAACGGCAAGAAGTCCTTACAATAATATAAATCGTTAGGTTGTTTTAAATGTTATTGAGTCAAAACATATGTACATGAAAGATAAAATAATAATTAAGTAATTAGTTTATGAAGTCATGCTGCATACGTTGTGATCGCTTTGCTTCCCTTATTGCTTTTACTAAAAACTAAAGATGCCTTCGGCACGCGTGGCTACTTTTTATGTGTTTGTAAAGAAGTAATGGAATCTCAAACAATTACTTTTACATGACATATTTATTCCTTGAGATTGATATCCTTTTGAAGGAAAGTCAATATTGACCGAAACAGGATAGGGTCAACGATATGGTTCGCAGTTGAGAGAAACGTCGAGAAAGATCATTCGAGGCATTTTTCACGACTTAAAACTTCCGTGTGTTGGATGTTGTGAAGAGTGATACAACTTTATCGGTACGATAAGGTAACATGAGAGAGATGCATAAATATTAGGGGGGCTATATCTACATAGGAACTCTGTAACAAAATGACGCAACCCCAAGTCCATTAAGTTTGGTCTAATTTGATTCGACTTTACGAGTACTGTGTCTCAAGACGCAGCTTCTAATACAATAGGATCTACTGGAGCTAAAAAGATGGTCTCTCTGACAAAAACGACACTATCCGTTCGAGTTTGAGCACGTTTGATGCGTCTTTGGTCATAAATGGTAAGCCATGGCTTTATTATTCGGACATTTGGAAAGCCAATTATATCCAAAGACCACGTCGACGTCATAGAAACCTTGAAACGTGTTTAATAGTTAATGGAAATATGAAACGATACGAATAATTACCCAGTAATTACTTCCATAAATTATTAAAATATCATTTTACAACATGAAAATGAAATAGACGTAAGTTGTTTAAATACAAGCACAAATAACATATAAATTCGTAAGTCATTTAAAATATAAATTACGTTACACTTAAAGTACTGGGAATGCAACATATGTATTTGTAGTACACCACTACGGGCTATGATAAAACACCGCTACGTACTATGAACTATGCCGCCATAAGTAGTAAGTTCAGAATTGTACCTATCTTAATACTGACACTTTTTAAATATATCAAAACATTTTCACTACTTCCGTATTAAAACACATTATTATTAAAAAACAACAGTAGTAGTAAGAGTTATAAAGCTTTTTGTAGGACAATTTAATGATTAGTCCAATTGCGAAGAGAGATCTTCGAAATTTCAGGTACCTATCAGTAGGTATTATGTGCCTATGTATATAGGGTACAGGGAAGAAAAAGAAGTAAAACATTTTTCCATATTTTGACATATTACATCAGTATATAGGTAATTTACTTATATCCTTCCTGCGTTTTTGCTCCAGACCGCTGCCAGCGCGAAGAGTTTTCGCTTCAGTGACGGCTAAACAATAGCACGGGTTACGACGTTGTGAGATACCAAATTGATATTTGAACTGAGGATATATTTTACTTCGTAACAATACTACTCTCAATTTACACTAAATATCAAAAGAAAGCCAAGTATAGGTACAGGTTTTCTCTACGATTATAAAGCCTGACCAGATATATAAAACTTCATGCCATGTTGCAGACATTCATCACAACTATTTTCTTCATACTATATTGAACTGTCATCGCATAGTCAGAATGTCAGCACCCTCTTGAGAATCCATACTAATATTATAAATCGGAAAGTGTGTGTGTCTGTTTGTTTGTCAGTCTTTCACGGCAAAACGGAGCGACAAATTGACGTGATTTTTAAGTGGCGATAGTTGAAGGGATGGAGAGTGTCATAGGCTACTTTTTGTCTCTTTCTAAAGCGAACGAAGCCGTGGGCAAAAGCTAGTAGTCATATATTTCTGGACAGCTTCAAAAAAAAAATATCACATAAAGCGAGGCAGCCAAAAACTTCTGGACCATTCCTCGTCCCAAAAGCTACATTCGTTACATTCACCTTTCAAATTTTAAATTCCGGTCTTTACAATTTTTCTCACTTGGGCCACCAAAATGCATGTAATCCCGATAAGCATATAAACAGAAATGACGGTCCCCGTCATCACAAGTTGACGTGTCACGCAATATCAACGTGATTGATGAGCTTGTAGATGACCACGACTTTGTGTTAACGGGACATTCATATAAGTTGGAGATTCCATGCGGTGTCGGGTGGAAGCAACCACCAACATATTCTGAAAACCGCAGCTTATGGAACAAATATGGATTCTTAAAATCGAGGGCCGCAGTAACGACAAAAAATATTTATTACAAAAGACCTTTCAAAAGTAAGCTACATACTTACAATGTCTCAAATGGAAGTAGGTATTATGTATATGTACCTATAGAGTGAAAAAAATCAATAATGCCTTATGTCACTACTGCGTTCATCCTCCAAAGTCCATACTTAATATTATAAATGGGAAAGTGTGTGTGTCTGTTTGTCCGTCTTTCATGGCAAAACGGAGCGACGAATTGACGTGATTTTTTAAGATGGAGATAGTTGAAGGGATGGAGAGTGACATAGGCTACTTTTTGTCTCTTTCTCACGCGAGCGAAGCCGAGGACAAAAGCTAGTAATAAATAAGACATGATGAAGAAATGTAAAAAAAAATATCGATTAAAAGTAACTCTATCTGCCTTTTTTTCATATCATAAATCAGAACTGAACTGATTTTAATGACATATCGTACAAAGATCCTTGACGACCGGTCTGGCCAAGTCTATTTTTTACGGAAAATGATTGACGGATTCCTCAACGTTATGAAAAAATAAAATGATTTCTAAAATTAGAAATGCTAGCCTAGAATAATAATAGAAGAAAGAATATAAACTCTCCTACTTCTTAGAGTAGGCACTTTCTTACGTGACTTTTCGTTTCCATGTCAGAATAATATCTCAATCCAGTGACCAATGTAACCGTTAAAAACCAAATCGTGGCGCCAGATATGTCACATTATATAGAGTGATAGATGACCGTTGGCACTTTCATATTACCTACGACGGTAATAACATAACAAACTTTTCGAATAAATGTTCTCATAATGTGGTGTAACGTAATGTCATAAAATAAACCTTTTCGAGTTATTGTCTCTAGGTAGCCGCTTAAACTGGATGTGGTTTGTTATAGCGATTCTGTGAATTCATTAATTAAATTTATTTTGTTGTTGCCATTGAATGTTTTCCAATTAATAGGTCATCATCACGTGTACTCCTGGATTACTACCCTGATTTATAAGTTCCTAGCGTCCGCTTGGCAACAATTATCATAATTTGGCGTGGTTCTAGTTTTTAGAAGGTACTTTCCACCGGACCTTTTAACTTAAAGGGTGAAATACGAAGCGTTTTCGTCAATAATCTACGAATATATCGATGTATGTATCTATTTATTTATTACGGCGAGGTTACATAATGAAAATTGGATACAAATATCTTAATATTGTTCTAAACTAATAATATTAAGTTTACATTTCTAAAACAACCAAGCACAACATTAAAATATAAATTACATGAACGAAAATATTAATAATTAAATTTAATTGAGATCATGTTGAGATCTATGTGATAATTTTATTACACTGTTTTTAAATCTGTTGTTTTAAATCTAGTTTAAATAATAGCAATAAATAAATACTGAAACAATAATGCTTTTTATCTACCCTATATAATTATGTATCGGATAGTAATGATCCAGATGTTAATTAACAGAGATAGGTAATCACATAACTCGGAACTAGTCGAGTTCTTTGTCCGTAGGAGGTTTGCGCTACGTATGCGTTTTCCCGGGTTTATCTGCTACGCTCGTAGCGCGTAGCCCGTGCCCTGCCGGCGTAGCCGAATGGCAATCGTCGACGCCAGACGAAGACAGAAATTTAATGCAGTCTTGCTCTGTCGCGCCAATACGCAAGAGCGATAGAGATGCATTTGGCTATGCACACTGGAATGGATTCGAGAAAAGAGGATACTATGGCTTTCCCTTTGTACCTTGCTCGATTTAGCAGAGGCACTGCCCAATTGTCTATTGATATGTAGTTATGTACTTATAAAGCTAATATATTCCAGAGTGGACTCTCTGAAAACCGCATGTTTTATGTATCGCATCCAAGTTTTATTGTTATTTGCATAACCTACTTACTTTTTGAAATCGTAACCTATTTCAATCATCACAACGAAAGCAAACTTGTTTACAAATAAAGTTGGAAAAGAGAAAGCTGTCGTGTGAGCTTGTATAGGGGAGAATAAATGAAACTAGACAATGACGCGCAACACAATTGCAGTGAAAAGACACGGCAGCGTGCAGCCGCTGTAGCGAACAAGAGAAATGAGCCAGTCGCAGGTGCCACAATGCAATGTGCGTTGGAGGTGCAACAATGTGGGTGCTTCTGATTGCGACGTTATACGCGCCTTGATTGCGCGACGCTTCACCGGCCGAGTTTAGGCTGAGCGGAAACCATTACATTGTTGTGGCAAAAAAGTTATACAGATATGAATACATCGCCCCATACTCGTATTTTTATAAATGTGGTATGTTGTAGATGTACCCATCCGTTGCCCTGTTTTTGTTACATATCTAAGTTTAAACATTGGTCACATATTTTTCTCTAAAAGACAAACAAAAATGAGTATCAAAAATGGAGACAGTCGATTTTGGGCCACCAGGTTACTATTGTATATCAAGTACGTAGTTGTGTAAGATGAAAATTATGTATAATGTTGCATAAAATTAGTCACAGTAGTTAAGTAACAAAATGTTAACTTGTTAATGTTAATGTTGTGGTCAATTAATTAAGCATAAAATCCGTCTAAAAATCTACTTTTTTCACGTTATAAATGCAGATTATCGCTTAAAGTTTATGTAATTAACACAAAAACATTTGTGTCGCTTAACTTGAAAACTGGTTAAATCCATTCTGCAGTAATGTTGATTATCTTTCAGATCATATTATATTTTTTTATATATTCAACCTTAAATCAGAATGGATTTATCCAGGTTTGAAGTTAAGCGACAATTTCTTGCTTAATTGTCGTCACAAAACTGACATCAGCGAGTTAACTTTTTGTTAACAACTGTCACTAATTTTGGGTCCCAATTTCTGAAAATGCCCCATATGCCCATCTTATCATGTATTAAAAAGTGAAACTATTTGCAAAGCAATGCACAGAAATCTACCTCTTCACAAGAGTCCGATCAATTACGAAAGCTCTTAAATAATTTGTCCGCAAAATACATCAAATCACTGAAGTTACAAGTTAGTTGTACTTAGTTTGTAGTAGGTACGTCCAATCTACTTAAGCCGTCCAACTCATTGGTAGCAGTCGCAAATAAACGAAATTCGCTTTGGCAGAGCTCTGACTAAAACTAACAGAAATTTAATTTAATTACCATGCCGCAGCCAACGCTGTTCACTTTTTCTCTGTCACTCGATTTAACAGCGGTAGTTAGTTTGATTTGAACTATTGCTACAATTTGAAGTCTAGCAATTTAAAATTCCTAGTTACATATTAAATGTTAAAAATAATTGTTGGCTAACCTGCGAGCTATGGGACATGTCGGGGAATTTATATAACCTAACCACAAAATTAAAATTTTGAAAAAACCCCAGATCGCGACATAGTGGACCGATTTTCATAAAACATGGCTAAGAACACTCCCGACTAACTCAGCTTTCAAACAAAAAAAAAATCGAAATCGGTTCATCCGTTCGGGAGCTACGATGCCACAGACAGACACACACATACAGACACGTGAAACTTATAGCACCCCGTCGTTTTTACGTCTGGGGTTAAAAATGAATGTTCATTTCAATGTAACAAAAACAGATTGTTCTGATTGTGTTTTCGTGATTAGCCTAAAAGTAAAAACAGCTGGCAAATAATCAAAACATTCTACTTATTGTATTGACAGTACGTTAGGACATATTCCACATTTCCAGTGTCAAATAGAAAATAAATATCAGTCAAAAACAGTTTTTTTTTTAATATTGGTATGTGTATACATATTTTAGTTTTTAGATTTTTTATATAAGAGTTATAGTTCTACGTAAATACATACAATCACGCCTATATCCCATGAAGGGGTAGGCAGAGCACATGAAACTACTCAAGTTTCAGTGCCACTCTTGGCAAAAAGATGTTGAAAGAAAACAAACTACGTAAATATTTCCTATAAATTTCGATTCTCTTGAGAGTGTAAAACATAGGTACGTTTTTGTAGCATAACCGGCCGTATGCTCTATTCACCTTATTGAGATAGTGTGATAAATTGATGATTGATTTTTTTACAAATATTAATAACGGACTGTACAAGTGAGATATGTTTTAATTTCAACTTGATAACTCCACGCTTTCCCGAGATAAAGGGTGTGGCTACATGGTCAACGTCACAAATGTCACAATAACAGTACGCTTCGTAAGCGGATCGTGACTAGCTCTCCCTATCCGTTTTTAGGGTTCCGTAGTCAACTAGGAACCCTTATAGTTTCGCCATGTCTGTCTGTCCATCCGTCCGTCCGTCCGCGGATAATCTCAGCAACCTAAGCACTAGAAAGCTGAAATTTTTTGCCAATATGTATATCAATCACGCCGACAAAGTGCAAAAATAAGAAGTGGAAAAAATCCGTACACGTAAAGTGGGGAGTGCTTTTTTTTTTCATTTCAACCCTAACGTGTGATATATTATGAAATAAAACTATGTAAACGGATTAAATCGCGTATAATGAATTTAAAATACATCCCGACGTAACGAAGCATTTCCACACGGGTGAAGGAACACATAGCGGATGTCAAGCACCGTCGGCAAAGGTCTGCAGTCTCTGAACATGTCATGGATAAAGTCAATCATGCTATAAAGTTTGACAAGCCTCTGGTTCTCGCTAAGGAGAAGCGATATATACCCAGAATGTTGCGAGAGGCCATTGAGATCAAGAAATATCCAAACTTTAATAGAGAGGATGGCTTTACTTTACCACCGGCTTGGGATCCAGTAGTACATCTGATAATGGAACAAGCACGACGAAGGCTGTGAGGCATTTGTGTTGTATGGTGTTGGACATTTGCAGTTTGTTTCTTTGTCAATTTTGTGTAGATTAATTTTTTTTTTTTTTTTACAGAGTAATGGTAAAATTTTTTGAATATTGTATAACTAGCTTTATTAATAGTGTGTGAACCTGCCTTAGAAATCTATATTATTTGTGGTCATGGTTCGTTAATATTTCTTGTAAGTGGGTAGCTTTTGAACATTTTAATTTTTCCTCGGTCACCCGTTGACCACGAACGCTGTAAAGAGTTCGAAACGTCGGGATGTATTTTAAATTCATTATACGCGATTTAATCCGTTTACATAGTTTTATTTCATGAGTAACTATCGCGGTAACCGAAGACAATATTGTGTGATATATTGTTGGATAGGTATTTAAAAATGAATAGGAGTTTACTACAACCATTTTTAAATAATGCTCATATTTTCGGAAATAATCACTCCTAAAGTAAAAAAAAAGTGTGTCCCCCCCCTCTAACTTTTGAACCATAACTTTAAAAAATATGAAAAATTCACAAAAGTAGATCTTTATAAAAACTTTCTAGGAAAATAATTTTGAACTGAACATATTAGGTTGAACAGTTTTTGAAAAAATACGGGAAACTACGGAACCCTACACTGAGCGTGGCCCGACACGCTCTTGGCCGGTTTTTTAGGGTTCCGTAGTCAACTAGGAACCCTTATAGTTTCGCCATGTCTGTCTGTCCGTCTGTCCGTCTGTCCGTCCGTCCGTCCGTCCGTCCGTCCGTCCGTCCGTCCGTCCGTCCGTCCGTCCGTCCGTCCGTCCGTCCGTCCGCGGATAATCTCAGTAACCGTAAGGACTACAAAGCTGAAATTTGGTACCAATATGAATATTAATCACGCCAACAAAATTGAAAAAAATGTTTTATTAGGGTACCCCCCCCCCCCTACATGTAAAGTGGGGGCAGATTTTTTTTTTCACTCTAACCCCAACGTGTGATATATTGTTGGATAGGTATTTAAAAATGAATAAGGGTTTACTAAGATCGTTTTTTGATAATATTAATATTTTCGGAAATAATCGCTCCTAAAGGAAAAAAAAGTGCGTCCCCCCCCTCTAACTTTTGATCCATATGTTTAAAAAATATGAAAAAAATCATAAAAGTAGAACTTTATAAAGACTTTGTAGGAAAATTGTTTTGAACTTGATAGGTTTAGTAGTTTTTGAGAAAAATAAGGAAAACTACGGAACCCTACACTGAGCGTGGCCCGACACGCTCTTGGCCGGTTTTTTTTTTATGTAGTTTTATAGCGGCGCAACAGAACCAGCACGGTTAGCATTTGATTGCCGCGAAATAGATCGATCACACGTCTTCTTCTGTATTAATGACATAAGGACGGGCAGTCTATCTCGTGGCGACATCGACATACTCTCGCGGCATTCATGTGCTGTCTGCGTTCCGTTCGCTACGTCGTAACGTCAACGATTGTCACTTCTTGTGGGCCTGCTGAACAGACAAACAGTCGAAAGACTAAGTGATTCTATAAGGGTTGTTTTTTTTTTATTTTGAAGTAAGGAACGCTAAAAGGACCGTCATTTTCACGAGTTTAACTGATATCATGTGACCCATTTTACCTTAATAAGATTTCCAATCAATACCAATTAGTTAAGTTCACTGACATTTTGAATAGCACTGTTTATTATAACTATCAAATAACAATGAAGTAAATTATGCTCTTAAAGCTTTCTAAAGGACGTCTACGTGTTGAATTTATATCCACACGCAAGCCTATAAAATAACCGTTATTTACATGCCCGTGAAAATCAAAAAGTAAATATCTAATAAGAATAGCTGCTGCTTTCTGGCAATTCTAATTTTGGCGAAATGAACACAATTTCAATAAAAATTTGCTAGCTACGACATTGTCAAACATTAGATTTACACACCGAAATAATTTTTCTGAATAGTTGGCGAGGGGAACATTGTTCGGCACATAATTATTATTCATGGCCAGAACCAATTAAAATAAGTCAATATTTCTGTGCAAACAGTGATAGCTCAGTTCGGTTCGGCGCAAAATGGCGCCAATTATTAACTTGGGTTAAAGTGACGTTTCACAATATTAATTTACCTTCATTATACCTTTGTTGAAAATCTTGATAAAATATGTCAAATATAATATTATATCAATCAAAATTGTATGTGTATTCGTATTGTTGGACAGCAGCAGATTTTTGAATTACGACTGCTTGATGTCGTGTATTTCATAATGTTCTACTAATATAATTTAAAACAAGTGTTCAAATATATAGCATTAGATTTATATTGACCGAGACATAGACCGTGATTACGATCACCCGGTCCCGGTCAATATGTCTAATGAAAATAACCGTGAATCATTTAAAGCTCTCACTCTTTAGCACTTTCATCACAATTTACGTGTATTTCAAAACATCATTTCACCGTTATCCACACAGCTCGGATTTCAAAAATTATCCTAAAATTAAATAATAGTAGGTACTTTCATTCTTAAACTTTAACCCTTAATTGGACAGTGTTCGCTGTGGCGAACATACATTTCAAAAAAATCTACTGGTCATATTTTCATCTTTGTTTATGTTTCTTTCGACTCAAATTGTAGCTTTGTATTGTTTTAATTGGTAGAAAATTATTTCACTACTGTCACAATATTCGTATGTCAGCAGTGCACGCAAAATCGCGGCAAGACGGCAACCGCGAAGTATCATCAAGTTATTTATGACATTATATTAGATTTTTATTTTGTCACATTAATAAAAACGACATTTATCGGTTACCAATGAGGTAATTAATCGTACTAAAGAGTTTCTAGTTTAGTGTAAGTCTTAATTTAGTGACAATGGCACTTAAAAAGTCATGTTCGTGGTACCGAACACTGCCATCTTCACAGTGAAACAGTAGGTTTGTTGCATGTTCGGTGTGGCGAACACCGCCAGCTACACAGTGTTTGAATTCCAGGGTTGCATGTTCGGTGTGACGAACATTGCCAACTTATCGGTGGACCTTATACTAAAATATTTATTTGACAAAAGAGCACAAAGCTAAATTAAATTACATTAATATGGCGTCTAAATAAAAAAAAAATAATAGCCAACTCTAACCTAATTACGAACATCCCGATGCAAAAGTAACTACCCGTGTTCTTGCTGCGTTACCG